>NC_062979.1:15400475-16000475 GCF_023078275.1 Leguminivora glycinivorella | reverse complement strand
AAGCTTCAATTTAAAGTACCTACTTGTAAAAAGTAATGATGCTTATTAAATACATATATACAAAACAGATTACTTACGCGCACCAAAAACATGAAAGTGAAGTTTCGTCCTAGACTTGAGGTTGTTGCACATTCCGCTGGTCATCAAGGCATATTATGTATTTATAACCGGTTGCCTACTGAACTCAAAACAATTACAGATTGCTCTTTATTTAATAAAGAATTTAAAAAGTTCTTATTGAGAAGTTGTTTCTACACCGTAGACGAAATTTTTTATAATGTAATAGTAGGTATCTAGATTTAGCATTTTTATCGTACCATCATATTTAGTTTTAAGGTTTCAAACACAATACCTGTATTGTTTCTTGAATAAATATATGAGTATGAGTATGTCATACTACTATATTAACAACATTATGTAATAAGCAAAACCTAGTAAAAACGTTAAAAAAACCTTTGAATTCCTCTTTTTATTCCAAATTACATAGTTTTCTCGACGCCTCAGCAAAAACCTAATTTATTTTTAATTACTGATTTTGTTTTGTTACAGGTAAAAAAAGTTAGTATCCTGTTATGTTCTGTTTGTTTTATTTATGTGGTGTCAAGTTTGGTTGCTCACTAGAGATGTGTAGCAATTCATTTTAATCAGAATTTTAAACGAAAATCACATTTTAATAGATTTTACTGATCATTATCATATTTATTTTGATAATATTTTCTTCAGGATTGCAATAAAAAAAGTTATTGAGCTGAGAAATGTAGTAATGTAATGTAATATAGGCAGAGAAAAGAGACTAACGATATAGGTAATGTTGTGTACATACTTGCGGCAGGAATATATAAAATCTATAGGAATTGTATAAAATATAATCCCATAATAAAAATACAAAATCCTAACTTCAATTTCCCAAAGTCGCTAAAAAACTTTAAGTATTACAAAGGGGTATAATTAAATTTCCCCAGTAAGTAAAAAACAAATCCCAGTGGCTCGGAAACGAAGTGCCGCCGGAATCTCTCAATCAATCTTCCAGCTCTTGAACGTCTAAAGTTTGACGCCATTTCATTACTCTTCCGTACATTATGCTGTACTATGAAATAATGTGCTCACTATTGTAATTATGTTTAAGTGGAATGTTTTCATATTCATTAAAATTATACTGCTAGGAAATTTATATTTGAAAAATTACGGATTTTCATAATTTTATTTCATCAAAAAAATAATATTTGTTTAAGGACACTCTACATACGTTACCTACTATTGTCATGGCTGTAATGAGTAATATAATCATTTGTAAAATTAGTATTAATATTTGACTAAATACTCCAATGTTTATAATATACTGAATTCCATAAAGTAATTACAAGTTGGCACTAAGTTAAAGTACCAAAATGAAATAAATTAGCAACTGTCGATTAACTGAAATATCTGCGATTTTTTATTATTTTATGTTCTGTCAATATTGCTAGTCGGACTGAGATGGATGTTATAGATGGCTGTTTATCATTTGTCACCATACCTGTCACGTTAGAACAAATTTGTAAGCGACTAAAGTGACAAGTGAGAAAAGCACAACCATGATTAGTCCCCAGATTTTCGTCGCAATTAGTGCGTTTTCACATTATCCCATTCAATATCGGATGTAGGACCGATATCCTTTATATTAAAGGAGCCATCTTTGACATTTCCCTTCTACATTCTTCCTACAACCGATATCGGATCAGATAATGTGCAAACGTTCTTACGTCACAATAGGGTAGTTTGGGGTGAATGGGGATTAAATGGCAAGGTGGAACCAAAAGATTCATAATAAGATGCTGTATAACTGCTAGCTTACCTAAACTCAAAGAACACTGCACTCTTATGAAATAAACAAAATCCCACACGCGAACAAAACGACACGAAAAATACATCACTTCATTGAATCAAGTGTTTTATCAAAAGGAAAGGAGCGGACACAGCATGCGTCAACTTCTTTTTTTGCATCGCGTATATATTGCCAGTTTATAATCTGCCAGATAAAAATGCACACGCTGGCAATTTATTTGGCGAGTGGACGACGTTATTGAGGATTCGCGCGTTGGATGCTCATATTTATTATGATGTTTTGTTCGCAATTGGCATATTAAAATGTTGTTGGCGTTGTTTCGATATCGAAATTATATAATTAAATAATAAATTATATAATTTATATTGAACCATAAAAAATAGAGTACATTTTTGACGATATGGTTAATATTTTCCTGTTATTAAAGCAATAGATAACGAGAAGGCAAAGTAAAATGTTAGGATTGATTTCGCTACTGCATCCGCTCTAAATACGCTGTTGCTAAGCGACAAAATTCTTGAAAATTCTCTTTCAAAAAGAGAATATTTACCAGTTGGTGTGGTGAAAATGCAATTTTGCCTCCTTATTAATCAAGGACTCCATCTATTAGGCACTTATGAAACACTTGATATATTTAAGAGACTGTATACACATTCAAGCGCAGTACTTAGATGCGAGATTTTTTCTGGACTAAAGCCCCCTTAGGACATTTTGAAAGATAAAATAAATAAATAAATATTATAGGACATTCCTACACAGATTGACTGAGGCCCACGGTAAGCTCAAGAAGGCTTGTGTTGTGAGTACCCAGACAACGATATATATTATAATATATAAGTACTTATATACATAGAAAACATCCATTGCTCAGGAACAAATATCTGTGCTCATCACACAAATAAATGTCCTTACCGGGATTCGAACCCGGGACCGCAGCGTAGCAGGCAGGGTCACTACCGACTGCGCCAGACCGGTCGTCAAAGATATTATTTTATATTATTTATATTTTGCGCTGATATTATTTATATTTTGTTATCGTACCATCTTGTACTTTATCAAAAAGATGAAAGAACACGGGACATAATTTATGTACGGTAAAATAAAAAGGACCGTTCAAACTTTGCATAGAGAAATCGCAAAAAAAATTGGCAGTTTCATACATTTCGACTGTCATGGTTCCGCTCATTTCTATGGGACACCCAATTTTGTTTTCGCGATTTCAGCATTGGTCCCATAATAAAAGTTGTTCATTATGACCTGAAAAGTCAACATGCAAAATTTGAACGGTTCTTTTGTATTTCATCCTGTTTGTGATAAAATAATGTGGCAATTTGGATTTCTTTCAACCCCTTTTTGCCAAGAGTGGCACTGAAACTTAGTAGTTCAAGTGCTCTGCCTACCCCTTTATGGGTTATAGGATACAGGCGTGATTATAAGTATGTATGTACATTTTAGGTAGGATTCGGTGCAATATTCGTTCGTGCTTAAAAGTTATTGAGAGTTAATAAAAACCGGCCAAGAGCGTGTCGGGCCACGCTCAGTGTAGGGTTCCGTAGTTTTCCGTATTTTTGTCAAAAACTACTGAAACTATCAAGTTCAAAATAGTTTTCCTAGAAAGCCTTTTTAAAGTTCTACTTTTGTGATTTTTTTCATATTTTTTAAAGTTATGGTTCAAAAGTTAGAGGGGGGGGGACGCACTTTTTTTTCCTTTAGGAGCGATTATTACGGACGATTAGCGATTAGAACGGACGGACGGACGGACGGACGGACGGACAGACAGACATGGCGAAACTATAAGGGTTTCTAGTTGACTACGGAACCCTAAAAAAGGTGTCTTGAAAATTTTAACTATTTATTTATATCTCTTTTAGTTTAGAAGTTTAATGTAAAGCCACACTGAACGTTAAATGGAGTGAACTCATAGCTTCGAAACGATCGACAGTCGACACCTATTAAATTTTATGTGTTTTATTATCGCCATAACCCACTCGAACCATTATTAGACCGTGACAAGGACTGGCAACTTGAACATTTTCAAAGTTTCATCGCATTACTAATTTAAATTCAAAGTTTAATACTCTGAAAGTTTCACAAATTTTGGTTTTACCGTTTAAGGAAAACGCTGTGATTAGGCCTAAGACGATTTTAGTTGAATTTTCTACGAGTTTTTTTGACATGTACACACCTACAGCATTTTATTACGTTGCTACTCGTAGTTAAAGGATAGAACTATCAATATTAAAATAAGAAATCTAAGAAATCTGTTAAAATAGATAGTTAGTTACAGGGGTCATATACCCAAGACAAGAGTTGTGTTAGCTAATATTTTAGTCTTAGGCCCATGTAACTTTGACCGCGCCATGGTAGCGTAATTTGAACTGTGAAGCAAAGTTGTGTCAGAAACACTGATTCAAACTTTCACGATTTTTACACATATTTAAAATTGCAAACGGGACTTAATCGCGTATTTACTATGTTTTAAACACTATGTTTTAAACACTAACCTCCGACGTTTCAAGGACGGCATTGTCCCCGTGGTCGTGGCTGCTCCGAGACCACGGGGACAATGCCGTCCTTGAAACGTCGGAGGTTAGTGTTTAAAACATAGTAAATACGCGATTAAGTCCCGTTTGCAATTTTAAATAAAGTTGTGTCAGGATTGAAAGTTGAACTAAACTTTTTAAAACTATTTATTTTATTTAAGCCAAGCCAAATGCCATAAACTTGTTTAAAAAAATGCAAACACAGTCAGCTGCAAAGGAATCGACTATAACCGTAACTATTCATTTCATAAATGGATGCTGATAAGCAACAATGTGTCAACCCACACGCCAACCATTTTGAGAAAATGGCGTCTAAAGATTTTTTCTATTTTTTTTGTGTTTCTCTTAAAAAAAAATGTTTTTATATATATTGTTTTGTTTTTCAGCTATAATACGTTCAGTAGTAGTGATTATTGTAGCTTAATTTCAAAACAAACTTCAATTTGACGAAATAATGCCGTTTTCTTTTATTGCGAATTGTTCGACGACGTCAAACTTTTTCAAGACTGTGTTATGATACTTAACCCACTTTTGCTAATTGTTTAAAAATATCTATGAGTCTTAAATAAACATGTTAAAGCACATAAATTGTTGTTGTAAAATACTCTACCTGTGCATATTTTTAACTTTATAAGTGTTAAGTAACATATCAGTCATGGTCACTTATGTTATTAGGTATGTAGGAATCAATACATTATTTATTAATCAAACCTTTTAATGATTTTTCTACTCCCGAACTGTTATTCGTCATTTACAGGATTGTGCGTATCGAAAAAACTGAAAACGCATTGTTTGGTTCTGTAATCATGGCAACGCATTGCATTAACGATACTCGTGTGTGCGCGGGAAGGCTTTGGGCAGCTGAGCTGACAGTGCAAACCTTTGCAATACAGGAAACAGTGTGAATTTCGCGAGAATTATTAAAAAAAAACTATTAAAAACTAAATGCATGGTCGTTGTAAAAGTATTGTATGCAATGGTGTTTAACTGACTCCAAAATACTCGTGGAAAGTACGCCACTGATATTTCTTGACCTCCTTTAAACGCCTGTTGAATAAAATACTATAAATTAACTATTAGAGTAATGATCATTTCTAGACACATATTTAAATTATCTGTGCTTTTTCAACAAAAAATCGTTACAAAAACCAAATAATCATCTTTAAAAAAAATAAACTACTTATCTAAAATATACAACAAAATATTTTTTTACGCTAAGAAATAGACTAAGTCATTTAAATTATGAATAACTCATGACTTGTACAAGAACAAAACATAAAATATCTTTACAAAATAATAAACTACCATTCAGTAAGTATTCAAAAATCAAACAATATTTTTATGCATACATTAACACGTCTTAATGTAATTAGTAATTATAAAAAAATAGTAGCTTATATTAGATTTTTATATAAAACATACTTGTAAAAAATGTTTGCAAATTATAATAACGAATATGTATATTCATGACTTAAAATGTTCAATTTCGTACTGAATTTACCATTCATGTGCAAAAATATACTAATGGACTAAGTCATAACTTATTCAAACATAAATTAATATGAACAGTTATATTTTACAATATAGTGTCATGGTACTTACACCAAAAACGAACAATTTATGACCCGAATATAATTTAACAATAATGACTTATGTTTTATAACACGGGTCGTAGCATAAAACAACGAATAAAATATCATTTTGCAATAATCATTCAAGTCTCATAGTGGGTAACTATGTCATTTTTTGCGTTTTGCAAGAATGAGTCAAGTGTAAAAAAATCGTTGAGTCAATCCTCTTAACACATTATTGTAATTTAAATATGTCTTCTGCCAATTACTATAATAAGTTAAGGTTCTTGACACATTAATGCAAAACAGGCAACACACGATAAAGGATTTGTGTTAACCTATTTTTTTACTTTTGGGATAGTGAAAATTTTCAAAATGAAAAGGTCATTTTTGCAAATAGAAGTTTAAAAATCCAGCTATAACATGGCATTAAAATCTAATTTTTTTAGTTTTTGTGGGTTGACACATTATTGCTTATCAGCATCCAAATACTATAGACAGACACAAAATTATTAACCTCTATAATGTCTTATTAATCCACGTCGTCTTTATTTCGATTTATTCGAAACAAAAGACGGCGGGCGTCCACTTTTTCAATTTAAGGCACGCAATAATTATTGCGAATAAAATTTATTTCGCCGTAATGACGACGGGTTATTTATTGTTATGTGCAAGTTTGTCATAAAGAGTCGGGGATGAGTTATTTTTTATTGCATGTCGGCACTGCTACCATTCTCGATGTAATGGATTCGAAGTGGGTTATTCCCAGGTGGTTTTCGTTTGTTGAGCCTTATTTCAGGAACGGAATCCCGTAAAATGAGTGAATAAACATTCACATAGGATCGTCGGGAGGTACAAGTTTAGGTAAAACTTACATTTAAAAATGTATAATGTATAAATAATTGATGGAAGAGGACTCTGTAGAAGATTTTTTAAACGTGTAGATATAAAGCCACCATGTGGACCCAGATTGCACCAGAGTTACTATGAAGCGACAATGATGGTGACTATCCAGAATACTTAATATTATAAATGGGAAAGTGTGTGTGTTGTTTGTTTGTCCGTCATTCACGGCAAAACGGAGCGACGAGTGGGCGTGATTTTTTAAGTGGAGATAGTTGAAGGGATGGAGAGTGACATAGGCTACATTTTGTCTCTTTCTAATGCGAGCGAAGCCGCGGGCAAAAGCTAGTGATACCATAAATGATATGAATGATAGCGATGGAGGATACCATAAATGACAAAAATCCGTTGACTACGTTGTATTGAAAAGTCATGCTGGTGGAGATATTTGAATCCGAATAGTAACTTTCTTTACTTTTGGCACTCAAATTCTATTTAGGAGCTTGAAATTTCTCAGCGCCCCTTCCTCATCTCAAACCGATTACTAGATTGCCTGGGCCCCGAGGCCTCATCCTTGGAAAAAAAGGCCTATCTAGTATATCTAATATTTTTCTCTTGTATGTTGTGTACTGATATGCTGGTTAAATAAATACATTTAATAATACATTTATTTGTGTTATAGGTAGGTATATTTAACCTATTTATTTATGAGCTGCGAATAACCCGCTCCAGTGATCGTATCAATGCAACGCGTGGTATGTCGACTTTGTTTTATCTTTATCGCCGCGTCGGTAACATCGCAGTTAATGCCCCATTGCCCTAAACAGGGGGTAAAGGAACGCGCTACATTTCACGGTAGTTTTCTTGAGATAACTCACTATCTTGACTTATTTGTCAGTTTGAGAATATTTGGTGTTTTGATTGCTTTTTCGGTAAATGCAAAAGTTAATGTTCCATTGCCCTAAATAGAATAGAACGATTGACTTGTCTTTTGAAATAACTGCGCTTTTATTTATTAAGTCCGGAATATTTTGGTAGTTTTGTCGTTGAATCGCAGTTAATGTAAAATTGCCCTAATCGGGAGGCAGAGAAATGCGTCGCATCCACGGTAGTTTCTTTGAGGTAACTGCATCCCATATATCGAATCGGGAATATTTTTTTTATACTTTATCGGTAGGTACATTTTCAGTTAATGTCTGCCGTTTCGAATCAAAAAGTCAATTTGTCTTCTTAAACAGAAAGTCAATTCGTCACCGTAGTTTCGCATATTGCAGTTAATGTTCGATTGCTTTAAAAAGAGCTATAAAGGAATGCGTGATTTTTACGGTAGGTAGTTTCTTAAGATAACTCAGTATCTCATTTATTTGTCGATGCGAGGATATAATAGCCATTTTGACGTTGTATCGTAGACCGCAGTTAAAATGTAACATTGCCCTTACCGCACTAAGGTCACTATTTTTTTACATTACAATTTTTACACTTTAAATGTTTATATTGCTGTTATGGCCAGTTGTCAAAGCGGGCCCCAGGTTCCCATGAGCCGTGGCAAATGCCGGGATAACGCAAGGAGGATGATGATTGCTGTTATCGCCATTTTCAGCTAGGTATCTGATCAAGTGATCACACCATTGTGTCGACCAAGCTGTATGTATATGTACTAGATATTCCCAAGTTTAAAGGCTGCAAATAAGTATCTTAGGTCTCATGTAGGTCCTCAACCAACTAATAAAAAAAGTCTGTCATAAAACTCCAAACAATGTTTGAAACATTCGGTAACAAATAGCAAAAACTACTCAAACTTATTCTAAGTACGATAATACCACAGCAATAAGTTAGAAAATACTGTAGTTGTAACATTAATCGGCTAAATAAAAGCCAACAATACTACAACTTTAGTCCTTAACGTGCTGTTTCAAAAAAAACTTTCCCGTGTTTTCAATTTTTTCGCCGTTCACAAAAAAAGTTTCCACGGAAAGAGCATCGAATGGAAGTTATGTGTCTCCGTTTGGCCGGGACCCAGGGGATAGTACGTGATGTGAAATACCCGGAATTGCCTATTCATGCTTTTCCCACTATGTCCGACTTTGCACTAGTTCACAAAAAAAGTTTTGAGTAGCCTTTGAACGGTTTGGATCGCGCCTTTTTTGTTGACTACGGATCCGTTTGCAGTCACTTACCCACTAGATCGATCGTATCGAAAAGTTTAGTTAAGATGCCAATAAATGGTAAGCAAAATAAATGGTATATCCATACCCACTCAATTGCTCTAAAATTTTCAATGGCCTCTATTGTCAAGTAAAATAAAGGTGACAGCTGGTAACTAGAGCTACCAAAAGCAACTGAGTGGATACTAATATTTTAAATGGGAAACTGTGTCTGTTTGTTTTCCCGTCTTTCACAGCAAGACGGAGCGACGAATCGACGTGTTTTTTTTTGGTGGATATAGTTGAAGGGATGGAGAGTGATATATAGGCTACTTTTTGTCTCTTTCTAATGCGAGCGAAGCGCAAAAGCTAGTATATAATATCTTTATATTCCATATTAGACGGAGAAACACAGCGCAGACTGCCATCATGGCATTTAGGTAAGTGTAAGTAGACATGGACACCAGACAGGCAAGCATGGTCGCGTGATAAACGATAAAACGTCAGGCCGTCCTTTTCGCACTATTTGTAAGTGCGACAGGGACGCATCGATGCGATAGAGTTTATCGAATAAGTGAGCCCGCTATCACATACCTATCTATGTGATAAAATTACAAGCATCGTAGTATCATCGCACCGCCACGTCTCTCACTGTCTTACTTGCCACAGACCGTTGCAGATCCTGACAGCAGATGAGATGATGTGAGAAAATTGCAAGAACCTGCAGCAGTACTAACAAACCAAATAAAACGTTGTAAAATGACACAACATTCCACTAAATTAAAGATAAGATCGCGGGTTGATAGATGCTCAATGCTTGACTGCTTATATTATTACGCCTATTTGTCGTGAAAGCTATATTTCCTATGTAATCTCAAATACAGATTCTACCATAGGAAATCTATGATAACTAATAGAAAATTCAACAAACGTACTCCCAGCAGTTTCAGCAGTCGCGAGGTATTCTTTTAGCTAGATTTAAATATGTTCTCTGAATATGAACTCATGTGAATGCAAGATTTAAATTCCCAAATGAGAAGTTCAAGCTTTGCTGTTTCCGTGTATGAAACTCGAGGGAATTAAATTGCTTTAATGTTGAAAGTATAAAAAACGGGTAATAGTTATTTGTTATACAAGGGGGCAAAGTTGTATTTTAACGCCGAGTGTGGAATTTAAAAACGAGCAAGTGAAAGGATTCTATAGTTGAACCACGAGCGAAGCGAGTGGTTCGAGAATAGAATCCTGAACTTGCGAGTTTTTTAAAACACGAGAAGTAAAATATATTGCACCCGAGTGTAACACAAAACTTTTCACCTCACTATAGCGAGGAAACTACAACGCAAAAAATGCGTTTATCACTGCTTCCAGTAGTTCCACAGGTGGTAAAATCATCTTTATTACTAGATTCACCTACTTTTATCAACTTTAAAGCAGTTAATTTGACTTTATTCAAGGTCAAATTACTTTACCCACTAGTGAATAAAATGCGTTTTTACCCGCTGGTATTAAAGGACAAAACACGTGTTTCCGAGCTAGTGAGGGGAAAAAGGATTTTACTGTTATATTAAGATCCAGGGAAGCCTGGATACTTCCAGTAATACCTGGATACTACTTAGTAAGACAGTATAAAAATGGCAATGGTATAAATAAGGCGATTTCTTTGACAAACATGATTTTTTAACCCCCGACGCAAAAACGACGGGGTGTTATAAGTTTGACGTGTCTGTCTGTCTCTCTGTGTGTGTGTCTGACTGTGGCATCGTAGTTCCCTAACGGATGAACCGATTTAGATTTAGTTTTTTTTGTTTGAAAATTGAGTTAGTCGAGAGTGTTCTTAGCTATGTTTTTTAGTGCCAAGTATTGCAAATTAAAAATACTTAAGCAAAGACTTTTGCAAGGGTATGTCTTTTTTTCTTCTGAATAATTTCTTGAATTCTAAATGAAGTTTCGGTCTAATTCTTACGTACTATCAGCTGCAAAAGTGCATGTCGAATTTATCAATGAATTCATTCATAAGTTCTCCTTGCACTTTTGCAGCTAATATTACATATTACTAACTACCTAAGTGTTTGCATAACGGCACCTTCGATTTTGATATTTTTTCCGGCAAATAAAAACGTCATAGTCTGAAAAGATAAGCGCAAAAATAAAATTAATGGAGGTGCTTATATTTCACCTAGCATGATTCATGATCATGATGATTCGTAGGTACATTTTTTATATTCCTTACTTAAAACGACATTTCAGGAAAAAACCTTAATGTTTCTTTTATTCATTTAGATAATCAATGTCAGACAAGCTGATTACAGTTACTTTCCTCAGTCCTACACGCGAAAATGCCTGAAGTAGCCCAGATATTTCCGTTAAATGAAACATTCCTGTCGTCCAATGGCTAATTGTGACCGTCCACTTAGAACAAAGACTAAGAACCAACTGTCGCTTACGACATTTTAAAAATTTCTCTAATATAAAAGGGGGTTTATTAGACGTAAGCGACATAAGTTTTAAGGTTAGTGTTTCATAAAACCGGGTAGTTTAGCAAGAATTTGTAGCTGCGGTAACAAAGCTAATTATCTCTCTCGTAATAGTGCATTTCTCGTCGGTTGTCAACGCCATCTGTCAACTGTCACGGCGACAGATTTTTGTCGTTTGTTTTGAAAAGGGTAAACCTTTCATGTATTTTTAACTATATTTGTCAAGAGCAACATTTGTAACTTTAGGAAGTGAGATTTTCTCACGTAGTTCACTGAAGGAATTTGATACGAATAAAAGGAAGTTGATATTATTGTTTTCTTTTGACTAAAATTTAACTATAGGTACTATTAGGTACAGAGCGATTATTAAAATTGATAAAGTTTATTAAAATTGCCAGAAACTCTTGAAATGAGTACAGAGAAAAACTCATGGTTTTCTTCCAACAGGGGACCAATCAATGAGTTGTCATTTAAATGAAAGACGACGCGACGATAGCAGATTTTTTTAGTTTTGTTTATTTCTTAATTGGAAGTATTATAAGTAGGTATTTCGATTCCATCATTAGCAATAAAATTGCGCTATAATTTAAATTCATTGAAAATCAATTGTTCTTATAATTTGAAACGGTTTATAGTTACATCTTCTTCTTATCATCATTCGGCAACATTTATTCTTATTCAAAGCAATCAGACTGATTGTCCGCTAGTTTTTAATAGACCATACTCGCAAAAAAACTAGTTTCACTAACTACTTTGGTATTAAAACTCGAATTGTTTCCGTTTTGTTTTCTAATAAATTTTCAACGTCGGCTATCGATAATAACGTATTGCTATAACGGTGTATAATACTAGTTTTTTCCCACGGATTCGGATGTTTTGGTTAGTGTTTTGCTAGGTAATGTTAATAATAATTATTATATCGAAGCTTTGTATGGAGAAAATATACGAGTTTCGAGTATAGATATTATGGTTTTGATTAGCTGAATAACTGACTTTCACTGATATAAAAATAGGTACCATATCTAAATTTAGGGTGTGACTTCATTGAAACAAAATGTCAAAGCGATCTTTGTAAACTTTTTAATTGTTTGAGTTAAGTATGAATGCTAGTGTATGTGCGTGTACAAAACATGTTTTGCATACGTGTAGGTAAATCCTTGATTTATCACGTAAATGACATCAATATTGTATAAGTAAATAAGTATTTGCTGGTCAGTTTCGGCTTGCAATATAAGATTGAGATATTTTGATATATTCTAGTACATTGCGAAAATCGAGAAGGCATGATTTAAAATTGACTTGTATCGTCGAAAATTAGGTCCTTAATTGGTATTTCTTATGTCGATAAACGAGCCAATGTACGAGTGATTTATAAGCACGCACGCTTTTTGTGTCTTGTTTATTATGCCTACCTAAAACATACAGTTCAGTTCAGTTCAGTTTCTTTATTGGTAAAAATAAAAATATTTTACAAGATATGTATGAGAGGTATATCAATGCGGGACACAAAGAACAATGAGGACGGGATGGATTCTATAATCTATAGGTACTCACAAAAAATTGTGTTACTGAATAAAAACTGACATAATATGTATGTACATGCTTACTTGGTTATGCTCTGCTAGTTTGTATAATTTTGTCCAGAAATCCTTATTCTTTGTACGCTACAATATTCGCAAGAATTTTGCGCTTGTGGGACAAAGTAAATAATTTGGCAAGACAGTTTTTATAAGTAAAGTTCAACACTAAAGTACGGCTAATTTGTACTGGAAAGGTTCAGTTGTAGAAATACTAGTGACCTTTACCTACAATTAAGGCGCTCGGTTAACTTTCCAAGGGCTGATTTCTCTACATGGGTATAAGGGGCACGTAAATCGGACTTTTTAGGCCCCATTGACTGAGATACAAGGTGCATCTAATTTTGGGGCAAAAATTTCAAGGATGGATTTTGGTTTTTTGCTACCGACACAATAGAGGGATGGTACTATGTAGTTTGACGCCATGTATGTGTCTGATTAAATTGCGAGAAAAATAGATCTGGATGCGGTTTTTACTCATTATTTGAAAGAAAGTTATGTAACGTTAGTCCTTAGACACGATAGACTTATACATTCATTTATAATTTGGCAAATATATTAAATATTTGTAGTTAGATATTACCTACTTATACATGATATCAAAAAAATCATTTTAACGGATGTGTATTATATAGATATGATATTAAGTATTGCAGACCAAACAGTGTTGTATTCCCTAGTAGTAGAATTATGGACTTATTAATTGGTCTATTGAGAATTGGCACATGCCATGGCCATGCAGAGAATATCAGCATCAATTCATTATGTCTCTTCACACATTACCTGTTTGTATGAAGTTAAATAAGTAAATAGTCATTATGCTTATTTCTTCATAGGTTCAGTACTTATAAAATTTAATATTTATTTAGAAGCAGATGTAAAGTTGGCGAAATATAATTTGAGCCGATTCGATGTAAAAGTTTTTCGAGAGATCGGTGCATATTATGTTTCGTCGACTATATTTTAAAGTGTAGAAGTGATTTATTTTATGTCAAAAATAATATAATGGAGCTTTTCGAGGTTTTTTAGACTTTGGCTCATGGGGAGTTTTTTGGAACAGTTTAGTACCAGCACACTGCTTAGCACCCTTGTTTGCGATAGTGCTAAAGTATTTAGTAGTGGTGCTGAATGTAAGAATACATAATTAAGTAGTTACATATATTATTGTTTTTTAACTTTTTATTTATGTTTAAAAATTGCGTTTTATGAGTTAAAAGCGTGTGATATTGCGACGTTTTGTAGGTATGTTAGAATTATTATAATATTGACGTAATAAATGAAAAAAAAAGATACTAAGATCCTCATTTGGGAGACACAATTATTTTTATTTGGAATTTATTATGTAATTTTTGACGATCATGATGAGAAGATAAACATAATTTTGACATGTAGCAAATTTATAGTGTAATTTTTATCATGAAATAAAGAAATTAAATCTAATCTAATCTAATCTAAGTATTAATCCAACCAGTGCGTTAGTAAAAGACAGGTTCTGCATACTAAAGTTACACAAGTTAGTACTTTTTGAACAACTTAAGCTCGACTTGGCGGGATACAGGATGCCCTTTATGGGACTGCACAAATTTTAATAATCTTAAGTATAATATCTTTTAACTTATATCTCAATGTTTACATTGTTATTAGTGTGCTGGAAATAAAAATCTTACTTTTATGCACCCTCCAAAATGTCACCCTGTATATATAAGTTGTGTTTTTAAGTGTACCTAAGGAGTACTCAGGCTGATCAACCTATGAAGAGGCAAAAAACGCCGCAAGGGCTTGCTTAGGGCCGGTGACTAATAGTAAGACCAGCATACGACAAAATAGGTGAAGTGAACGGCAAGTCTCCAAACACGTGCTCAGTCGTGATTCTGTACGAGACACGACCGGGCCATGGTCATATGTGAACTTACACAATAACACTTTTCACGTTAAAATAGCACTTGGGTTCGAAAATTGGGGTTTGGAATAGTTTGAAGTTTTCGGAAAGTTCGATTCCGCGCGGTGGCAGCGAGCGCGCGACCGTTTTGGGATCGTGTGGAGCTTACACTGATTTTTTGCTGGAGGCATCGCCGCGCGGCTTGCTCCACATTCGACCGGTGTAGACCTCGTGTTCTAACAGCCCCGCGAACACACGCGAACCAGTTTAGATAACCTTTATCTCCTTGAAAACTGCCCACAATCTTCGAGCAGTTCTGTTGAGCACGGGTCTTGCTAAGCGTTTGAAATAACACATGAATCCCTGAACGCCAAACGACCAACGTAAAACTACCTATCGATTTTGTAGTAAGTATACCTAATCAGAGATCATAAGTAATCTGGTTCATTGATAGTTCGCTCATCGGTATTAACAGTACACCGGACTATTATCCGACTTGATATCAAGTATTAAGTTTATATGAAACACTTGACGCCTAGGCAACAACTTCAATCAACAGTGTAGCCGTAGTTACATACGTGGTACACTATTACGTTGGTGCTGTTTCGAAACGTATTGCCAATATTAGAGCTTATTGGTTCTGTTCGGATATACTTGTTTATTTTTTGTACTTTATTAGCGTTGTACTTAATAGTTATTTGTTATACAAGGGGGCAAAGTTGTATTTTAACGCCGAGTGTGTAACTGAAAAACGAGCAAGTGAAAGGATTCTATAGTTGAACCACGAGCGAAGCGAGTGGTTCGAGAATAGAATACTGAACTTGCGAGTTTTTTTTGCACCCGAGTGTAACACAAAACTTTTCCCCTCACTATAAGAAACTACAACGCAAAAAATGCGTTTATCACTGCTTCCAGTAGTTCCACAGGTGGAAAATCATCTTTATTACTAGATTCACCTACTTTTATCAATTTTAAAGCAGTTAATTTGACTTTATTCAAGGTCAATTTACTTTACCCACTAGTGGATAAAATGCGTTTTTACCCGCTGGTATTAAAGGACAAAACACGTGTTTCCGAGCTAGTGAGGGGAAAAGAAAGTTTCCGAATTGTTTTTGTTATAAAGTTCCATGACCATAAATAGGTTCGAGATTCAGGATTAACATACGTACTTTTATTTTAATAGTGTAATAACCTCATATACGGGCATTTTCAAAATTTGGGACTCAAGATTAGCGTGACTCGTTAACAAAAAATAACTCGCTGTCAGTTTTGTGACGATCATTAAGCATGAAATTTCAATAAAAATATTGTTTTTATGTTAATTTCATAAACTTTAAGCCTTATCTACATCAGCACCATTATCGATAAAATATAGGCCGTCCCATCAGAACGCTATTTTATGTCTATCGCGCGACCAAAACGTGAAAAAAAGTTAATTTTTAGACAGATTTTATGCTTAATTGTCTTCACAAAACTGACAGCGAGTTAATTTTTGTTAACAACTTACGCTAAATTTGAGTTCCAAATTCTGAAAATTGAAAACTTAAATCAAAAAATATTATCAATAAACACATAGATTCTACAATTTATTAATGATATAACTGGGTGATTATAAGTGGGTTCTTATTTTAGTTTTCGTGGATTATCCTACATACTAAAAGGTTTAAAATATAAATAAATGAATGGTGGACAAAATGTACTATCTCGGGCGAGCCCAAACTTGTGACTCCATAATATGCATTTCCTGAGCAATTGAGCCTTGTTAATTTCTGAACATAATCTTATTTGTTTCTTTAATCTACCCTTCTTCGTAAGGATTATCTATCTATCTAGTTTATCTACAGCTTTGCCTACTTTACCCACTCACAATAACATATTGTATGAATTAAACCCTAAATAAAAAAGTTTAATTGAGTTTATTTATATTCCTCATTTATTTTAATTTGTCTAATCATAATGACAAATACGACGCAGCGTCAATGATAAATTAGAGTATTGATGCTACCATTAATCTGGGGCCAGTTTATAATTAGTTGCATCTTTTAAAAATATTTCCACGAAGCAGAGAAAAAATAAACATTCAATTTATAATACCCATTTGAATTGGAACAGATAATGTATAGTTTTTCTTTCTGTTACCAAGTAAGCCTGATAGCCGAATGGCATTACTGCGATGCTAGACGCCGACAGAAATGCAGTCTAGCTCTGTCGCACCAATATGCAAGAGCGATAGAGATAGATAGCTACGAAAGACAGATTTTCGTGAACGTTTGTACATTCGGCTACGCACACAGGAAAGAAAAAGTATACATTTTTCCATGCCTCTCTGATGTGCAATGAGCAAGGCAGAATAAAAAAAGCAACTACTTATGAACTTAGGCCTTGCAAAGCCTATGG
Organism: Leguminivora glycinivorella; assembly: GCF_023078275.1. Classification (NCBI taxonomy): domain Eukaryota; kingdom Metazoa; phylum Arthropoda; class Insecta; order Lepidoptera; family Tortricidae; genus Leguminivora; species Leguminivora glycinivorella. The sequence continues at coordinate 15,983,222 of NC_062979.1, read as the reverse complement.
GCCTGGCCACATGGGCGCGTTGCGGCGACGCACCGCAAAAATTCTGCGTTGCGTTGCCGCGTCTTGCTCGTATTACGGAGGCGCTTAAAAAAAAAGGAGACGAAAAGAAGATGCTGGGTCAACCCATATATATATAAAATGAATAATGACGGAACTCATTTTGAAAGGAAATATGCGGCATTAAAGACAAGTGAAGTGAAGTTCAAAGAATATTTCAGAATGACAATAGCAAGTTTCGAAGAACTGGTCTTTAAAATCTCACCTCGAATAAAAAAACCGGCCAAGAGCGTGTCGGGCCACGCTCAGTGTAGGGTTCCGTAGTTTTCCGTATTTTTCTCAAAAACTACTGAACCTATCAAGATCAAAACAATTTTCCTAGAAATTATTTATAAAGTTCTACTTTTGTGATTTTTTTCATATTTTTTAAACATATGGTTCAAAAGTTAGAGGGGGGGGGGACGCACTTTTTTTCCTTTAGGAGCGATTATTTCCGAAAATATTAATATTATCAAAAAACGATCTTAGTAAACCCTTATTCATTTTTAAATACCTATCCAACAATATATCACATGTTGGGGTTGGAATGAAAAAAATATCAGCCCCCACTTTACATGTAGAGGGGGGGGGTACCCTAAAAAAACATTTTTTTCCATTTTTTATTTTTGCACTTTTTTGGCGTGATTGATATACATATTGGTACCAAATTTAACGGTTACTGAGATTATCCGCGGACGGACGGACGGACGGACGGACGGACGGACAGACAGACATGGCGAAACTATAAGGGTTCCTAGTTGACTACGGAACCCTAAAAACAATATATATTTAGAAAACCTGTCGGACCTCTGGAGATGCTGGGATTAACTAAATATGCCGAATTTAAATATGACGGTGTAATTGTGTGCAGTACAGTACCTACAAAAAAAATGGTACAGAAATTAAAAATAATTACAGTACGCTGAACCAAAATAATACAAATACAAAATACAAAATACAAAATCATTTATTCAGCAAATAGGCCACGGGGGCACTTTTACATGTCAACATTACAGAGTATTCATTAAAGTTAAACAAATGAAATTAATAGAAATATTAACTAAAAATATTAATCATAAGCAAAGTAGCTATACACTGATATAGAATTAGAGATGTATAAAGTCTCTAAATGTCATATTATTACTAACTATAATCAATACATAAAGAAAGTGCAAACAGATACAAAGATAAAAGAAATCTATAATACTTCAATAGTTGTAAAAGACTGAATATTACAAGTAAAAATATTATACTTAATCAAATAATCCATGGAGATGTATAGCGTCTCCAAGAGTCAAATTTTATAAAATTAAAATATTTAAAAGTAAAAACCTTTGTCAAATAATACAAAAAAAATACAGAAAATGAACAGCTAAATTACACATTTCAAGAGATGTACAAGTCTCTAGTTGTCAATCATTAAAGAACAAATCAAGTTTACAAATAAGGGCCAATCAAGGTTACAAATTAAGTTTAAAAATATAATCAAAATCTCAGAGATGTATAAGGTCTCTAAGTGTCCAAAAAACTAACATTAACTTAATCAAACGACAACAAGGTCATTAAAGTAAGGAATCTATTTTAAAATAAAATATAATCAAAATCTCAGAGATGTATAAAGTCTCTAAGTGTCCAAAAGCTAAAATTAACTAAATTAAACGACAACGTGATGGTCTCTAGTGTCATCCTTAAGACATTACTTACTTAAGTTTAATTCTTACAAGAACCGAATGTAGTGTCTCGCAATCCGCTCAAAAGTAAAGTTAAATAATCTAACAAAACATGTGGCCCAGGTAAGCTTGAACAGACCAGTCTCCACAAACAGCACCCGTTCACGAGTATGACGCGTATCTCAGCCATCGCCTCCCTCAACCTCCATTCGGGAAGGTGGCGACCCGATCAACACGCCACCGTAAGCAAAGACTTTTAAGCGAGCATGACATGTTCAAGCTAACAGCAAATTGACAAAAGAAAAATCGACACAGTGAAACACGACATTAAGCTTGTAGGTCGACATTAAGCTTAAAGAGGGCAACAATGCCTAGTATAGCTATACATAACTAATTACATGCTCAACGTGACTTAGAGATGTAAAGGTCTCTAAGGGTCAGTGTACTATCATACTTTAAATAAATTTTATATTACTACGCTATATAATGAAAACAAAAATCTTAGAGGTGTATAAGGTCTCTAAGCGTCCTACTAACATAACTAATGATACAATACAATCACATGAGAAAAATTACGCTGTGTCATTTTTACTGGATACTAGTACGGTTGTATTACAAACTTCTGCTACCATAATCAAGCTACTGGCTTAAAGGCATTTTTATCATCTATAAAATCATTTACCGTATAGTAAGCTTTACCTAGCAAACAGCGCTTAACATGTGACTTAAATTTGCCGAGTGGCAAGTTCACTACATCAATGGGGATTTTGTTATAAAAACGTGTACAGTTCCCAACGAAAGACGTACTAACCTTACGGAGACGGTGGAAGGGCACGGCAAGTTTATGTTTGTTTCTAGTGTTATAGTTATGGATATCACTGTTAAGCTTGTATTCATGGATGTTTTTCCTAGCATACATAATATTCTCAAGTATGTACTGAGAGGCAACGGTAAGAATGTTCACCTCTTTGAATTTCTCTCTTAGGGAAGCTCGAGCGCCCAGTCCATATATGGAACGTACAGCTCGCTTTTGCAGCACAAATATCGTCTGAATATCTGCGGCTTTACCCCTTTGCGGCTTTAATATATTACTTACAATACTATTTTTTTTTATTTTTTAAATGGGATAGGAGGCAAACGAGCAGACAGGTCGCCTGATGGTAAGCGATCACCGCCGCCCATGGACACCCGAAACACCAGAGGTGTTGGAGGTGCGTTGCCGGCCTTTAAGATGGGTGTACGCTCTTTTCTTGAAGATTTGAAGGTCGTATCGGTCCGGAAATACCGCAGGCGACAATTCATTCCACAGTTTAGCTGTGCGGGGCAGGAAGTTTCTGGAGAAACGCACAGTTGAGGATTGCCAGCCATCTAGATGATGACGATGGAAATGTTGTCGCGTAGGGCGATGGCGGAAAGAAGCGGTAGGGATTAATCCGAACAATTCCTCGGAGCACTCCCCGTTATACATGCGATAGAAAATGCAGAGCGAGGCCACATCTCTACGCAGCGCCAAGGGGTCAAGCCGATCGGAGATATGCTGGCAGTTGACAATTCGAGTCGCTCGTCGTTGGATGCGGTCCAGAGGGAGAAGCTGGTACTGAGGTGCCCCTGCCCATAGATGAGAACAGTACTCCATGTGTGGGCGAACCTGCGCCTTATAGAGCTCAAGGCGGTGGGCTGGAGTGAAATACTGTCTCGATCTATTGAGCACACCCAGCTTTTTTGAGGCCAGTTTGGCCTTACCTTCTAAATGACCGCGAAACTGGACTGCACTCGAAATGTCAACGCCTAGAATTCCTATACTGGCTGTGGCAGTGAGGGGAGTGCTCTCAAAAAAGGGTGATGCGACAAACTCTAACTTTTTTGCGGTAAACGCGCAAACCTGTCTTGGTAGGGTTAAATCGGACTAAGTTAAGTCGACCCCATTCAGAGACTTCTTTCAAGGAAGTCTCAATTTCAGACACAAGTAGCCTTACCATGACTTTTTTGAGTTAAAAAATACGTTACGTTTTCAGTGAGAGTTACAGAAAATGTATGGAAAAACTGAACAGCGCTCCAAGCGGAAACGCTCACGTACTAAAATTTTCATCGGTACCATAAGTTATTAACGTATTTACTCCGAGTTTTCAATACGTTCCTAACTTTACAGCTAAGGCGCTCTCTTTCTAACTGTATGAAGTCAATAGAACCAGAACTATTTGACAGTCTCTAGTGAAAACTCAATACTTTACGTGAGTAATCATTGACAGTCAATAGCGTAAAAGTAAACCACCAATTCACTGTGATGTGTCATTACTGTCAAATTATATAACAATCCCACAACATTTTCACGATTATATTTGCAATTTTAAATACAATTATGACTAATATGTATTAATTTATAATATTACGTAAAATTCAAGAACAGCTTAAATGTAGCAGTTAGTCAGTAGTTCGATAAAAAGATAAACCAGTGATGAAACCAGTGTTTGATACTTTTACAAAGGTAATGAGTTATATTTATTCATCATTTTGTACTGTTTAGCTACAGTTGAGATGATTATATTGCTTGCTTTCAGAAAAAGAAGTTATTATTGAAAACAATATTTCCATGCAAGCCGTATGGTATTCAGCAAACCCAACGTAGAAGATTGTTCAAATTGATAAGGAATGAGGCAGTAACGAATCAACTGATTACCTACAGCAGCAGGCAGTACCAATTCATAGGCATTTTTGTTCCTCAATTCACAATACGTGTACCCATCCATAGTCACCATAACACCATATCTCGTGGGTATATATTATTAGAAGTGAACCAAAGGAGAAAACTTCAAAAAAATTATCCTATTACTGAAATAAAGTATATCATTCTGTGACTTTGTTTATTTTGTTATATTTTTGTTTTGAGTAACAGGCTAGGCAGGAAACGAAAACTTAAAACCTAAAATTCAGCGTTTCCGTACATATCAAACATCAATTACAACGACATCGACATAACGACAAAGTCTAAGGTAAGGTATGGAACTTTTGAAGGCCATTATGTGATGTATATGAAGATTATAATTTGATACAAAAGTGAGAGCATAGTGAAAAGAATTTTGAAACAACTAAAAATTATATCCCATTTTAAGGCGGGGCATGTAGCCAAATGCACAAACGATTATGATAACATCGTTATCGTAGCTTAGCTATCTCTATCACTTTTCCGCATTGACGTGACAGAGCTAGGTATACTGAATTTCGATCGGCGTCTAGCGTCAACGATTGACATTTCAGCTAAGTCCTTGTGTCAAAATTGTCAAAGCTAATTTTTTTTAATTTATTGCGAGCATTGGCAACTTGGCCATCAGCTCAAACATACAATATTTAATACAACATACAAATAACAGGAATAACAATTACCATGTTAAACATAAATGTAATAATTGCACATATTGAAATGCTAAACTTATGACTATTTAGTAACTACACAAAACAATGTTTTATGAATGAAAAGCAGTATTTTTGAACAATTACTAAATTATTTACAAAGCGCCAATAGTGTGCATAATAAATTCATAAATTACAGGGTATAATTTTGGATATTTTAAAAGAGCCTTCAAGTTGATTTCCCGGTTCTTTGCTTGGCTGGAAATCCCGGGAATTCCCGGTATTTTCGGTAGATACCGGTATTTCCCGGGAACAAACTCTAATAGGGATAGGGATAGGGTTAGGGATAGGGATAGGGATAGGGATAGGGTTAATCGGTCGGCAAGCGGTAATTGTAAGCGATAATGCGAGAAAGTACTTTTTACCCACCGACAATAGTGTCGAGATACGGGCTATGTGAGTTCTGTTGTATGTAGTCTCCCCAGTGCATATAGAATACATATCTACTCGTACCTACTACCTACGCTGTGGTCGCTGTGTAACATTTCTACAATCATTGCAAGCATTTCTTTAAAGACAATAGTAATATGAGTATAGTAAGCTTTTTTTTAAAGACAATAGTAAAACGTCTGCATAGAAACCTACGGATCCAAATGAAAAATTTATTTTTTGTACATGTTTGAATAAGGATTCTTTTATTACGCGGGCGAAGCCGCCGGCAAAAGCTAATTCTATATAAGGTGCTATGTACCCTTTTTCTGCAAATAAAATATTTTTATTTCTTTACTACTCGAGAACATCACAAATAAACAAAGTCAATTAATGAAATACTTTATTTTAGTAACAGGATTATTTTTTTGGAGTTGAGGTTCCTTCCTTTATTGGAGCACTTCTATACATATACCTGTGATGATCATGGCCAATAATACCATTAAGTGCATCGCGGAACAAAAACACCTATAAATTGGTACTGCTTCCGAAGGTAATGAGTAGCGTATCTGCCACAGTGCCACAGTATTCATATTAATTGAACTATCTTCCATGTTGACTGAATGAAATATTGATTTCAATAATAGCCTCCATCATCTTTCTGAAACCAAAAACTACTTTGAGCAATATAATCATCTCAACTGTAAATAGTACAAAATTATGGCAAAAAATAACTCATTACCTTATTTGATTTGTTCACTGGTTTATGATGAATTTCACGTAATATTATAAATTAATACAATATGTTAGTCATAATTTTATTTAAAACTGCAAAAATAATAGTGAAAATTCCGTGTGATTTTTGTATACTTAAGTTGACAGAAATGTCACGTCAGAATGACTTGGCCTATGGTTTGAGGCCTACTACCGAATACCGGTTATCGGAATGTGGACATGCGTCTCTTTTACTCTTATCAGTATGAAGTGAAAGAGGAAGAGTCCCTCAATGCGTATGTTTCAGAATTCGCAGTAGACCCTATATTGACAGATTTCGATAGGTAAATTTATGGAGATTAGAGGTAAGGAGCGAAAGCTTTAAGTATCAGAAGTGCACATATAAAAGAAAAGATAGTTGGCACTGGAATAGCAGGTACATAAGGGTTTGACAATCTCTTAGCCTTCTCGGTAGTGACCCCGCCTACGGAGCAAGAGGTCCCGGGTGCAAATCCTGATAAGAGCTTTTTATTTTTTCTACTGCATAATATCTTTACCTGGATTATTTTATATTTTTACATACATACATACAATCACGCCAGTATCCCATGAAGGGGTAGGCAGAGCACATGAAACTACTCAAGTTCCAATGCCACTTTTGGCAAATAAGGGGTTGAATGAAAACGAAATTGTAACATTACAGTGACAGGTTGCCAGCCTCTCGCCTACGCCACAATTTAACCCATATCCCACTGTCGCCTTCTACGACACCCACGGGAAGAAAGGGGGTGATGAAATCCTTAACCCGTCACTACACGGCATATTTTATAATTTTCATATCAAAAAATATTTTGTTTTGTTACAACTTTTCGAAATTTCATTCGCAAGACTTACAACATTACCTAAGAATCCTAAAATGGGGCAAACAATGTAAAAGGGCTTAAGTTGACATTTTTATTAATAAAACAATAATTAAACACAATTAAAATACACAAAATGAAAATTTTAAAAAAATCAAAAAGAACGCTGACAGGATCGAACCTGAGAACATCTGCATACGAAGTCAGCGCACTACCACGGGACTACATCTTGACTTGTTGTAGAATAGAACGTCTAATGTCATGTCACGTCGCTGATCATTGAGCAAGACATGAGAGATTTGTAACCTCAATTACAAGGCATCAGCCGGTCATTTTTGCGACTGTTCTACTTCGACAGATTTTCCTCCTTACCCTCTATTCTCCCTGGGTAAATTACATTTACTTATGATTTTAGTTCCATCGCGTAAACACCAGAGGCGTAGCATTCGTCTATAGTTCTTTCTCCGTTTATTCATAAACTTAGAAAGGGACAGAAGCAGCTTCTTTGGAGTGAAGTTAGGTACAATATAATGTAAACAAACGTAAACTCACTCACTTTCTAAGTAAAGTAATACGGCTCTCACTTGGGCAGCCCATGGTAACGGTAAAGTTTGTTCCGGCTCTCGATGACGTTTTCCCGAGAGATATTGGTGCGGCCGGTGTAAGTAGCATCAACCGTACTATCATCCGCATAACTATATATCATATCATTTTCCTCAGAGCATTTTTCCTGTCTTTGTGTATACTACCTACTGTTGGCAACCCTACACCGCTCAATGTGGCATTTGCACGATACGGCAACGTGCCGCGGCGGCCGGCCGTGTCGCAGTTGTTAGCTAAGCTACCCTTGTGTGCGTGCGTGATGACACGATGCGCTGGTTGTTCTTTTAGGTATTTAAGTACTTTTAGGTGTTTAAGTACTTTTAGGTATTTAAGACGCTACAGGAGCGAAAATGGAAAGGAAATCCCTTTCAATTTGGGAATTTTAGTTAAATATACTAGTGTTATTAACTAGAGATTTATCGAAAAAAAATGTCCATTCAGAACAACTCAGTTAAAAGATATTGCGAAAAAATCTTTAAAATCGAGGTTCCGCTCTCGACTGTTTCCTCCTTCAAAACTTAATGAATCGTAAGTGCGTTTTCACATTATCCGATCCGATATCGGATGTAGGACCGATATCCCATACATTACAGGCGCCATCTTGTATTTTTTCCATTGAAATCCTTACGACATCCGATATCGGATCGGATAATGTGAAAACGGCCTAACGGAATTTAATTACTAACAAAAATAATTGATTAGTCTATAATTTGGATGTTTACATTATTGCAATACATTAAGACGCTACGGGAGCGAAAATGCTAAAATGGAAAGGAGTAGTGTTGAGTTCCTCACTCGTGAGGCACCTCATTTGTACCTCGCAGTACTTCACACGGCAAAAATGTATTGCATCACACTTCAACTCACCGCACCTCATTTTACTCGCTTGTGACAGTCGCAACACAAACACCTCACGCCTCACAAAGCATTCACGTACTTCAAATGTCACAAAAACGTCAAAACTCATCATCCACACGCGCGCCTCGCGGCCCTCAAATACTCGCTCGCAACAGTAGCAACACAAACACCTCATTCCTCACAGATCATGCACATACTTCAAATGTCACAAAACGTCAAAAACTTCATCATCCACTCGCGCGCCTCGCGGCAGACGCGGCCCTCAAACTCCGTCGCGAGAGTCGACACCTCAAATGAAGTGATCAACCATACGTTCAGTTACCGAACTACAGACCTTATGGCCGGGACAAAAGGTCCACCGATAAAATAAAATGTATCGTTTGACTCGTTTGTACCGGAAATCGCTTTGTACCGGAAAGACAGAAGAGGCACTGTGACAACAACACTTCAAAAATCCTTTCAAAGTGAAACAGATAGTTACGTTTACCATAAGAGGGAGTGAGACAGACACACGCGGGCTTCAAATTTGCCTCACCAAAAATACGTTACACATGACTCGAAAGAAAACAATCTTATGCGCCGCAAGTTTTCATACATTTTACGCCTTTTTGATCCCAGGATAGTTAACTTGCTCGCAAAAATCGCGCGAAAAATCAGACGATTTCGCGTGAACCACATCTTTTGTCTCTGTCGCATTTGTGAAGTCATGAATAAATGCAGCTGAGATGCAAAATGTTGTTTTTCGCGGCAGGTCTTCATTTTTGAATTTTTTGATAGCTATTATTGTGCTAACACATTGACCAGTGATCTACCGCAGCAATAGAGTTTGTATGGCTATTGTTATGTGTATGTGTAATCAGGGAGCTCTCTTAGACTGGACGTTGAAATGGTAACTCAAGTGTTTTGAATATTCGGAATACCAAGCATACCAACACAGAGGGCCAACCACTGAGAAGATGCGTTTACGAAGCTTGCTTAAAAACAATTAAAAGGTTACTGACCGAAATATAATATAAATTATGTGAAGCATGGTAGTTTAATTAAGTATTTAATCAGTAATAGAAAGAATAATTCATTTCTTAATTCAATAGAATGATAAATAAATCCGACACGAAACGTAATTCACAGGCGGTTGACGTTGACAGTAATGACAGTTTACAGAAGAAAAGTTAGTTTGTGTGTATTTGCATAAAGTTTAGTTATGTCCTACAGTGATAATACTAATAAATGAGCCAAAATGTAATAATGGTGACAACTTTTACACAATCAAATATACCTGTGATTCTGCCTTAGTGTCATTTGTGTGCAAAAAAATAGTGAAACTGAACTGAAAAGACTTACCGGCGTCGCGAATGTTGATGGTGTTTTTAATTACTATCATATTGCTTTTAAAACACATGGAGTGGTAAGTTTGTTATTTTTATGTAAAAGTGGTACTAATTATAAAACAATACGAACTTTAGTTTGTTTTAAAACATGCAGTTTTATGGTAACTATGCTAATCAAAGTATGTTATTATTAAGCTGTTAATAATATGAAACCACTGTAATTTGTAGCAGTAATTTAAATGGAACAAACTGTAAATAATATTATTCAATGGCAAAATTAGACCCAGTTCCATAAAAACATCAAATTAAGTTGTTATGCAGGCCTCTATGACAGTCCTTGAAATATTTTTTAATTTTATCTATTTTCTCTTGTTAAATGTTCAAGTACTCATTATGACTAATGAAATTTAGTATGTATAAAGGATATTTACCTAGTACACAACTACACATACTAGTTTTTGTTGCCGATGGATTTTGTCAAACAGCCGATGCTAGAAATTATATATATATACAGATCAGTACCTCACCTCATTTGAAGTAAGACATTGTAACACCTCATTTTTGGAAATGAGGTACTCATACTACAAACTCATTTGAAATTGATGTCCTACCCATCACTAGAAAGGAGTCCCCCTTTCAATTTGGGAATTTTAGTTAAATATACTAGTTTTAAACTAGATTTATCGAAAAAAAAATTTCCATTAAGTGTCGTTCGTTCTGTGTCGAAAAAATCATTGCTCTATCTTCAAAAACCAAGGAGGAAATAGTCGAGAGCGTTTGTATGGAGAACTGACCTGTATCGTATCGTCTTAAGAAATCTGATTTCAAAGGTTTAGGTAGGAAATCTAATCATCAATATTATTGCAATGTAAAATTATTTTTTTCTTTTTTCTCCGTGTTTTCTAACGCGCTTATTTTTAGGAGGCGGTTTTTTTTTCATGGTTTGTTTAAGGTACACACCGACATGTTGTAAACATTTTTTAGTTTTTCGTAAGTTAGTCGTTAAAGGTGGTCTACAGCTAAAATTGATCTACGACAGAAATGATCTGTACATATTAAAGTAAGTAGGGAAGAAAACCGCCATGCTGAAGTGTATTTGTGCATGCCACGTCTGGTCTGTCGCATGCATGGTGAGACGACTTGGACGCCTTTATGAGTGACTGCATGGCCGGAAAAATAACACCAGAGGGAGTTGAGGAAATCAAGGGGAAAGGCCTTTGCCCAGCAGTAGGGCACTATAACGGGCTAATTAAAAAATCTGTACCAGTTTAATTTTAATCTATTTTTAAGAAATTTTCCTACTAAAATGTAGATTCTAGCGAAAAAACGTACCTGGGGTTTTCCAGTTGAACATTATTTTTAGCTGCAAGCCACTATTTACGATTTAATCGATTTAAATAAAACTTGCCTACTAAATTATCCATTTGCATATTGATCCTAGCGAAAACACGTACGAAAACGACGTACGTTTTTCTGTTTTACTTTTTTAAAGGCACAGGTCACACGTTTTTCATCAAATCTATGTCGTACCGTTTAGGTTTTTTGGCTAATTGTTACCAATCTTGAGTATCACTTTTTTGCGCCATAATGAAAAAGGCCGTTTTTGGAAATTTTTGATTGACTCGAGCGTCTTTAAAAATAAAAATATCAAAACGTTCCCACACAGATAAGATTAATAATTAATAACAATCTGACTGGGTACAAATCAAATTATTTTATTGAATATTTTTTTGATTTGTTATTTAATAACCTAACAACAAAATTAAAATTTTGAAAAACTCCCGACCGCGACATATTGGACCGATTTTCATGAAACATGGCTAAGAACACTCCCGACTAACTCAGCTTTCAGACAAAAAACTAAATTTAAATCGGTTCATCCGTTCGGGAACTACGATGCCACAGACACACACACACACACACACAGACAGACAAACAGACAAATAGACAGACAGACACGTCAAACTTATAACACCCCTTCGTTTTTGCGTCGGGGGTTAAAAATAGTCTTTCGCTATATCGTAATGCTGCAAAGGAGATAGGAGGTGCAAGCACTAATTGTTGCCTTGGGCCTTGTCGTTTTTTCTTTCGTGTTAGTATGATGTATATTTCAATTTATAGAATAATCTGTGTTGAAAAAATCAGTCTACCTTCAAAAACCAGGGGGGAAATAGTCGAGAGCGTTGGTATGGAAATTGAACCGTCCTGTATCGTCTTAAAAATATAATCGATTGTCGATTTAGCCCCGCTCCCCAGCTGCCAGCTTGCAGACCTGAGGTTGACTATGATAAGAGAAGCATCTTAGCAGGTTGCCTCAAGGGCCTACTCCAAAATCCTGCCAGATTTCCGTCCATAGTCCATAATAGTGCGTAATTTTATTTTCACGAATTTATCGGATTCGGATCAGACGTAGTTCGAAAGCGCTTTATTTTTAACGTAGGTACCTATCGTCATATTCAGATAGAACGAATATTTTCTACCTATGTATTTACAAATTGTCAAATCTTTTGGGAATTATATAAAAGTCATAAAATTATTTAATTAAATTTTGAAAAAACCCCCGACCCCGACACGGTGGTCCGATTTTCATGAAAAATGGCTAAGAACACTCCCGACTAACTCAGCTTTCAGACAAAAAAAAAACAATCTAAATCGGTTCATCCGTTTGGGAGCTACGATGCCACAGACACACACACACACAGACAGACAGACAGACAAACAGACAGACAGACAGACAGACAGACAGACAGACAGACAGACAGACAGACAGACAGACGGACAGAAACGTCAAACTTATAACACCTCTTCGTTTTTTGCGTCGGGGGTTAAAAATGTTATTATTTAAATCTACCCATCGATGTACCCATTGCGGAAATATAAATTAGAGAGGCATGTCAGATAAATGTCAATAAACCCTTAATTGCATGATTTTACTTTTTTTAACAATTTACAGATATATATGACACCATGGTGGTATATATGATGATGACTGGAAAAATAATGAAAAAATCTATCACCATTTTTTTAATATGAAACAACGTAACTAAAAAAAGATGATTTTTAATAGCATATTGAAAAATTCGAATATTGCTTAGTATTTTATAGTGAAAAACTGTACTAAATCTCCTATTGATTCAATGTTTGTGATGCTTGGAAAAAAATCCATCACCAAGTAAAGAAGGGTTAAATATAAACGACACGAAGTTTAATTAGAACACAACAGTTCACAATTGCGAGCAGCGGTGACGCACCGCCAGTTTTGGCGGCGCGGCGACGCGCCGCAAAAATTCTGCGTTGCGGTGCCGCGCCGCGAGTTTTTGCGGTGCGTCGACGCACCGCGAGTTCTTGCGTCGCGGTGCCGCGCCGCAGATTTCCTGCCGCAAAAACTGGCGGCGCGGCAACGCAACGCAGAATTTTTGCGGTGCGTCGCCGCAACGCGCCCATGTGGCCAGGCCCTAAGGGTGAAGTCACATTTATCAGCATCAAGCCGCATTTTATACACCCTGTTTTTATTGAATTCCGTTAACTTTAAAGGAAAATTCATGACATCAAATACAATTAATTTCTCTAAGAAACTAGCTTCTAAACTCTTTCGGTTATCGAGATCTTAAAAAAAAGATAATTGCTGAACACGTCTGTCACAGCCTTTACCAATTCCTAATGTTATTTGTCAATCACTTGACACTAACTTGAATGTTATTCTTAAGGAGAGACCCTTAACATTAATAAATTCCCCTCACTAATAAATTCATTTATTATGTATTAAAATGATGAAAATTTTTTTTTGCGAATTTAACTATTAAGTGATGTACAGGGTGGTTCCTGATAATGAACCTAACGACGTGTCGAATTCAACGGAAAACAAAAAAAACACGGTGTATATGAGAAATCGCTCGTTAGTATAAAGACGTTTACGCATCCGAAAGCTGACAGCATGTGTAGGAATGTTGATACTAAAGAGCTATTTCTCATACACAAAATGCGGCTCGATGCTGCTAGATGTGATCCACCCTAACCCCCTTATCCATAAACGTACTCTAAAGTTATCAAGCCGATAAAGTTCGTTTGTCCCTTTTCGATGTATTAGTGTGTATGTATGTATTGTATGTATGTATAAGCTTTATTGTACATAAAGGAAACAAAAGAGACACAGTTACAGAGTCAGTAATATAATATACAATGTAGGCGGACTTATCCCTTAACGGGATCTCTTCCAGTCAACCTTTGAGGAAATGAGTAGAAGCGAATTAACGATGAATGACAAATTTAAAAATGTACAACCACTAAAATAATTAAATGCAAATTTTGTATACACGTGGTAACAGATATATACATATACAATTACATTAATACACCAATATATACATATATAATAATATAATAATAAACAAACAAATACTCATAAAATATATATTATATATACTTAGACCAAAAAGTATATGGATGGGTGTGGCAGAAAAGGACAAACGAACTTTATCGGCTAGATAACTTTAGAGTACGTTTATGGATAAGGGGGTAAGGCTCGGCTGTATAATCGTATCTACAGAGTACAGTCAGCATACTCAGCATCGAATATACCTACTGCGACAGCCAAAGCGTGTAATATAACATAAATTTTTATCGTTGCTGACTGTAAATACTGAGAATTAATAACATCTTGCGCTATCCCGGCATTTGCCACGGCTCATCGCCTGGGAACCCCAGGCGATGAGCCGTGGCTTTGACAACTAATCCCAAGATTTTGCGTAGGCACTAGTTTTTACGAAAGCGACTGCCATCTGACCTTCCAACCCGAAGGATGAACTAGACCTTATTGGAATTAGTCCGGCTTCCTCACGATGTTCTCCTTCATCGAAAAGCGACTGGCAAATATCAAATGACATTTCGCACATAAATTGGGAAAAACTCAGCGAGCCGGAGTTCGAACCCGCGATCTCCAGAACGAGAGTCTCACGTACTTACCGCTAGGCTACCAGCGCTTCCAGAATTAATATACTTAGAATAAATTTAAAATTGGAAAATGTCTGCCTTGGGTGAGACTTGAACTCACGGCCTCTGGATCGATACTCCAGCGCTCTGCCAACTGAGCTCAGTTCAAGTCTTCAAGTCTCACCCAAGGCAGACATTTTCCACTTTTAAATTTATTCTAAGCCTAGTGGCATCGATTGCAGATATTTCTGCTAATCAGAAGTTAAAATTTAATATACTTAATTGAAAATTGGTACAAACGTACTAAACATAAACGCGTTGTATTTTTATAGTGACAGTTTGTCAAACATAGCTAGCTACTGGTTCATAAAAATACAATGTTATGACACAAACCGTAATGGACTTTAATGCTATGATATAGGAAATACTTTGTAGTAAATAATGATTCATCCAACCAATTTGTGTTGTCTCGAAGCTGTCTAGAAATGGAGTTATAAATCTTCTGTGAATCCGATTTTAAAATAATAAATTACTCTGTCTGTTAATAAGGTGAATGAGTAGTTAAAATAATCTACAAGTTTACTATGTTGACACACTTATTATAGTTTTATAAATTACTTTTTTTCCCCACTACGTCGGTGGCAAACAAGCATACGGTCCGTCTGATAGAAAGCGGTCACCGTAACCTATGGACGCCTGCAACTCTAGGAGTGTCACATGCGCGTTGCCAACCCATTAGAAACTTGTACACCCCCTTTTACTGTTCCACAGCAAAAAGGAGTGTACAAGTTCCAAGGAGGGTTTGGGTTGCCGACTACTCAAAGGACAATAGACGAAACAATATTGGTTCCGTAGGTCCTTCCGACACCAGCACACCGCACCCTCGTTGAGCTCTGGTAGCCTTACTCACCGGCAGGAACACAACACTATGAGTAGGGTCTAGTGCTATTTGGCTGCGGTCTTCTGTAAGGTGGAGGTACTTTTGCTTTTATTTTGGAAATTTAACTGAATATCACATTATTTTATGACGTCTTTGAGGTAATTGAAAAACATTTTCTGTATGTAATTGTATTGAAGAAGACAAAGAAGAGGAAGCACTTACACTGAGAGAAATTTGCATTGTGAATTTAACAAGTTCGACTTGTTGCGGTTTATCCGTTTGAATCAGCCAAACGTATGTTTAAAACAATATGTGTCAGGTTGTTTTTATAAAATCGACTTGTTGATTCAAATATATTGCCGATTCCAATGACAAGTAGCTTGTTGTTTGAACCAAAGAGCACGTAGGCGCTATTTTAACCAAAAAATTTGTTGAACGAACATGAAAACTGGTTGTATTTTCTCTCAGTGTAGATACAATTTTCTGAGAGTAATAAAAGGTGCTAGATTTTTATATTGAATTTTATTTTTACAGGAAAAACAGATTAGGGAGAGATAAGATCAGGTCATAATTTATAGCATAGGCCTGCAATAGGCCTAAGCTTTACACTCAATATCGCTGGTAACTCATAGCGTAGCTATTAGGTAGGTACCTACATAAAATACGTTACCTACCCACGTATCGAAGTACTTAAATAGAAATGAGGTTCCAAACTTTGTTCTCGTTTGGAAAAGTTTTACTTTTATTTTGAGGAAACTACTTATTGGTTTCATTAAGAAGTAAAAGATCACCAGCAGTTCTCAAAAAGTTTGTACATAGCCACGTCAGCAAATTTTAATTGATCCTATTTTGTTACCAACATTTAGATTTATAAGTCGACTTTCGTAAGATAATTGTTATAATTAAGCAAATATAGATACTAGAGAACCTTAATGACCAAATAAAATTTTTACTAAAATCTGAATTCATCGAATAAATCTTGGTAACAAAAAAAAACAAATTTAACTTTTTCCTTAATTTTTGTACAAACTTTTTAAGAACCGCCGATGCCCTACTCGTCGCTTCGTTATGGATGTGCTTCTCACCGCTTGGGAATACCTTGCCTGAATAGTTCTAAATAGTTTCCAATCTACATCCTTTGAAAGTGGACGTCAATGGGGATTTGAGTTGCGCGCATCTACATCCCATTTTCAACTTTAGTCAGTTCTAACAGTGTTCACAAAGACGCACACGATAGGCGGTAAGGGATATTCAAATGGCTAATGCAACGGCATTAGAGGTGACGAATACGTCATCAACAATGTGTCAAGTTGTCAAACAGAAAGAAGCTTACAAGACTTACGTACTGCTTATATCTCGTGTCATTTATGAAGGCGCATTCCTCCGCTCATATTTTCATGCCATTAAAGGAGTGATGTGTCAAAGTGACGCGTCATCATGAACGACAAATTCTATATTTATTTTTAGAATCCATATTTAGTTGTCAAAGCGGACCCCAGGCTCCTATTAGCCGTGGCAAATGCCGGGATAGCGCAAGGAGGATGATGATTTAGTTCCACGTTTCTTGCTCAATTTAACTCAACAATTCATCATTTAATTTGTTAATTGGCTGATAATTGTAACCGGATAACCAAACGTCATTCCGTAAATAGACTGACGAATGGACGCTCTTCCAATTTCAAAGGTAAAATAATTAATTTAGAGACAGTGCTTTTGTTGCCAATTTTCACTTGTTTTGTAAACATCTAAAATTATACGAGATTACCCAGATAAGAGAATTATATTGTAAGAGAATTTTTTTGACGTCTGACACTGATTGACAATTTAATATTGTGCCTTATCCTGCACGGGGAGCATGGTCGCGCGATAGACGATAAAATATCAGGCCGTCCCTATCGCACTTACAAATAGTGCGATAGGGACGGCCTGCTATTTTATCACTTATCGCGCGACCATAATTGCCTGCCTGCTTTCTAGTCATAGTCATATTATTATGTCCTTTATTCATCTTTTCTCTTAAGTTAGGCTGTTTATAATATGAATATAAAAGTAAAATACTAAAACACATACAAAACAATATAAAAAACATATAAACACATTATAAAAAACCTAAGCTAGGGTGCCGTCAGCAGCGGGGCAGTAGTCATAGTCATATTATTATTAGTCATGTCTACTTTTATACTTATAACATTATTTACATTTTAGCCTTTCAAGTTATTTAGTATTAACGATTAAACTTTCACGATAATTGCACATAATAATTTTAAAATCGTGACTTAAAAGCTTATAACTACACTAATGATATTGTATGAATCAGGTGCCACTGATAAAATACTCATGCACCAAAAATACAGGGTTAGAAATAATACATGTTTCTATTGAATTCTTATTCAGGAGACTATGTAGAATACATTATTATTCCGTAACACAATCTTTCTTGAACTTACAGTGGTACTCAGTCAATTTGTGTAAGAATGTTCAATAATATTTAGGTAAATATTTATTTATTTTATTAAAATGATTCCGACCCTATAGGTATTAAGCCCGTTTTATGAAAATGCGAGAAGTAACAATGAACGTATTTTTACTACAACAGTAAGAAAACGGAATCAAAAGCTAATTTAATTACGTAATAAAAGACGAAATAACAATTCTCAACCGAACAGCGCCGGAAGGTATGCAAATAAAAAGTTAATCTACAAAACTGTCGCGGTCGACTATTTGTAAGCAAGTTATTGCTCCCGGAGCACAGTAAATCTTACGTGTACAGTACGGGATGCCTAGTTTAGTCGTTCCACAAATAACATATTATAGGAAAAGTGAGTGCAGTGATTCAGTGAATGTCACTTTCAATATTAAAACTATTGTCAATAAATGTGACAAAACGGTGTCATCTACTGGGCAGTAGCGTGTCGGGCACTAGTAGATACTTTTAAGATAATATTTAGCTAATTTTGGAATCGATAAAATATGTTAGTTATTAAGGAAAAAAACATCAATCACTAGAGAACTTAAAAATCGAAATAAGATGTCATATATTAAAGAAAAAATGACGAGCACCACCAGTGGTGAAGGCCGGATTCGAACCGGCGTCTTTTAGCAATCCGGGCCAAACGCCATCACCCCTAGGGGTGATTTAGGGGTGGATTTTTAATTTATATATAGTAGTGTGACTACATAAAAAACACAAATCAGAATATTTGTTAAAATAATTTGATTTGTTCCCATAGTTGCACTAGAGAACTTGTTTATCTATTTGGTACTTACAACTGCATAAGTTTAAGGCTGACACGTGGCTACATACCTGAAAAAAAAAAAGAAATGATTTCATACATATAATGTTCACATAAAACACATCAAAATTATATTTACTCCTGATACTTTCTGTATCAACCTAATCCAGGCATTATAAATATTATAACAGCACCGTGAACAGAGAAAATGCAGTCCGGTCCTTTTTTTTCAATCGCGACGAAATCAAACCATCAATCTTTATGGAAGTGTCTCAGGTGAGGGACGATGAACTATTGATGATAGGCGATGTGACGCAACGGCGGCATCCACGACAGCCACGACGTAAGTAGGCAATCGTCCTGTTTTAACTGTGCTGTGCATGTTTTGACGACCGGTCTGGGTCCCGGTAAGGGCATTTATTTGTGTGATGAGCACAGATATTTGCTCCTGAGTCATGGATGTTTTCCATGTATATAAAATAAGTATTTATTTATCTATTTAAGTATGTATATCGTCGCTTAACAGCACCCATAGTGCAAGCTTCGCTTAGTTTGGGGCTAAGTTGATCTGTGTAAGTGTAAGTTGATGTGTGTGTACCCCCAATACTTATTTACATATTTATTATTTTGTGCGTGCTGTTTTAGTAATATCCACTGTGATTGAAGGGTGTAAGGTGGGTGAATTACTCGGAAAACTTGGAGCCGTGACGTTTGCTCGGGCTACGAATTCCCTCTTTGACCCGGTTGTGACACTAATCTCAAGTAGATTCCAGGTATCAGAGATTTGGTACGAATCCGGGGTCAGAATGTGGAAAAGCGGGCATCTTCGAATAAAATCATGTTGACAATCGGTATTTTTGTGGCATCGTAGCTCCCGAACGGATGAACCGATTAAGATTTAGTTTTTTTTTGTCTGAAAGCTGAGTTAGTCGGGAGTGTTCTTAGCCATGATTCATGAAAATCGGTCCACTATGTCGCGGTCGGGGGTTTTGCAAAATTTTAATTTTGTGGTTAGGTTAGTTCCGGAAACGTTCGTATTTGTCATGCTAGCTCAGTCAATGTCAGTACAACTTGTACTGAGACTGACTGAAATAGCATGACACGTTCGTACGTGTCCGTAACAATACGACGGTAAATCACTACATCTGTATAGGTAGGTACCTAAAAGGACTAAGACCTTAGGAGGAAGGACTTACATAGTTTTTGTTACATATTTTGTTTGCTGTTTGAGAGGAGTATCCCATCGTAAGATATTAATGGACACATCGATTTTTCGAGATTGCTGCTTTTTTCCTTCAAGGTTGCATATAAAATAAGTTATATACCGAGAAGATCTAACAACTGTATGAATAATAATTGGCTACGTATGCCTATTTTAATTACCTCCAGTGATGTCCTAGACCTGAGAAACGCTGCTGGCGCCGTAGCCAAATGGCATTTCTGCAACGCGAAACGCCACCGAAACGCCGCAGAAATGTAGTCTCTAGCTCTGTTGCGCTAATACGCAAGAGCGATAGAGATAGATAGCTACGAAATATATATTATCGTGAGCGTTTAGTGAGCGTTTTGTGCATTCGGCTACGCACACTGGGCTGTATCTATAAACACGATGTCAGATTTGCATAATACTATGTAGAGATTTTTGAGGCTGATATATTATCTACTTAACACGTTGGCTGCCTTCTATCTCTATCTTCTCTACATCTAAAACAAAGTCGCCCGTCACGTCTGTGTGTGTCTGTCTGTGCGTTCGTGCGTGCGTGCGTGTGGTTGTGTGTGTTCACGATAAACTCAGAAACTATTAAACGGATTTTCATATAGTTTTCACCTAAGGCACAGCGGGGCAAAAATCGACTGGGGGGCAATTTTAACTAATCCATTTTTTCCATTATTAAACTATGATGTTGAGTTCTACATGTATCCACTGAACACGACTACCATATATTATATAACCGATGGACACTCTATTTAATAATGCAAACATTGTAAAACATGGAAAAATTGGACCAGTTACATTTGCCCCCCAGTCGAGATTTGCCCCTCTGTACCTTATAAATAGAATGATTCTTGAATAAGGTTTAGGTATACAATTTGTTAAGGTTCTTTTTTATCCACATATGTATTAATCAATTCGGTAAAAATAACGTCGTTCGGTCGTTTTATTTAGGTTACTCAACAGGCAAATAATCTATTTTCATCTCTTAACAGATTAGTCTCACATATAAGTATACATATAAGTACTACATTTAACGCCAGAAAAATGTAGGTATATTATTAAGTTGATGAATGTAAATTTAATTGTCACTTAAAGGCTTAAAGGTGGCAATTTCAAAACCACTTAATTTTCCAAACCTCCTATCTCGCTTCTGGTTTCACTCGAGATTGAACTTTGTTTCAATGGATCATGTAATCTTCTTTCCAAGTATTGGTTGTCGAGATACTAGTTTGTGAATGATATAAGAGGCAATTATGTTGTCAAGAGAAAAATCAAGGAGCCGCGATAAGGCGCGTGGATAAAATTTGAGGCATCTCGATTGTGGTGACTGCCGCTTACAGAATACTACCCAAAAGAACCAGTATAAGGCTTTTGACATAACGCCGTGTCTTGCGTGGGCGACGGTCGCGCGACCGTCGCCGTCGCGTCTCATACTTCCATATCGATAAGGTTTGATTTCGTATGCGTCGCATCGCCGTCGCGCGGCTATCGCGCGGCTATCGCGCGACCGTCGCCCACGCAAGCCACGGCGATACACTTTAACTTTTACGTACGTCACAAAGGACAGTTTTACGGAAAAATGAGACACAAATATCTTTATAATTTTAGAACAAAACGGGACTTAATCGCGTAAACACTTACATTTATATTAGGCCCGACGTTTCGAACATCACATTATGTTCGTGGTCAAAGAACAGGGCGCGTGACTTGTGTGACCCGGAATTTCTTGAGAGTGAGTTGTCACACGTTCAGGGGGTTCTTAGAAAGAATGGGTACAGATTACACAGTAGACAGCCTAGACGAAAGCCGAGGGGGAAGCATCCAGATGTTCCAAGGCGACCAGCTTTTATGCCCTACGTCAGAGGTGTGACGGACAAGGTCGGGACGGTACTAGGGAAGTATTCTATACGTACCGTGTACTTACCGATGTCCAAAGTGTCAGGGCAACTTAGGTCAGCAAAGGATGTTATCCCGTATCAGACACCAGGTGTGTACAAGATAGATTGCAGCTGTGGTAGTTCCTATATTGGAGAAACCAAACGCACAATAGCGGTAAGGGTCAAGGAGCATATCGCGGCTGTCAAAAACCGCCAAATTAATAAGTCTGCGGTAGCTGAACATCTGCTACAGTCGGGACCAAACCACTGGATCGAGCTCCATAGTCCCAAAATTCTATCAACGGAACGTCTGTTCTACAGCAGAAAAGTACGTGAAGCGATTGAAATTAGGAAGCATCGAAATTTCAACCAAAATGAGGGACAGGGAATTTCTTCTTCGTGGAATCCAGTGATTAGCAAATGTAAGCGTGAAAAAACACCGAGGGACACACCGGCTGATGTCGTGAGTGTTGTGTGTAGGCAAAGTGACAACCCTAGCGCAAAAGTGAATAATCAAGAACAAGTGCGGGTAGTTCGAGAAACTCGCGCGGCTAGAAGATGTTGATGCAATTCCTCGCCAGTCTACCCGTGACCACGAACATAATGTGATGTTCGAAACGTCGGGCCTAATATAAATGTAAGTGTTTACGCGATTAAGTCCCGTTTTGTTCTAAAATTATGAGTGCAAATCGTGTTAGTCTAAATCAATATACAAATATCTTTGTGTAACATATGACTGTAAGCTGCGCAGGTAACTCTAACCAGTGCAGGTACTTAAGGCTTAAGCCACTTAATTACATTGGCAGGCACACTATTTGGCCTCCCTATTCGTTTTTAAATACCTATCACGATTTTTATAATATTATAAAGCCGTAAAAAAGTCAAGATGCACAATATTAGCTGATAACAAGGACAATGAACACCCTTTTCAGATATTTATAAGCACAGTATGGCTTCTATATTACACAGTAATCGTGTACTTAACAACATCAAAATGTATAATTTTCTGTACGAGTTTTTCATAAAGAAAGACCCATCCTAATATTACCGTTTTTGCTCTTGCGTTTTTGTCCAGTCCATGGTGCACGGTATAGATTTTTTTTAATTTTTTTTTAGTATGAATAGGTAGACGTTTGACCACGATCACACCTAAGTGATGATGCGGTCTACGGTGGAGCACGCTTACCTATGAGATTTTTTATTTTTATTATAAACTGGCCAGTGATTGATGTTCTTCTTGCACTTCGTCTCCCCGCGGCACGCAGCTGAGTTCAATATCATCTGAGCTAATCCTGGCCTCTAAACATGCGCAAATCTGACGAATAAAACTGACTAAAGTCATAAAACAAAACCAGCATCGTAGCAGCAAAAAAAATACTGAGATTTTTAAAATATCCTTCCACAGCGAATTTCAATAGCGATCGTATAGCCTATAACAATACCGTAAAAGAAATTGTACGTTTTAAGGATGAGCAAAATTACATCGACTCGCAATAATAATAATAGTTTTTGCGATGTGTGCACTGAATTCAAACTCATTTTTGCTCTCAGCACGCGTCTCCGAACTTTTGGATAATTTACTTTTCGAAACTCATATCTGATGCTTTTATAAAATTGCGAAAACACGCTTATTGTATATTGAATAAAGTTAGTTTTTCTAAATATTGTAACAGTAGTTGAAGAGATTGAAAATCTAGATGGCGTTTTTATTAAAGTGACGAGACACGAATCGCGCAAATCTCTTTCAAATGTTTGTGTCATTTGGGGTGATGGTGGCTTGAAGGCTTTTTGAGTGCTTGTTATATTAAACTGGCTGATATTAAAAGTAATCGCTTGTTGGAGATCATTTTGTTCTATTATAGAATTACGTTTAATAACACTTGAATGAGTACGTAGGTACGTATAAGAAATTAAATGCTATCTGTAAATCCATCATTAATACGATTAAAAATATCAAAAAAGTGGATATATACATACCATTGCAATAATTTAAGATAAAAAATAATTTTAAAAGTCAAGTTTTTCTATCTCAGGAAATAGTATAATTTATTAAAATAAAAATAATAATTACCTATGTGGGTAGTAAGTAGGTACGGAAAGGATAAAAAAAGTCCGGCTCAAAAAAAGTCATCAAAAGTTTATGCGCCTGTCGACTGTAACACTATCCCAATGGGACAGTCAACCAATTGGAACCCTAGGCCTCTGTAGAACTATGTCATAGTGACGTTATAAATTAGATTGTAAGAAATCTCTTACTGCCTGTCATTCTGACATCGTTATGGAGTGGCCTAAGGTTCCAATTGGTTGACTGTACCTACAGTCGACATCACAGTTATATTATACTAGCTTTTTCCCGCGGCTTCGCTCGCGTTAGAAAGGAACAAAAAGTAGCCTATGTCACTTTCCATCCCTTCAACTATATCCACTTATAAAATCACGTCAATTCGTCGCTCCGTTCTGCCGTGAAAGACGGACAAACAAACAGACACACACACTTTCCCATTTAGAGGTATAATATTAGTAAGTATGGATAACAATAGTACATTACGATACAAGTGAGTAAAAAAGGAAGTTCGAAACGAGTGGCGATAAATTAAAACACGACCGAAGGGAGTGTTTTAAATCGACACGAGTTACGAATTTCCTTTTCGCACGTGTATCGTACGACGTTTTTCAGTACAGATGGCCCTCCGAAGTTTCAACCTGGCATATAATGAACCACTTCTCGCACTAGTGCGTAAAAAAAACACCATTTGTACTGAAAAATATATAATAGTATGGTTATATTGGAGCTCTTAAGTTGCCGAAAAATTGGTGAGAGCCTTGGCCGTCCAGATATCGATGGCGACTATACAGCCTACTGTAGGTAAGTTCGTAAAGAGTAAAAAATGCTACTGCAACGAACACTACAAATGTTTTCAAACCGTATGAAAACATTTTGTTTCTGTGAAATGCGTCACACACAGACAGCGGAGTCGATTAATTACGATTTTTTGTCGCCACTGTTTGTCGAGATAAACGATTTGATTCCGGCTTAGCGGACGCAAGCGGGTCTGCTTAAGAGTTAAGGGGACGATCACCTCGAAACCGATATATCATACAAAAATTGTGCCCATTTTACTCCCTAGAAATATACATTATGGGAAAGTTATACATAATAAGTAATTTGATTTATGAATATAATTCATATTTTTAAGAATAGGAGCGATTAACTTCGATACTTTCAAATTGAAAATTCGAAGAGTAATTTTTTTTTATGAAACAAATATTAATTTACATGAACATATTTACATAATTATATAAGAAATGAAGACTACACTTATAAGCTAGCTAATATCTAAGATATCAATTAGTTCGTTTCTCGATTTCTGTGACAAACTTGTTCGCGCAGGGACCCCATGGACATAAAGTTTTAACGCCACAGGGAACAAAATGGTACTCATTGTCAAGGGTCTTGTATTTATTACGTTTTATAATTTAGTTTTTTTTTATTGGCATCTTATATTGGTTTTCAAGTATAATGCGTTTGAATTTAGTTTTCTATTTATATATTTTATTTGTTTAATATTGTAAATACTAGTAACTTTTTATTTATTGAATAAACATTTTCGGACCATGCGTAAATATAATAAACTGTTTAAAAATATTTTCCATAATATCCAATCGAGGAGGAAAATGAGAACCACCTTTGTATAGACAATGGACCGTGCGCAATTCTCTCAAAGTGACTTTTATTAATGAGCCTGGTTTAAAATGCGAGTGAGGAAGAGTGCGATTAATACTCCCGGGACAATTGGATCCGTCGTGCAGACTGAGCTGCGGCCATTGTATGCAGGCGCCTGGGATGAAAGTGGCATCTACTGGGACACTGTCGAACATACACAAAATTACGGAAACATTACGGAAATACACAAAAAAATGTAGTTCTCTCCTTCAATAATGTATTGTAATGTATAATAATGTAAATTTGCATGCCACCATTGGCTAAATATGTGGTACCTACTGCTGATTTGTATTTTGTCTGACTTTGTACCATGTTTAAGCAACACATGATCTTATGTCAATCCAGTAAGTCAATAACATGAAGTTATCTTCATTAAAGTATTAATAGTAGTAAGTAGTAGTAGTAAGTACGAGTATATATACAAATTTTATTTATTTTCCGTTTAATGTTAGTAATTTTTAGAAAAAGTTTTACAACATTTTCTATTTTATCCAATAAAATCTCCGTCGAATCCAATAAAAGCCAGTGTATGTTTGTTTGTTTTCCTTAAACGACTGGTTTTTCTTGTCAATTTCTTAATACTCCGGAACAATTGAATCCTTGGCGAAGATTACGGAGAGCTGCGGCCATTGTGTGCAGGCGCCTGGAGTGTAACGTCTCCGTAACATTGTTAAGTACGACATGTGTTCCTTCTGAAATAATTGTGATTTTCTTGAAGTCTTCAATAATATAAAGATCTGTGGAAATTAAACTATGGAAACGGATTGTATCGCGTGTAATGAATTTACAATTCATCCCGACGTTTCGAACACTTTACAGCATTCGTCACCCGTTGACCACGAATACCACCATATACCTATACCAATGACCATAGTTTTATTTCATGAGTTGAGATATGTACTTTGACGAGCATTTGATTTTTATTCAACTTGATATTTCAACCAGTTCCACTAGCGTGCATCCAAGCAATAACAACCTGTCAACGTGATTGACATAAAACAGGTACCGTTGCCGAATGGCATTTTTGCGACTCGAAACGCCGCGAAAGGTAATCTGGCTCTGTCGTGCGAATACGCAAGAGCGATAGAGAAAGATATCTACGATCGTTTCGTTTCGTAAGCGTTTGTGCCATTCGGATACTCACACTGGACAGAAAACGTCACGTGATTGACAGAAATTTTGACTGACGTTTCAAGCTGTAGGTAATACTGCTACTACTTTCCATGATCATGTCGATCACGTAAAGAGCGAGAAAATTCATTCAATTCATTCTAAACTAAAATAGATATTATACACCACAGGAATAGAAATGTCACCAACTTCACCAGTGGCCAAGCTGAGAATATCAACGTACGGTCAACCAAACTGACCAAACTGTAATCCTAGGCCAACTCCAGAACCCTATCTTATTGAGACCGTGCTTTATTTTCCTTAGAACTCACTTTAACGTTTACTGTGAAAAGGTTCTAATGTGGCCGAGGATTCAAATTGGGTGACTGTACCTACTCTGAAATCACCATTCTTCCTAAAGGGAAAAAGATTCTCTCCCAAGTCCCCTTAAACTTGTAAAATATAATCCAACGAGGCGTGTCCTCGTGAGATGTGGATGTTAGTTTGCACTTTTCCACATGCAATCCCGTTTTCTGCGTTGTGTATGGAATGTTAAACGCGTTTCTTACAGTCGCTAGTCACCATCAGATATATCGGAACGGTCGAGGTGCTCAAAATATCTGAACACGCTTGAATAGCTTGATAATAGAGGCGTGTCCACATGTTTGTGAGGATTTTGCGCGCTTAGATATTTCTGATGACATTTGTACAAGCATGGCGGCACAGATAAGCTATAGACGTAGAGATTGAGTGGCTATTAAAGCCAATGTAATCTAACTAGAATCAAAGCGTTCGCACGCGTCGAATTTTAATCATGAATTTAGCTTTGAAGGTAAGAAATCGTAGTAAATTATGTTAAAACTGTGCATTTAGGTACTCCATTTCTATATAGTGATGCTGTTTAACAGTTTTAAATGTTATTGGGCTTAGTAGGGTATACAATGAAGTAGGTACCTAACACAAAGAATATTTCGTATAATCCATTGCGTGCGTGTCAGCCATATTGCAAATGTTATACATGATTAATTTTGTGATTATCTTCCATATAATTTTATGCAGGCAAGCATGGTCGTGCGATAAATGATATAACATCAGGTCGTCCCTTTCGCTCTATTCGTAAGTGCGATAGGGACGGCCTGATGTTTTATCGTTTATCGCGCGGCCATGCTATCGGTTCTGGACAAGAGTAGCCATAGTTCTGAAAGCATAATAATTAAGTACCTAAATTTAACGTATTGAAACCACTGATAAGTCACTTTTTTGTGGGCCTCCAGTAAGAATTCTGAGTCAACCTTTGAAATAAATATTTTAGATCAAAAGTCTCAGAATACAGTTTAGTAACTACGCATACTTAACTTTTATCACCTCGTCTCGTTCCTAATAGCCCTCCCCAAAACCTGCAATCAAAGTCAATGGACGAAAATTACACAGAGTAATAGAAAAACCAATTTTCCCCTGCGACAAGAATTAGTTTTCTAGAAAAAACAATGTGCAGAACAAAGGTCTGCAATCGCGATATGAACAATGAAATCGCTTGATTAGAACCAACTTATTAAACTTTGGGAGTTTTTCGTTTGGTAAACAATTTGGTATCGCTACTGTTAGATTAAAGAAAAGTTTGGAAAAGTACTAAGATTATTGTGGGGGCATTATACCTATGCAAAAGAAAAGAAAACCTAATCAGTAAATATGTAGGTACTTAACGCGATTAGATCGAAGGACGAGCTAAAATAAAAAGACAAATAACTTGTAAGTTTTATTTGTTTTTTCTTGCCCCTCGAGCAAAGACTGTATGTTTTAAAGTCACTCATGGGTTGAATGCGACAAAATTACATTTTTTTTTCTGAGTTTCGGCCAGGTTGCACAAGCCGTGGTCTCTTAAGAATTAAGACCGCATGTAAAAAAATATCGTGTAAGTGTACAAAACGCGCGAATTTAAAGTTTATAAATATTACATGTTCCCAACTGACATGTTAACACCAAGCAAGCAAGCATGGTCGCGCGATAAATGATAAAACGTCAGGCCGTCCTTTTCGCACTATTTGTAAGTGCTATAATAGGGACGGCCTGATGTTGTAAACAAGCTTATTATAAAGTCAATTCGCCTGATAGGCGCTATAGCATGATGGCCGCGGGAGTATGTCGCCGCGAGATAGACTACCCGTCCTTATGTCATTAATACAATTAGACAAAGACGTGTCATCTATCTCGCGGCGACATACTCCCGCGGCCATCATGTGCTAGGCCTACTGAGTTATACTTACATACGCATCCTATACGTCCCTACCAGTAGGCCTAGCACATGATGGCCGCGGGAGTATGTCGCCGCGAGATAAATGACACGTCTTTGTCTAATTGTATTAATGACATAAGGACGGGTAGTCTATCTCGCGGCGACATACTCCCGCGGCCATCATGTGCTAGGCCTGCAGTTGGACAAAGCGAAAAGAATTGTCTTCGTGCAAAACCGGAGGCCGATTCGCAGTGGGATTAGGTGTATAAGAAATTATAGGTTCCAAATTTTTTAACTACGAGTAAGTACCTAATTGTAGAATATTGTGTAGAGATTTTAGGCAAGATGCTGCCGTGTTTATATACGATTATGATTTGAATAAAAAGTTTTTTTCTAAACGTGAGCAATATGACTTGTATTAAAGTCATATTAAACGTGATAATTCGTAGCCCGAGACAGACAGGCGTTGGTCAAATAACGTGGAGATTGAAATCGTGTCATATTTCGAGGCTGTGGTGCCCCTGCCCAGTAGCCAGTGCCCATTTAGATGTTATCGCAGTGATACTCAATGGCCGCCTTCTAAAATGAGCATAAGGTTAAAATTAATATTATAAATGCAGCAAACTCCACGCAGAACGTAAAATACGTCGATTTTACACATAATAATATGTACCTATAACACTGAATAAAACTTTCATGAACTTACACATAGGTAATACTCGTACCTATTTAAAATTACAAACGGGACAATGGCGGCCTTGAAATGTCGGAGGTCAGTGTTAAAAACCCCTTTATAATAAGCCCCTTTTGTAATTTTAAATAATTAAAATATGTATAACCAAAAATGCACTCACTTTTTTTAAATAGGGGGCTAAGTCTAAGTATTTCATGAAAATGCCTATTAGACTACGGATCCGGATACTACGGATCTTTCCAATTAAACTAATTTACTTGAAAACTCTTTAATCTAGACTTTTTCAACATACGAGTATGTAGATGTCCTTGGCTTTTTTGACTCACGCCTGTATTGACAAAAAGCCAAAATTGACCATTGACAGAATTGAGGACCCTTTTTAGACCGACTTTTCGTCATACGCACAAAAGTTCGGGCCCTGTTGATGAAGATGGCTGCTCCAAATATTAGACGTTTAGGTGCTCATCTAAATTCTATATACGTTGGGCAGACAGAATAACGTCTGTGACAAAGACCACATTGCAGGCCAGCATGCACCGGGACCAGGATCGACGTGGAGACAACTGGTGAAGAGTGTCCATATTCGTCACGTCCCTCAGCCACGAGGATACGACAAAGAAGAAGAGAAATTCTACAGAGTGGGGCCTGTAACAAAGGCGAATAATTGAACTCTAGGCTATTCTCCTTATACTGATCAACATTTGTTCGGCGACTTTTAAAAATAACTTGTATTTAGATTTTTATCACCCTTGAAATTTTTTTCTAAGAGGTAATGTATTGCGAATTCTGTTAAGTCTAAAGTGTGACAGACAACGTCAATGACAACAATAATGACGTACATTGAAGCTAATATTTATTTTGTATGAAAAATTATAAATTTAAAGACTTCATAATTTTTATAAGTCACTGAACAAATGTTGATCAGTATAAGGAGAATAGCCTACAGTTCAATTATTCGCCTTTGTTACAGGCCCCACTCTGTATATGAGCTGCTACGTACCTACACAGACAAGTACTTACGATATCAACTTTATGTTTTTAGGGTTCCGTAGTCAACTAGGAACCCTTATAGTTTCGCCATGTCTGTCTGTCCGTCCGTCCGTCCGTCCGTCCGTCCGCGGATAATCTCAGTAACTGTTAGCACTAGACAGCTGAAATTTGGTACCAATATGTACATCAATCACGCCAACAAAGTGCAAAAATAAAAAATGGAAAAAAATGTTTCATTAGGGTACCCCCCCTACATGTAAAGTGGGGCTGAATTTTTTTTTTATTCCAACCCCAACGTGTGATATATTGTTGGATAGGTATTTAAAAATGAATAAGGGTTTACTAAGATCGTTTTTTGATAATATTAATATTTTCGGAAATAATCGCTCCTAAAGGAAAAAAAAGTGCGTCCCCCCCCCTCTAACTTTTGAACCATATGTTTAAAAAATATGAAAAAAATTACAAAAGTAGAACTTTATACATACTTTCTAGGAAAATTGTTTTGAACTTGATTGGTTCAGTAGTTTTTGAGAAAAATACGGAAAACTACGGAACCCTACACTGAGCGTGGCCCGACACGCTCTTGGCCGGTTTTTTATCTACAAGTCTGTTTTGCCGAAACATTAGGATTTTATCGAGCAGGTTGTTAAGTGTTCATAATTTCAGAATGTTTACTACACGCAAATAAAACGGGTCTTATTCTTATCAGGGTACGTAGCCGATTGGCACAAACGCTCACCAAACGCTCACGAAACGAAACGCTCGTAGATATCTATCTCTATCGCTCTTGCGACAGAGCCGCGGCGTTTCGTTTTCGTTTCACGTCGCAGAAATGCCGTTCGGCTACGGCACCACTGAACTATGCTCATAACATAACTTAAAAGGTTTATTTTCAGTGCAAAATGTCTAAAACAAATTTAAGGAATTTACTGCTATTTTTAGACTTGTGAGTAGAAACATTAAGATAATTGCATTATGACCATGATGTCATTTATTGATTACACATCAAATTAGATTATTTTACGATGTGAAGTAATTAAAAGCATTAGCCCCTGAACAGTATCAAATAATTACTCGTAACATCATCATCCTCCTTGCGTTATCACGGCATTTGCCACGGCTCATGGGAGCCTGGGGTCCGCTTTGACAACTAATCCCAAGATTTGGCGTAGGCACAATTTTTAACGAAAGCGACTGCCATCTGACTTTCCAACCCGAAGGGTAAACTAGACCTTATTGGAATTAGTCCGGTTTCTTCACGATGTTTTCCTTTACCAAATACTTACGCGTAACATCTTGTATAAAATTTACGACACAAATTGCAATGTTCACGTCACATAAACTTTCAAAATCTCTCAAATCCGATCTCTGTGGAAGGGTGTCCATGATCCATGTCCATAATGCGTGCCGTAGTCGAATGGCATTTCTATGACGCGAAATGAAAACGAAACGCCGCGAAAGGTAGTCTGGCTCTGTCGCGCCAATACGCAAGAGCGATAGAGATAGATGTCTACGAACGTTTCGTTTCGTGAGCGTTTGTGCCATTCGGCTACGTATCCTGGCCACAAGCCCCCACTGGATGGCAATGCCTATTTTTTGTTCAAGGAATGAACCAGCCCTAGAATCTCTGGTGGTGTCAAGGATTTTTTTTTAATTTTTTAAATAAAGTTAGTGCTTCCTGACACCAAGGTCCCATCGTTTCGTCGTTAGTTGGTTTCACGTGATGTGAAGGACATAATAATAATATGATGTAATAATAAGACGCGAGTTGGTGCAGTGGCTTCACAGCCACTGGGCAGAAAGCGGTGTACACCTCTCGACACCCTTGAGTTCTCACACCGGTGTTGCCCTTGAGCCATCCTGGATGTCGCTTTTTGTGGGGGCCCATCTTGTGGGACGAGTCACCGTCTGCCGGAAATAAAATTGGATACCGTTTTATTAGGCAGGCGTCCGACTTTTTTATCCATAGCCCAGTATTTAGTCCATCACTTTCATCAAAATAGACCAGTTCATTTTAGATTCCATTAACTCTCAAATAGTCCTGATACAACCCTGGCGGGTGTTATCTACGTGTGTCCCATGATACGGGCAAGGGCAACATCCGCTCGGTTTTACATTTCATTAAAGTGTCGAAAGGGCCTCTACGTGTTGGCTTCGGCCCCGCGCACGCCTCCCAAAGGTACGGAATACCATTGTTCCGTGATGGGAAAGAAATATGATGTAAGAGAGACGGTACAATATACAGCAAATAATACTCAAAACTTTATGTTCTGTAATTTTCCAGTAAGTATTTTCCAGCTATCGTGTCTATAGATAATAATTATCTTTGTTATAGCAACTTGTGTCTCTAATGCAATTACAGTTTTTCTCTAAAGCCATGTCAATACCAGGACGTAATTGAACTAGAACAGTAGTCCCGCCAGCTCGGTTTACACGAGTGTAGTTTGTCGGTGTCATTTTCAGCTTCCAACGGCATCTGATGTTAATAACTGTCTACTAAGTTCAGGTTCTGAACAATTTGATATCGTTTTTAAATAAGTAAAAAATGTAGTGCATATTTATAATGTACTTTAGAACAGTTCAGTGATAATTGATTCCAATTAGAAAACTTTACCTACAATCCCTTTCGCACTAATAAGAAATGGTCTTTGGGATAAAAGTTATCATTTGTCTTTTACCGGAACTGTAAATAACGAAGGGAGGCCTATGCTCAGCAGTGGGCGATCAATAGCTGAAATGATGATGATGATGAAATATCTCATTAAACCAGCTTGTTAGCGAAGAGGAATTTAAAATGCTATATTATTATGTAATATATTTTTCAGTACAGATGGTCGTTTTTTTACGCACTAGTTCGAGAAGTGGTTCATTATATGCCAGGTAGAAACTTCGGAGGCTCATCTGTACTGAAAAACGTCGTACGATATACGTGCAAAAAGGAAATTCGTAACTGGTGTCGATTTAAAACACTCCCTTCGGTCGTGTTTTAATTTATCGCCACTCGTTTCGAACTTCCTACGCACTTGTATCGTAATGTACTATTTCAGTACAGATGGTGTTTTTTTACGCACTAGTTTTAGAAGTGATTCATTAATTTATTATGTCAGGTCGAAACTTTGGAGCTCATCTGTACTGAAAAACGTCGTACGATACACGTGCGAAAAGGAAATTCGTAACTGGTGTCGATTTAAAACACTCCCTTCGGTCGTGTTTTAATTTATCGCCACTCGTTTCGAACTTCCTACGCACTTGTATCGTAATGTACTATTTCAGTACAGATGGTGTTTTTTTACGCACTAGTTTTAGAAGTGATTCATTAATTTCATTATGTCAGGTCGAAACTACGGAGGGCATCTGTACTGAAAAACGTCGTACGATACACGTGCGAAAAGGAAATTCGTTTTTAACGTACTTGTATCGTAATGTACTATAATTATAATGTTTTGACTGCCAAATTCTGGTGTCGATATGATCATAAAGAACCAACACTGCATCGACATTTTGTGGGGTATGTGATGTAAATTAGTGTATCCAACTTTTTACTTTTTGCAATAATTTAAACAGGGGGGTAAAGTTAAGTACTGGATATTCGACTAATATTGTGTAAACTCAGTACAATGAAGGACTTGGAAACACATAATCTTTATTCCCCAACTTTCCCTATTATTAGTTTGTTTAAAATCAGGGTTGATGCAATCTCGGTTTCTCACCGTCGATTGCCTCTTCGAGTCTTCGCTTCGTTATTTTATACCACAAAGTTCCGAGTTGAAGCGTTCGTGTTTGAAAGTTTGCAGAGTCTTATAGAGAGTGTAGTAAAAATTGAATGTTACCTACCTACTAATACATTGTATACACCGTGTTTTTATTGAATTCCCTTAACTTTAAGGGAAGCTTCTTTAGATCAAATACAATTAATTTCTCTAAGAAACTAGCATCTTAACTCTTACGGTTATCGAGTTATTAAAAAAAATACTGTATACGTGTATGACAACCTTTACCAATTCCTAATGTGACATGTGCCGTCAGTCACTGATAATGAACCTAACGTCGTGGTCGAATTTAATGGAAAACAAAAAAACAGCTAATAGCTGAAAAAATAATAGAAAAATATCAGTCATGGACTCATGTCTCATGTCTTACAAATGTAAGGTAATGTGGGCGAAGATTAAAGGTTTTTTTTGAGGGGTAAAATGAAATATGTTCCGTATAGTGAAGCTCTATTGGCGACAAGAAAAACCCTCCAATCTTGCCCCACCTTACCTTACTGAAGACAATTTGTAACAGTTTAAACTAAAAAATTACTATTATCGATTGTCTTTCAAGTTAATGCAAAGTTGCAAACGGGGACCTTACTCGTAAGTGAAATAATTTAATCCTATTTTGGCGACAATACATCGCGTCGGAAACTAGTAAAAGGGCATTTATCGCGAGAACAATAACATAAAATATTTTTCTATGGTAGGTAAATTTTATGTTTTTCCTACTCAGAATCACTAGCCCTTTCGACCCAAAATTTTCTATTATTTTGCATACTTTCCACTTTGTAACCGCTGTACAAGTGTACACAGTGTTTGAAAAATGGTAACAAAGTGGAAAAATTAGGTTTGGGACGCTTTGGGAATCTTAGTAGTAAAAACATTAAATTTACTTATTTTGGAAAATAAAGTAGGTTATGTTGTATGAAAAACTAACAGTAGCAGTAGAAAAAAAAAACATTTAGTAAAAATCATGCGTTGGCCGAGAATCGAACTCGGATCAACTGCTTGAAAGGCAACTATGCTGACCATTACACCACCAACGCATGTTGGAACCTGCGTAAAATAAAATGCACTTGTTGCCTATTTGCACAAGTGTTTTCAATAATCACTCGAAAATGCACCTTTGTGAGATTTTTCATATCTTGTAGTTTACGGATTAAGACAATTTGACATGGTATGTGTAATGACAGTGGTGGAAATGTTACTGTTATTATCATATTCTGAATGAGTAATTATCCCATCAATAACATGATTGTGAAATGGGAGCCGTTCAATAATATGATACATAATTATATGCCTTGTTTGTTGACTTCAACGACAAAAAAACCGGCCAAGAGCGTGTCGGGCCACGCTTAGTGTAGGGTTCCGTAGTTTTCCGTATTTTTCTCAAAAACTACTGAACCTACCAAATTCAAAATAATTTTCCTAGAAAGTCTTTATAAAGTTCTACTTTTGTGATTTTTTTCATATTTTTTAAACATATGGTTCAAAAGTTAGAGGGTCCTTTTTTTTCCTTTAGGAACGATTATTTCCGAAAATATTAATATTATCAAAAAACAATCTTAGTAAACCCTTATTCATTTTTAAATACCTATCCAACAATATATCACACGTCGGGGTTGGAATGGAAAAAAAAAATCAGTCCCCACTTTACATGTAGGGGGGTACCTTAACAAAACATTTTTTTCCACTTTTTATTTTATCACTTTGTCGGCGTGATTAATATACACATTGGTACCAAATTTCAGCTTTCTAGTGCTGACGGTTACTGAGTTTATCCGCGGACGGACGGACGGACAGACAGACATGGCGAAACTATAAGGGTTTCTAGTTGACTACGGAACGGAACCCTAAAAAGGGAGATCTAAATGCCTACCGAGTTCAATGGTCAGTCCTGAAATTTATTTATACCTATTTAATATCACATCTCATCACAAAACTTATAATTATGTATATTTAGCAAAAAATATGCGTTGGCCGAGAATCGAACTCGGATCAACTGCTTGGAAGGCAACTATGCTGACCATTACACCACCAACGCATGTTTTCGAGAAACCAAAAATTTAATTTACTCCGGTATTTTGGGGTTTATTTACACAGTTGTAGTTGCACTGTTTACTTGGGAAAATTTTGTTCCTATCACATTTTAATGCTTATCGTTACTAAAAGTAACTCGTGGCTATCAATATAAACTACGAGTATATTATGGCACTTAGGCCAGCAACAGACAGTCTTAAATTTCATAATCTAAACAATCATAATCTTATGAAATCAGATCGAGTGCACGGATTTCCATACAATTTCGCAACTGCCCACACACCGTCTTATTTTTAGGGTTCCGTACCTCAAAGAGGAAAAACGGAACCCTTATAGGATCACTCGCGTGTCTGTCTGTCCCTCTGTCACAGCCGATTTCTCCGAAACTACTGGACCGATTTACTTGAAATTTGGCACACGTATGTAAACCTGTGGCCCAAAGACGGACATGTAATTTAATTAAATGAAATTTAATCACAGGGGTCACTTTTGGGGGGTAAAATTAAAAATTAAAAATCAAAGTTATTAAAACTATATTGTGTTACATATCAAATGAAAGAGCATTTTATCAGCATCTGAAATATATTTTTTTATATTTTTTGTTTTGGTAATTTAGAAGTAATTTAAGAAAATAAGCAAAAAATGACCATTCCCCCCCTTATCTCCGAAACTACTTAGCGTAAAATTTTCAAAAAAATACACGAGATAGCCCTCTCCATGTAGATTACAGGAAAACCTATTAGAAATCTACAGTCAAGCGTAAGTCGGACTTAAGAGAAAAAACTCAGATTACGAATTTCACTCACTGCCGCTGCAAGTAGTTACTAAACGTCTTAAAATTGTGTAAGCGCGTTGGACAGGTATAAAGAAATTCATTTCTGTCTTTTTCTTTTTAGAACTTGTTCAATTTTTTTTCATTTGTACAAAATGACTTAAGTTCCTACTAAAAAGGAGGCGCTTAAGACCGTTTATAAATTGACTGAGCAAAATTTTATTCAAATCGGTCCAAAAAAAGGTGTCTGTTGACGCAAACATAGAATTTGTGCCACAGAAAGCCCAAATCTGAAGTCCATTTTGCTCTATCTCTTATCGTTTCCGAGATATATACGTAAAGTCTTGAAAGTTCGAAACGTTAACTTTGCCATCATAGTCGTTCAGGCGCTCATGAGTTCTTTGTATGGAAAAGTCGAAAACCGACTCGCACTTGACCAATGTTCATAGAACGTTGTGGTTTTTTTTTATTAGCAAAAATGACTTAAGCGCCTTCAGAAGTGTAGGTGCTTAAGACCGTTTGTAAGTTAAAGTTAGCTGTGATGGCTCAACGAAGAAAGAAGATTTCAGTATCCTACTTATCAGGGCGAGCGGTAGCGAAGCCCTCCTATAGTCGACAAAGTTCCGAACCTTGTGGTACATTTTTTGAAAAAACTATCACGCCTATGAAGTTGTGCTTAAACATAGTAATTTAATTATTTTATTGTCATTAAAAAAAAATCAAATCTCAGTTTTGTGTTCAATATTGTACTACTAACGCCATCTGTTAGGACTCTAAGGAGTAAGAAAACATCGTTTACTATTTTGTATAACTAACGCCATCTGTTAGAAAACTAAAGAGGTAACGTTGTATTTTTGACGTCTGTCAACTATGACGATCAATCGAAACTTGGCACTGGAAATGGCGCGTAATTCAATTTTTCTATGGGAATCAAAACTTAGCCCCTACATTTTTAATATTATGTTATGGCTCGTCAAAGTTTAGGAAGCCAGCCAGAAGCCAAGGGAAGAAAGGGAGGGAGAGAGAGGTTATCAACACGGTGTTTTCAGTCAAAAGAAAAAGTAAATTTTATTTATTTATTTATTGTTGAGAAACCCAATGTACTTAGGATATGTTTAGGAAACTCAACGATAGAGTTGTTCGCTGTCGTTCGCTAGATGTCACTGTTACCCCCGCAAACTGGGCAATGACTTGTTTTCGTAAAATGTATAAGTATTTTTTGATGTCCACATTTTTCGTTAGATGTCGCTGTACCACCTGCAAACTAGCGAACGGCATTCTATGGTTCAATAACATATATTTAAATTGTATTAATTTCATCTTTTTTAGGGTTCTGTAGTCAACTAGGAACCCTTATAGTTTCGCCATGTCTGTCTGTCTGTCTGTCCGTCCGTCCGTCCGTCCGTCCGTCCGTCCGTCCGTCCGTCCGTCCGCGGATAATCTCAGTAACCGTTAGCACTAGAATGCTGAAATTTGGTACCAATATGTATATCAATCACGCCAACAAAGTGCAAAAATAAAAAATGAAAAAAATGTTTTATTAGGGTACCCCCCTTACATGTAAAGTGGGGGCTGATATTTTTTTTTTCATTCCAACCCCAACATGTGATATATTGTTGGATAGGTATTTAAAAATGAATAAGGGTTTATTAAGATCGTTTTTTGATAATATTAATATTTTCGGAAATAATCGCTCCTAAAGGTAAAAAAAGTGCGTCCCCTCCCTCTAACTTTTGAACCATATGTTTAAAAAATATGAAAAAAATCACAAAAGTAGAACTTCATAAAGACTTTCTAGGAAAATTGTTTTGAACTTGATAGGTTCAGTAATTTTTGAGAAATATACGAAAAACTACGGAACCCTACACTGAGCGTGGCCCGACACGCTCTTGGCCGGTTTTTTAGGATTATGATTTTTTTCAGATTGATCTGACAGAATGCGAATAATCTGAATTTTAAGAATGTGTAGGGCAAGCAGTTGACCTAATTTTATAACATTATGATTTTTTTAGATTCTGATATTTAAGTCTGTCTGTTGCCGGCCTTATTCTCTTTAATTTAGTAGGTAGGTAGGCCATGGACAATTTGCAAAACAAGTACGACCATACCTTTAAGATGGAAGTACGTTTGTAAGTTGTACCTATATTGGGCTAGAAATACCGTAGGCTGTTGTTAACAGTTCATTTCGCATTAAAGTTGAAGGACGATACGATATAGACGGGATGCAACCCAACCGGCCCAACCGCAACTTGCATGGGTAGGTACAGTCACCGGCATAAATAAGTGATGATTTGTGTACCTTGTCACATTAACATCTTGTTTGAAATATCATACAAGGTACAAAAATTATCCCTTATTTTTGCCGGTGACTGTACTAGTTGCCATTGAAATTACAGGTTGTCTGTTTGCAGTGCGATAAAATTTTGAAAAAAAAAATGTACCTAATAGCATTTAATGAATTAATTATGGGCGATTTTTGAATAACGCATACGGGATTTTGTCACTAAAATACCGGTTGAAAACGGTGACTTGCTTATTACTTTCAGTAACAATTATCTGAATTCGAACGCGCGAGACTCAAAATTCGGCCCCCAGATGGTGCTTTTGTGTGTGCTAGAAGTGGTACATTTCTTGACAGGTCGAAATTTCGGAGGGCCATCTGTCTACTGAAAAACGTGGTACGATACATGTGCGAAAAGAAAATTCGTGTCGCAGTTCAGTTATAATTCAAAAATCACGTGAACACCCAATTCACCCCAATATTCCGAGATTTTACAGGCATTTGTAACTGTCACACGGTTTGTTATGAAATGTCTCCAAATTACATTACAAGATAAACTTGGAATAGATTAGTGAATAGATCTTAATCACCGACAGCTGTCTGTGTAAATGTAAGCATAGTTACATATTCTTTATGCGTCTCGACACGTCCTTATTTACTTTACAGTTAAGTATAATTTGTATAGATAAATGCGATTGCAAAATTGGTTTTCCGTGTTAATACAGCTCAAAACAGCTGCAGCACTTAATATGAACTTTATTGTAAGGTGTATAAAAATTACAAGACATTTTGCTTCAAATTCAGTAGCCAGATATTTTAATTTGTATAGAACAAGAAATCTACATTTTTTATAATTTTTTAAAATCAGTAAATAAAATGTTGGCCATTTTGAAAAGTAGACACTTGCACAGAATGCACAGCAACCTACCATTGATTATTTTAAGCAAAAATTAGTTTTTTCGTACACTCATTGCAACACAAACTAACATGATAGAATTATGATGCCTTAAAACGCTCGCCTGCCACTCACTAGTGTGTAGTCAATAGTCATATAATAGTACATTATGGATACAGTTCTCCAAAATGGATCCCCCATTATGAAACTAGTGAAATAAGATAAATTTTACTTTTAAACAACGACTCAATGAGTCAATTTTATATACCGTAAATACAATTAGTTTGGTTTATTTTAACATAGGATTGTTTCTTGTAAGTGTTTTAAATCGACACGAGCCATTTTTTTATATCTTTTACTAGTATGTTTTATGTACCTTATCTCATGCTTAATGCAATAAGAAAACTTTTTCAGTTTACAGATGGCCCTCCGAAGTTTCGATTGGCATATAATGAACCAACTTCTCGTACTAGCAACATTATTAAGCACCATCTGTACTGAAATAGTACATTACGATAAAGTGCGTGAATTTCAAAAAGGAAGTTCGAAAAACGAGTGGCGATAAATTAAAACACGACCGAAGGGAGTTTTTAAATCGACACGAGTTACGAGTTTTTAGAAACTAATTTTGCACGTTATCGTACGACGTTTTTCAGTACAGATGGACCTCCAAATTTCGACCTGGCATATAATGAATTACTTCTCGCACTAGTGCGTAAAAAAAAAAACACCATCTGTATTGAAAATTATATTTAATAACAAACATAATAGATTAACCTAGCGTTTAAGGTAAAATGTTTGAAAAATCTGTCTGATTTAGTTCCTTTCCTTCTCAACAGATAATTATACCGAGTGAGACTCATGTGCGTCTTCATTATACAATACAGTCCTAAGTAATCCTAGCTGTCATTTGATTAATGTAGCCGAGACAGAAACCGACATTAGTCTCCGGTAGTCTGTGGTCTTATCCTAATCTAGACGACGGAACTAGCTTTGCTATATCTGTATGTTTTAGGGAATCTCATCACGTACGTATGTTACGTGAAAAATGATTAACACACTTGACAGCTCATTTTGTAAATGATAGATCTCTTTTCGATAACGCTGGTGGAGGATAGAATTTGAAGTTTTCTATGTCAAAGTGCTCAAATATTTTAGTTTAATTTTTGGACAGTCTTTGATCGACCCATTCGTTTTTAGTTCGCTTGTCCCATTCCGCTTTCGTGGCGAATTCTTCATTCGTCGTCAACTTTTGTCGGTAGTCTTTGTCGTCATTGATCATACAATTTTACATGCTCAAAAATGATGGTGACATAATTATATCGAATGTGCCGAAAAGTGACAAAGGCAAACAAAATACGATCAAAGACAACAAAAACGATTGACAATAGCGATACATACATATACGTTAATATTAGAGATACCTAGTGATGAATGAAAGAAACTTGATGTTCGGTAGATAACATCCATTTCATTTCAGTCTGATTTCAGTACTGAAACATTCATTTCCGGATTTTAAGACAGTGAGGGCACGTTTCACAGCATGTTGTGGATGATTCATTTTGATGACAACTTTGATAAGTAAAATATCATTTTGTCGGTAACCATTTGTTACATGCCGACCTAAAATTAGGTTTGGAAGGTCGAGTTCAAGAATATCATCTCAAGCTAACGTTCCAAAATTAGACATTATTGATACATCTGTGAAAAGTAGGAAATTTAAATGAAGGTTAAGGTCACAATCAGTACTTGTTAACAAACCTTCCGTACCAGAAAAATGTTGCATAAACAAACGGATTCAGATTACCAACCTACAAATTTATATTCGGCGCCCGTTTATGTGACTAAGGGCCCGTGTACAAATACACGATACGTGAACTCGCATGCGAGTTTCAATTCATTGCGGCATTTGATTAGTGTACCGATTGTATGTATCCTCAACAGTCCGCAATGTAACTCAAATCGCTTGGGGGTTCGTGTGCCGTGTAAATAGGACCTAAGAGTGCGTAAACCGCGAAAGACGATATCCAGAGTTCGCGTGTTATCTCTGAGTGATTAATAATGGTATGAGTTACAATTTAATGTTGTTGGCGGATAACAAATAAA
Organism: Leguminivora glycinivorella; assembly: GCF_023078275.1. Taxonomy (NCBI): domain Eukaryota; kingdom Metazoa; phylum Arthropoda; class Insecta; order Lepidoptera; family Tortricidae; genus Leguminivora; species Leguminivora glycinivorella. The sequence continues at coordinate 15,940,641 of NC_062979.1, read as the reverse complement.
CTGTTTTTCTTTTGTTATGGTGAAATGTATACTTGTATAGTCGGCACCAAAAATAGAGATTAAGACTAGTCTACAAAGTTATCCAATAAGCCTAATAGCTTATCTATAATGGATAATACCTACTTTTTAGGGTTCCGTACCTCAAAGAGGAAAAACGGAACCCTTATAGGATCACTCGCGTGTCTGTCTGTCCCTCTGTCACAGCCGATTTCTCCGAAACTGCTTGACCGATTTACTTGAAATTTGGCACACGTATGTAAACCTGTGGCCCAAAGACGGACATGTAATTTAATTAAATGAAATTTAATCACAGGGGTCACTTTTGGGGGGTAAAATTGAAAATTAAAAATCAAAGTTATCAAAACTATATTGTGTTACATATCAAATGAAAGAGCATTTTACCAGCATCTGAAATATATTTTTTTTATATTTTTTGTTTCGGTCATTTAGAAGTAATTTAAGAAAATAAGCAAAAAATGACCATTCCCCCCCCCTTATCTCCGAAACTACTAAGCGTAAAATTTTCAAAAAAATACACGAGATAGCCCTCTACCTGTAGATTACAGGAAAACCTATTAGAAATCTACAGTCAAACGTAAGTCGAACTTAAGAGAAAAAAACTCAGATTACGAATTTCACTCACTGCCGCTGCAAGTAGTTACTAAACGTTTTAAAATTGTGTAGGCGCGTTGGACAGGTACAAAAGAAATCAATTTCTGTTTCGTTTTGTTTCAGAAATTGTTAAAAAAAAAATTCATTTTCCAAAATGACTTAAGTTCCTACTAAAAAGGAGGCGCTTAAGACCGTTTAGAACTTCACTGACCATAATATTGTCCACATAGGTCCAAAAAAAGGTGTATATATACGAAAACAAAAAAATTGTGCCACCGACAAGCAAAATCTGAAGTCCATTTTGCTCTATCTCTTATCGTTTCCGAAATATACGAAATTGAAAATACGAAATTTAGTGTACGTTGCTATCACATTTCGTCAGGCGCTCATGACCTGTTTGTATGGAAATGACGAAATCCGACTCGCACTTGACCAATTTTCATAGAAAGTTGTGTTTTATTATAGTTTTGAAGGAGGTTTCTTGTTTTTAACCACCAACGCAAAAACGACGGAGTGTTATAATAATAATAGGTTTGACGCTTGACATGTCTGTCTGTCTGTGGCATCATAGCTCCCGAACGAATCAATCGATTTTGATTTAGTTTTTAATGTTTAAGGACTTTAAGGTGAATTCGTCGAGAGTTTTTTTTGTAACACGTAGGTGGCAAACAGGCATACGGTCCACCTGATGGAAAGCGGTCACTGTAACCTATGAACGCCTGCCACTCAAGGAGTGGCACATGTGCGTTGCCGACTCATTAGAAACTTGTACAAACCTGTAGTTAGAAGGGGCCTGGGTGCCGACGACTCAAAGGTCAATCTATTGTCCTAATTACTTCCGTAGGTCCTCCCGTCGTCAGCATACCGCACCCTCGTTGAGCTCTGGCTGCCTTACTTACCGGCAGGAACACAACATTGAGTAAGGTCTAGTGCTACTTGACTGCGGTATTTTGTAAAGCGGAGGTACTTCCCCAGTTAGACTCTGCTCTACCTTAGAGTATATTCAATTTAGTATTAGAGTTATCAGTCAAGAATTTCAAATGCATGCGATCAAATATATTGAAAGAGGCGCATTCCTAGCACACAGTCTTAGCTCGTGTAGGTGAACGTACTATGCCTGTATGAGTGAAATATGACAGGTCGAATGTTCGTGTTATTGACAGGCGGTAACTGTGAGGTAACCGAGAGGGGGTTGGCGGCATTTTCAGCGGGGAGCGGGGGTGGCCATACTGTACGATAGTACTCTTTGTATGTCTTTCCCATCACGGAACAATGGTATTCCGGACCTTTGGGAGGCGTGCGCGGGGCCGAAGCCAACACGTAGAGGCCCTTTTGACACTTTAATGAAATGTAAGGGGTACACCGAGCGGATGTTACCCTTGCCCGTATCATGGGACACACGCAGAGGCAACACCCGCCAGGGTGTAAGGACTATTTGAGAGTTAATGGAATCTAAAATGAACTGGTCTATTTTGATAAAAGTGATGGACTAAATACTGGGCTATGGATAAAAAACCGGACGCCTGCCTAATAAAACGGTATCCAATTTTATTTCCGGCAGACGGTGACTCGTCCCCACAAGATGGGCCCCCACAAAAAGCGACATCCAAGATGGCTCAAGGGCAACACCGGTGTGAGAACTCAAGGGTGTCGAGAGGTGTACACCGCTTTCTGCCCAGTGGCTGTGAAGCCACTGCACCAACTCGCGTCTTATGCAAATTTTCACTTCCACCCCTCGGGCATGTAGCCCTAACGACTCCACTCTGGACGGCCAGCCAAGGCAAGCCAGAGGTAGAGAGTACTGTCCCACCCACCCGCCTTACGGGTAACAGAACTCCCCAGGAGCACTCGGGTACGTGGGGTCGCTGTTCCCCAACAGCTCGCCACAAGCTGCCCTGCGTTGACTGATTGCACTGGTAAAACCAATGGGCGATGGGGTCGTCACATCCCTACGCCTTATAGTACTCTTTATTATTAGATCAGTCAATGAATGCTCAAAAGGGGGGTCTAGGTGGAATGGCCGAAAGCAGAAAGTTTCACTACGGGATGTTGTTAGGGGTAGTCAGGAGACATACATACTAAAAGTCCTCGGACTTTGGACGTGAGCTCGAAGAGGGGGGGGATGAAAAAGGTCCCATTTTTTGGTTTTTTGCTCATATTTCAAAAACTATGCGTCATACGAAATTTTGGTTTACTACATTTCGAAAGCTTATAAAATTCTCTATAACTTTGTTCTGGAAACTTTTTTTCTATTCTTAACCATTATCTAGGTATGAGCTCCTAAAAACTGTTAATTTTTTAAAAATAGTTTTCCCCCACTTTTTGCTTCTAACATTGCTCCATATCTTGAAAAATATTTATCTTAGACAAATGTTTTCCTAAAAAATCTTGTAGATCATTCAAATACCTTTCATAATATGTAGACATATGCTTCTGTGTCATGTACTGTTGAATAATTATACGACTTTAAAACGAAATTAAACAACAAATGTATGTGATAAACGTGTAAAATATGTATTTCATGAACATGATTGTATTACGATGCTGTATAAATGCATTCACACAACAGGTAACGATACAATTAGCTGTCCATAAAGGCCTTCTCACACCCACATCTACTATACTACAATCTGTAGTGCACCGGCAAAATATTAACTTCAGTATTTCTTCCGAAGCAGCTGGTACCTACTTTGGTTTGCACAGGAATCAGTAAGTTGCTTTCGTTCCGTGCCCATCCCCATTCATCATCCTCCTTGCGTTATCCCGGCATTTGCCACGGCTCATGGGAGCCTGGGGTCCACTTTGACAACTAATCCCAAGATTTGGCGTAGGCACTAGTTTTACGAAAGCGACTGCCTTCTGACTTTCCAACCCGAAACTAGGACTTATTGGAATTAGTCCGGTTTCCTCACGATGTTTTCCTTCACCGAACAGCGACTGGCAAATATCAAATGACATTTCGCACATAAGTTCAGAAAAAAGTCATTGGTAAGAGCCGAGTTTGAACCCGCTACCTCCGGACCGAAAGTCAACGACACCCCCAGGATAAAGGAAGACACTGATGATAACGGCGGGGAGGATATTGTCTAAGATACAGTTGTCACATCTCATCCAGATGACATGGAAGAAACAGTTTCAATTTGTTTAATTTATTTGGGACAACAAACACAGTAACACACAAGGTTATAATAGAGAATTGCAGAGTTGACAGTAGTAAGGTGTGAGACAAATTTTGCTTTCAGAAACGAGCTGTCAGAAACGACCTGTACACACTCCGCCCAAAGAACTCTTTAAAAAATAAGAATCCTTACACTGCCTGCAATAGTTATCATGCAGGTAGCCATTTATGTAAGACAGAACTTGGCAGCATACAAAACTGTACTATTATATATTCTGTGACAAAACTAACAACATGTATTCCAAGTACAACACTCGAAATGCCGGAAAGTTAGTAGGTATCGACCGTAAATTGGTGAAATCCAACAAATTAACACATGTGATGGACCCTGCCGTCTACAATAAATTGCCGCAATATGTGGTTGAAGCGCCTAGTGTGTCGAACTTTAAGTATCGCTTAAAAAATTGGCTAGTCGAGCACCCGTTCTACACTTAAATATGACAATTTTTTTATTACCTAATTAGAAAAAAATATTTGTGCATTTTTTATGTGAATATTGCCTAACTTTTTGTAATTTCAATCTTTTCTCTATTTATTCTCTAAGTATTATTCTTGTATGAATATTATTTTTTTAAATCAAATCTTGACGTGTAAAATGGCGTTACAAATAAATGAATATGAGTATGAGTAGTATGATTATTTTAACCATTGAAAGTTTGTACGGAACCCTCGGTGGGCGAGTCCGACTCGCACTTGGCCGGTTTTTGTAAGTACATTAAGATTGTATTGTATAAGTGTCAGAAAAAGATAGATAGGTAGGAAACTGATGAGTTATATGTTTATTTGAAAAAGTATTTCGGAGTGTCAATTATTATTTTAGTGCCTTGTTTCATCCTTTCTCTTGTTGCTGATTATATTATCCGCCTATGAAAATAACTTTAAGGTTATGATATTAATAATCCTCGTATAAATTTTCACTTAATTATTTACCCCCGATCCTTTTGTAACAAACAGAGTCCCCATCCAATCCTTTTGTAAGAAAGAGAGTTCCATTTGTAATACAAGTTGTAAATTGTTAATGCAATAGGCCCCTGGTCTTTAAATTCATTTGTGGTTGCGTTATACACATAAGTATCTTCCACCACCTGACAACTGACTCAGTTGTAATAAGTAACTCAACAACGGTCTGCACTTGCTCGATTTTTTAACTTTTGTTGCCCACTTTGCCTTTGCCCGTATAAAATAGTAGATCATAATCATTTGACTGCGGTGTTAAGAAGTCAAGTTTAATCTGATAATAGCTTGTTACAAATGAGAGCGATCACTCGGAATTCGAAGGCACTGCTTTTAAAATTACTTGCTACAGTTATGTGTGTGATAGTATCTGTACAATCGTATTCATAAACATATTATTCGATTCAATTTTCAATTTTTTATCATACGTAGAAGAGAAAATGTTAGGCATTGGTTTTAGTTCACGCCAGCATTTTCAAAAATATTATCCTGGGTACGTAGCCGAATGGCACAAACGCTCACGAAACGAAACGCTCGTAATATCTATCTCTGTCGCTCGTGCGTATTGGCGCGACAGAGCCAGACTACCTTTCGCGGTGTTTCGTTTTCGTTTCGCGTCCCAGAAATGCCATTCGGCTACGGCAGCAGGTCATATAACTTCACGAGAGTCGATTGAGAATTGTGAAGAGACCCGAGAATTGTGAGAGGCCTGTAGCCGAATGGCATTTTTCCGACGCGAAACGCCACCTAAAAGCCGCAGAAATGTAGTCTGGCTCTGTCGCGCCAATAGTCGCAAGAGCGATAGAGATAAATAGCTACGAAAGAGATATTATCGTGAGCGTTTCGTGAGTGTTTGTGCATTCGGCTACGCACACAGATACGACACGACGACGAATTAATCACAAACATCATAAAAAGAAGAATTTGAAGCAAAGAGGCAAAAGGAGACCAAAAAGAGCGTAGCGTACATGACTCAAATAAAAGAATCAACGTCATGTCGCATCAGGAAATCAAAATTAAGGCAGAAGATGGGCACTTATGGAAGTTGCTCCATCGACAAGCGTCCAATTCTTAAATAAATGATGATGAGAAGAGAGCATATAGCAACATATCAAGAGTTAATCGAGAGATAAACCGTAGACATACGCCGCGCCATAATATCCTGTAATGCGATTTCAAGTTTCATTTCATATTTAAAATCGTAAGGGTTTTATGAGTAACTTTATGGGTAGGTAGGTAGAGAGAGTGATCATAAAATTTAACGTTTGACTACGGATTAAAAAGCCTTTTTATACACAAATGACGGTGACTGTACTTCATGAAGATCTCGTAGTATGAGTATAGACCTAAAATCCCTTGAAATAATTACCATAATCGATTGCCCGGGGCTAATGTTTCAATCTTGACAGATCGTAAGGCGCTGGCCACACAACGTGTTACGCTGACCACTTAGTAAATTAGTTAATTTGACATGCGTTTAACATGATTGATAGCTAAATACTTCTAAATCATTCAAAGAAATATCAGAATATGTAAGTACCTAATTACCTGCGTACTTCTTGTATCTGTAACCTTCAATATTGAACAAACATGTTTTTGCAGTTATATTCCAGAATGGAGAAATAAAAGGGTAATTTGTTTTATAATAAGGAACAAAGGTGTTGTTTAACCTTTCGAACGAATTTTTTCCCGGGTCAAAAAATGGTAGACGCCATAATGTAAGTAAATGGTGAAAAGCGAATATAGAACTTAACTGACAGTAGGAATGTCACATTGACTACGCCCGCCATAACGGTGCTGTTAGGTACACAAGCAACGATTGCCAGCAATTACATACCATTGGCGCGTTTGTTCAATACGTGCCAACTAACTATGGAGCAAACGCGGCAATGGTATGTAAATTGCTTGGAATTGTGTACACCGTGTAAGAGCACCATAACACACTTTAAAGGGTCGCAGGCACGACAGAGGACGAACATTTTAGTGGTCCTTGGCGGTCACAGGGTTGACCGCACGTGAGAGTGGTATCTAATACCTGAGCAACCGGAATTATTCCAACATTAATTTTATGAAAGACTTTACTAGTTTGCGAGGTGAAAAAGTACGAAACAAGTTATTGATGTCCAATTGTGCAAATTGCGGAAACTTTCCAAAAAATACAATACAATACAATACTCTTTATTGCACACCTCACATAGTTTACAAGTAATACACAAGAAAAATCTTAAATTTCTTGAAAAATTCAAGAAACTTTCACGAAAAATAAAGGGAATTTAAATTTATGAAATGGAAAGTTTCTATCCATACAATTGTCCATACAAAGTATGGAAAGTTTCCAAAGTTTTCCTATGTGAAAATTTCAGAATTTTGGAAAAAGTTTAAAAAAAGTACACATACAACCTCTACAAAAATTCATAAATATCTGACCTCAAGTCTCTCGTAACCAAACAACCCGCCTCCTAAATTTGGACAGTCAAAAGAAGTCTACCCATTCACATGAAGAGCATACGAATGTGCTAAACGTACGAAGGAAGGGATGGACCGGATATCCGGAAAGTAATATGTCGCTGGGTCATAATTTCTTATAGGAAAGGGTACGACGAGATAACCGTTAAGAAAGTAGGTTCGGTGAACTCATTATTTTGTAGATTGCCCCAAAGACCATTACTGTCACAGACATGTACCTAAATTACCTTTATAGATCACTCTGACCGTCACAACAAGGGTTTCGGAGCCTCTTTTTACTGTGTGTGAATTCAATCCCGATATTTTTTTGAGATAGTGGAATATTATTGGAAGAAGAAATTTTCACTAATATTTTATACCTATATTCTCACTTCTATCGAAGATACTTGATAACAGTAATGAGGGAAAGTCTGCCTAAGTTATAATTACCGATCGCAAAGTGATAACTTAATCCAAATGGAATTGTACTCGTTTCCCTTTTGACTAGTAAATTTCTGATACAAGTAAAAATATTACGTCAAAAATAATTAAAAATATAAAGTACCCCGGTAATTCTCAATCGTCTAGTGAGTATTCTGATTGCCGCGACGCTTTTATTTTCAGTGGAATTTGAATTCTGATAAATTTGAATTAGAACTGAAATTCCACTGAAAACAAATGAGTTGCGGTAATTAGAAATCGCACTTACGTCTTGTGAATGACTTACCCTAATAATGTTTCTTAAAATGAAAATTTATTGAAACACAACCCTAATCAACCAACCACTCAACATGGGTTTCGTCGTGTACTTAACATATTTTTGTCACTCTCTTTGTTATGACATTTTATAACATTCTATATCGTGCACATGTGACTTCTACTCATCAGTATGTCTGGTGATATTGCCTTATTGTCGATATGTTTAATACGCCACAAGTCGAGGTCAGCCCGGTTCGCTAAATAAATTATATTCGACGTTCGTTCCCGCCCCGGTACCTACTGCCGGTATCGTCCCCATTGTTGTGCATGTAAAGATATGTCTAAAAGAAGATAGTAAATACGAGTATTTGTAACAGTTATTTCTTATCTGTTGGGGAGTAACTTAGGAGAGTTATGAGCATGTGAACTTATGAGATTGAGGAAGCGTTTTCGATGGTTAGTACCTACCAAGAACGATATAAGTAATACGGGACTGATAAAGTTCATAAAAAAGCGTACCCCTGAAATGTATGGACTTTTTAGGTTTAAAACTAGATGGCTCTATTTCGCAGCCTGGAAGTGGCTAAAATCATAAGTATTTTCCCCAAATATTTTTGCGTGTCTTTATTTTTTAACCCCCGACGCAAAAACGACGGGGTGTTATAACTTTGACGTGTCTGTCTGCGTGTGTGTCTGTCTGCCTGTCTGTTTGTCTGTCTGTGTGTGTGTCTGTCTGTGGCATCGACGCTCCCGAACGGATGAACCGATTTGGATTTAGTTTTTTTGTCTGAAAGCTGAGTAAGTCGGGAGTGTTCTTAGCCATGTTTCATGAAAATCGGTCTACTATGTCGCGGTCGGGGGTTTTTTCAAAATTTTTATTTGGTGGTTAGGTTATTACAAAAATAAATTTGTAGGCATCATCAATGTAGTTATGTTAGTATTTAATAGGTGGCGCAAAACAATAGAGGAACGATTCTTAGTATGAAGATTGTAAATGTAAATCCTATATAAATCATCCTTGGTTAGTACCATTATTTCACCAAGTACCTATTCCGATACCTACAGTCATTAGTGGAGCAGTTGAGGACTCGAGGTACTCAAAAATATCAGGTCAGATAGTTTTGACTACCTCGGTTGTTTCGATATATCTGATGGCGATGGTACATACATAAACTCACATCTGTAGGTATTCCTGAACTGGGTGGGCAGAGCACATGAAACTGCTCAAGTTTCAGTGTCACTCTTGGCACACACTTAATAACGTCATTATACGCCATGTGGAAATATTTGTTAGTATTTATAAATATCATATTTAGTTATTTTTGTATGAAGAATCCTTGAAAAAGAATCATATATACATGGGCATTTCTATTTAAAGTTGTACCCTCGAGTTTTTCTCATGTCCCCTTACATTTTTTGCCATTTACTCTTAAGATTAACTTTTCAGTTGGACAGATGTTGTTTTATATTAAAATATATTTAGATAGACACATCGTTTATTAAGAAAAACAGAATTAATAATTTTTTTCCTGCTAAAAATCAAGTTTTAAGAAATGGTAAAATGTCGCTGTAGTACTGTCCCCTTCAATTTTCGTTGGACTTTTACTCATAATTTTTCTATGAAGGTAACCATAAGTAACGCATTTCTACCATAGCTTAAATGGTCAAGAATGTATATGAAGAATGTAAATGATACCGGCTCTATTTTGGGTTACAGTTTCAGCCTGTTGCAGACTACCACATATAAGTATAGCATAAATGCTATATTTTAGTTCGTCGTAAATAATTGATATCTTAAAAGTAACAACTCGCGAATGCTTTAAAGTACAAGATCACACACGCTCGACACGCTTCTAATATAATTACCATATGTTTGGCTTCTTTAATCATTCTTTTCTCATATATATGTCACCGTAAAATTGTAAAAACCGTTAGTTTATAATTTCACTAGCGAGATTATATGCACTAACGAAATATTGTGAACCGTCACGTACAGTTCACAATTTGACGGATTATTTTTACGTTAGATTATAATCTAACGAAGCGAAACCGTCAAATTGTAAACTGTCATGGCGTCGGAACGAAGCTAGCGCTCTGATTGGTCGGTTTTATAGTAGATCGTTCTGTGGCCATGAGTGACTGACACAAATAGACACTGCAATCACAGAAGTCAATCAAAAACCTCACTAAACTTTTATGACCAAAATTCGATATATATTGTTTAAGGAAATGGTCGAACTTGCTCAATAAACAAAATTGTCAGTTACTTTGCTTGTTATGTGGTGGCTTAGTTGGTATATTTCTTGTGATTTAATATTCAGTTTTCGAAAAAAAACCGTTAGTTTATAATCTTACTAGTGAGATTATAAACTGACGAGTTATGGTGAACCGTAACATTAACAGTTTAACGGATTATTTTTATAGGAAATTCGTAACTCGTATCGTGGCGTGTCGATTTAAAACATTAATTTATCGCCACTCGTTTCTAACTTCCTTTTTTACGAACTTGTATCGTAAAGTACTATTTTAATACATTAATTGACATCTGTGATTGTAGTGTCCATTTATGTTAAGTACTCTATGGGCCCAGAACGGTCTAACAAAAAACAGACCATTCAGGGCACTAGCTCCTGACGCATATGACAGTTTGACAATTCGACGACTCCTGACAATTTGACGGTTTCTCTCCGTTAGATTATAACCTAACGAAAAATAATCCGTTAAATTGTGAACGTTACGGTTCACCATAACTCGTCAGTTTATAATCTCACTAGTAAGATTATAAACTAACGGTTTTTTTTTCGAAAACTGAATATTAAATCACAAGAAATATACCAATGAAGCCGCCACATAATAAGCAAAGTAACTGACAATTTTGTTTATTTGGTGAGTTCGACCATTTCCTTAAACAATATATCGAATTTTGATGATAAAAGTTTAATGAGGTTTTTGATTGACATCTGTGATTGCAGTGTCTATTTATGTCAGTCACTCTATGGCCACAGAGCGATCTACTTTAAAACCGACCAATCAGAGCGCTAGCTTTGTTCCGACGCCATGACAGTTTACAATTTGACGGTTTCGCTTCGTTCGATTATAATTTAACGTAAAAATAATCCGTCAAATCGTGAACTGTATGTTACGGTTCACAATATTTCGTTAGTTCATAATCTCGCTAGTGATATTATAAACTAACGGTTTTTACAATTTTACGGTGACATATACATCAATTCTTTAATCATATATACATGGGCATTTCTATTTAAAGTTGTACCCTCGAGTTTTTCTCATGTCCCCTTACATTTTTTGCCATTTACTCTTAAGATTAACTTTTCAGTTGGACAGATGTTGTTTTATATTAAAATATATTAGATAGACACATCGTTTATTAAGAAAAACAGAATTAATCATTTTTTTCCTGCTAAAAATCAAGTTTTAAGAAATGGTAAATATATTAGATAGGCACATCGTTTATTAAGAAAAAAAAAACAGAATTAATCATTTTTTTTCCTGCTAAAAATCAAGTTTTAAGAAATGGTAAAATGTCGCTGTAGTACTGTCCCCTTCAATTTTCGTTGGACTTTTACTCATAATTTTTCTATGAAGGTAACATTAAGTAACGCATTTCTACCATAGCTTAAATGGTCAAGAATGTATATGAAGAATGTAAATGATACCGGCTCTATTTTGGGTTACAGTTTCAGCCTGTTGCAGACTACCACATATAAGTATAGCATAAATGCTATATTTTAGTTCGTCGTAAATAATTGATATCTTAAAAGTAACAACTCGCGAATGCTTTAAAGTACAAGATCACACACGCTCGACACGCTTCTAATATAATTACCATATGTTTGGCTTCTTTAATCTTTTCAGGGTTCCTTACACAAATACGTGACGTATTTTATATCTAATATATTAAACATTTTTCACACCATATAATATAAGGTAAGTAGGTAAGTATTAAACATAGTATCTATAGAAATGAGATCACGGATTTTGTAACTATAGGGTGGCTAGCCGAATGGCACAATCGCTCACGAAACGCTCACGAAACGAAGCGCTAGTAGATATCTATCTCTATCGCGCTTGCGTATTGGCGCGACAGAGCCAGCGGCGTATCGCTTTCGTTTGGCGTCGGAGAAATGCCATTCGGCTACGGGGCCTGTCCAGAAAACAAGATAAAGATTTTTCCACTTGATGATTGTTTAAACAAAACAAAGACTTGTGATCCAATATTAAATGATACGGAATCCTCAGTGCGAGAATCCGATTCGAACTTGACGGGATTATTTATAATTGCATCCTCGTTCTTCCTAATATGCTTCCATTGGCTACCTAATGATTCTCCGACAATTTTTTAGCCGATTATTGATTCGCCGACAACGATTCGCCGAATGCCATTTAGCCGAATAATCAAATTTTCGCTGTCACTTTTGGTCGAATAACGTTACGTAGAATTTTGGTTCGCATAAAGTTCAGTTCGCTTCTGTGCAAATTATCCGAACTATTATTGGACATTTTTCATTTAGCAAAGTAATATTTTCGTTTAGGCCACGTTTAGTCGAATAACGTTTCACATTTTATACATCGTTAAAATATTTTCGAATAAACTGACACTCTTGTTGACTGTAGAAACATAAATAAATAAATATTTTAGGAATTTATGCCGCGGTATCACATTTTAAATTCTCGTATTTTGTAAGGTACAGCTGGACAATTTCAACTGGGGGCAATTTTAAACAGATCCAATCCTTTTAATGTTTTACACTATTAACTATACCGCCATTTTGAAAGAAATAAAGTGGCCAAACCAGGCATACATATTATAGGAGGTGTGAAATGTACCGAAACGATGTTAAATATTCAAAGTTTAGTTTTGTACTTCGTTATAGTTTTTGGTTAATTTTTATTCTATGTTTCTTTATACTTGTGTCCCCGTAGTATTTTGTGATGTGGGGACTAAAGGACAACTCACTTGTATGAGATATAGGTTTATTGTGTCTTATGTTACAGAGTAGCTTCTTATATATAGGGTAAGGTGAAGCAGTGTGAGTGAGGTGTTGCACTCACACTACATCTCCCTCCTTAATGAAAAAAAGATTAATTTTATTGTTAAATATTGAAATTAATCTTTTTTTTTTCAAGCATAAAGTAAATTAAAGAAAGAAAGACAATGCATAAAAGTTCAAATTAAATAAAATCAAATACTTAACTGTTTATTCCTATATAAAAAAATTGAACCTACGTATTTTTTCGAAAAAAAAAACACTTGTTAAATTTCGGAAAATTAAATCAGAATTCTCCTGTACATTTTTCATATAGGTAACTTTACAGAAATAAAATCATGAAAAAGAAAAGGACAAATATGAACTAAAATAAACACTGTAAATATTAAATTTGAAAAAAGTAAATGCTTAGCAAATGTTATTTGTAACATATGCACTGTCTTAAATACATTTTTAAACTAAACTAGAAAATTCATTTTTAATGATGGATTAAAAAACTTTTGTACTTAATTCAAATGATAAGTACTTATAAAATTTGGAGAAATGTAATTTGATAGCAAATACACACTATAAACAGTATCAATTACAAAGTAATTTCCAATATAAATCTAAGGGGAAAACATTGTATACTCCTAAAGTGTTAACAATAATGAGAAAAAAAAACACGTTTTTTTTTTTTTGAAAATTTTAGGTAGAAACCAATTTATGAGCGCTTTTATGACAAAATGGAACTCGAAAAAAAAAACTAAGATTATATTAAAACTTTAAAACATTACTTATAGGTAGTTATATTGTTGAAATCAACGTGAAAAAATAATTCAAGTCCTAACCAAAAGTAAAATTAAAATAAGTATAACTTAATTTTAAAGTAGGTACGTGGTGTATTCGTCAATACACCACGTGTAACAAAAAGAATCTATTGAAATACCTACCTGAATTGACAACAATTCAGGTAGGTATTTCAATAGATTCTTTTTGTTTGGTACCACATATCATAATCACTTGCAAGTCATTTACTTTATGGACGTCTCATCACAATATTTTCTTTAATTGTGCATCTTAAGCGTGCAATACTTGGCAAGGGTACACAACGCATTTACTTGGTCGGCCGACCTTTTATTTATTTATTTATTAGCTCAGGATACAAGTATATTTATTTTAAGCGCGCACACATACATTTTTTTACACATACAGGCAGTTCTTTTAACACACATCCTTACATCAAAACCTTCCACGTGTCCAAGGCGTCCCCACGATTGATACTCGACCAAATCATGGTCAGACGGCCAAGGATTCCGTGCCTGCCTTGTATCCTGGCGTACCCTTGCTAACCTAATCGCACAACGACGCCTCTCGGGCCATCGTTGATGCGACAGGCATATTTATTTATACATATTCACTTTATTCCTTTCACATTACCCTCTCACGAAAAAAAAACATTCAAAATCCAAACACTTACTCAACACCGTGAAACCTTCAACACATAAGAAATTCAAAAACTCTTAGTTGATCAGGCCAATCGTTTACTGAAAAACTTATGTGCTTGCAGTTTACCCAAACACTGCTAAATACCATATTTTAATCGAACAATTTCATTCTCTTTCGTTCTTATTCCATCTTAATTTCAAAACTCAAATAAACATAATATTACTTTCCGTATCTTCTCATTAGTACACACATTCAATTTCAAACTTAAAACCTCCAACCATAAAATCCAACTTTCAAGCAAATCTGACCATAGCACACCTATACCTACACTGTAAAACAAATCATACATATTCCCGTTACTATTTTTTTTATACATTATTCATATTCATTATTATAATTTAACATTGTAATTTCATATCCATTATTACAAAAATATGTCATATCCGATAATTACAAATATTCATACGATATCCGTCATCTTAAAAAAGAATTCTAATAGTCTAATTATAACATTATTCTCTTAATTAATATTAACTAAACCAAATCATTAAATCATACATAGGTAAGTATTAAAAGTGAATCTTTATTTTATCAAGAAATGTTATGGTGAAATTTATATTGTACCTAAAGGATCTAAACAGGTGCATAATAATGACACAATGTTTACTGAAATTTGATCTGTAATTACAGAAGGCGCATACTTTACCATCGCGGTGGCATCGTGACTAAAGCTATGTTGAAATTACCTCTAAGTAACTTGCGCAATGTATTCGCGATACATTTAAAACATTGACACATTTATGAAATTATATATTTGAAATTGAAAACATTTAAGGTATAATCATACAGTTTAAAATGTTCGGATTGATTTGATTTCATTAAAAATTACATTTAGATACACAATAACTATGTACCAAATACCTATCAACCTTTAACCATAAGTATAAGTATTAGTTTCGTCAGCAAGGGACATAGTCCTGCTCAGTTATGTTATTTAGTTTATTATTTTAAAATCAATTTAGCTTACAAAATAATGAACAAGAAAAAAAATCATTCATAAAAACTTATACATACTGTAGATACTTAAACTTATAAAATGTCCTTTTTACTTAGTTCTGGCACGGTTCACTTACGTAACTTTCTTAAGTTTTTGATTCCCTACACGGAGTACACGACCTAACTTTTGTCAACACTGCTGCAGCAGCAACAGCTGCTCCTGGACCCGTAGATGCCATTCTCGAGTTTCTCGACAAAGGACACGAACTACTCCCTGCTCCAAACCATCCTTACACTTTCCGCCTTTTTCCTTTACCGATGTTGCATAATTCCATTTTTATGTATTTCACTTTTCCGACTTCCTTTTTTTTATTAAAGTAACACAAGTAGTTCACCGAGTGCTTATTATCAGTCCGACGTACTTTATAAGAATACATTGTTAAATCCACTGTCCACTATGCAGCACTGTCACATTGTCAATATCACTTTTGATTTATGTTTCGCACATTTGTCCATTAAATTCCTATATGATTTTTTCCATCGCTGGCGCGGCGCGCCGCCAGTGCAGCGCACGGCCGCACTGGCAGGATCGCCATGTGATGTGGGGACTAAAGGACAACTCACTTGTATGAGATATAGGTTTATTGTGTCTTATGTTACAGAGTAGCTTCTTATATATAGGGTAGGGTGAAGCAGTGTGAGAGGTGTTGCACTCACACTACAGTGTGAGTGAGGTGTTGTACTCACACTACATCTAGTTGCTTCCATTGCGTGACAGTTTTTCATTCGGAGAAGATAACACAGCTCCAGACACCTAGTTACATGCTATTCAGTGGCGCAGAATCCTCAGTGTGAGTGTACGACTCGAACTTGATCGAATTACATATTTTTAAATTAAAGGAAAAATGGAAAAATTCACAGCACCGGCAAGACTCGAACCTGCGACCTCTGGCCTTGCCGGGACCATCTCCAACTGCGCCACAGAGGCCTACTGGATGTGTGCGAATTTATCCATGCCTTTCCTCAATTCTCAACCGCCTTAGGGTGGCGTTATAACAAACATCTTCCCGTAACAGCCGGAGGTATGAATTGTTCAATTTTTCCTTTAATTTAAAAATATGTTGATCGAATTATTCAAAATTGAATCCTCGTTCTTCCTATGCTTCCATTGCGTGACAGCTTTTAACTCTGAGAAGATAACAGCTCCAGACACCTACATGCTATTCAGTGATGCGGAATCCTCAGTGCGAGAGTTCGACTCGAACTTGACCGAATTATTTATAACAGCATGCTCGATATTTTTGTGCTTCCGTTGCGTGACAACTTTTCACTCGGAGAAGATGACAACTTCAGACAAGGTACATGCTATTTAGTGGATCGGAATCCTCAGTGCGAGAGTCCGACTCGAACTTGACCGAATTATTTATAACTGCATGCTCGTTATTTTTGTGCTTCCGTTGTGTGACAGCTTTTAACTCGGAGAAGATAAGAGCTCGGCCTTTAAGAGTTACTTTAATTGAATTTATTTAAATAAAAACATATTAAAATACTTTTTTTGAGCACGGACTTACGTGGTCCCGTAAATCGTTGACGTATACCTCTATTATAATAAAGATTCAGGTACTATGTATGTATAAATCAAATACATTTCTAGCTTTTTATTTGACATAGACATAGACATAGAATGGCTTTATTTAATATCACAATGTTACAATGTTAAAATTAAAATAATTAGGTCAAACATGGATATTAAAAAGGGCCGCGACTCAGCATTATGTTGCAGTAATTTTTACTTTATTTCGTCAGTTAATTTTATTGTCGCTCTAATAATATTTGAAACTAGTTTTAATTTGAAGAGCTTGTTGTGTAGGCAACTGCATACTATTATTATATTAAACAAACAATGTAATGTAGAGACACGCCATTTCCATGTTATAGCTATTTACTAATATTTAATTGTAAAAAAAAACCAGTATTGGTTCCGATATGACTAGACCATGCGATACCTAACGTTTTAAAACACGTTACCTACTCGATGGAGTAAACGTCTTCAGTTATCCAAACAAGTGTATTCAATAAGTCACCATTAAAACCTTATTTTTTTTTTTTTTTTTTTAAATCATCTTCATAGATTAAATATAAGAAGATCACACCATCCCATACATTAAAATGTGACCACCTAAGAACGCGCATACACTACACCACACATAGGTAACGCCACAAAAAATGCCTTGTTGCCATCGATTATTTGTAGATTGACGTTAAGTGTCACTTTCGACTCTTTCGAGCCATAAATCTATGTAATGTAACCAAAGTGATAGTTATGGGTCAAAACGAACCATTTTTCAGAAAATATAAATGAAAGTATTTTGAAAGTAGGATTTTCAGGACGTCCGTTAAAACGGACATTGCCAGGAATCTCACTGAGTGATGACCCCAAAGGTAGTCCTAAAAAACGGACAACGCCGTCATAAGGTGTCCAAGAACCAAAATTAATATTACGTATTATAAAGTGAAAAAACCTTAAATTATTAAAATAACACACTACTAAATAATTAAAAACACTTAAACAATCATCAGAAGATTAAAAAACCGGCCAAGTGCGAGTCGGGCTCGCGCACAAAGGGTTCCGTAGCAGCAAACCAAAATTACAGTTAAATCAACCTATCTCAAAAACTATAAGAGATACTTTGATCAAACCAAAAATCGTTGAAAGAGTTAATTAGCACCTCTATTTTTTTTAGAATTTTATACCCCGTAGTTATAAAAATAGAGGGGGGGGGACATACTTTTTACGACTTTGAGAGCTGATATCTCAAAAACCGTTCACTTTAAGAAAAATGTTTTTTAGAAAACTTTATATCATTTTAAAAGACCTTTCCATTGATACCCCACACGGGTATGTACATCGAAAAAAAAATTTTCATCCCTCAGTTACATGTATGGGGGGCCCCACCCCCAATTCTTTTTTTTACTATTTAGTGTCATAATTTTGTAGCGGTTCATACAACACATATTCCCATCAAATTTCATCACTGTAGTACTTATAGTTTCCGAGTAAATCGGCTGTGACAGACGGACAGACGGACAGACGGACAGACGGACAGACGGACATGACGAAACTATAAGGGTTCCGTTTTTGCCATTTTGGCTACGGAACCCTAAAAAGACACATGACAATCCAAAAAACTATTAAGTATATAAATGTTATTATGGTATACAATCAAAACATATTCATGCCTTAGCCTAAACCCCAATGTTCTTATCTAATTTATAATTTCTACGGACCAGAGCATAATCCTTCTCGTTTAGTTTACTTTACAAATGAGTTTCAATATTATAACTATTGAAAAAGTAAGGTAGGTAGTCAATACATACCTTCCCTTCCTGAAATACACGTTTTTAGGGTTCCGTAGCCAAAATGGCAAAAACGGAACCCTTATAGTTTCGTCATGTCCGTCTGTCCGTCTGTCCGTCTGTCCGTCTGTCCGTCTGTCACAGCCGATTTACTCGGAAACTATAAGTACTACAGTGATGAAATTTGATGGGAATATGTGTTGTATGAACCGCTACAAAATTATGACACTAAATAGTAAAAAAAAGAATTGGGGGTGGGGCCCCCATACATGTAACTGAGGGATGAAAATTTTTTTTTTCGATGTACATACCCGTGTGGGGTATCAATGGAAAGGTCTTTTAAAATGATATAAAGTTTTCTAAAAAACATTTTTCTTAAAGTGAACGGTTTTTGAGATATCAGCTCTCAAAGTCGTAAAAAGTATGTCCCCCCCCTCTATTTTTATAACTACGGGGTATAAAATTCTAAAAAAAATAGAGGTGATGCATGCTAATTAACTCTTTCAACGATTTTTGGTTTGATCAAAGTATCTCTTATAGTTTTTGAGATAGGTTGATTTAACTGTAATTTTGGCAGGTGTATAAATTGACATAATAAGTTTATTATATTTGCTGCTACGGAACCCTTTGTGCGCGAGCCCGACTCGCACTTGGCCGGTTTTTTTTATTTGGTGATTCAAAATGCCACCTTTTATGAAAATGTTAACTAAAACATAATTATTTTTACGCTGTTATGCCGATAGTAACATAGTAATTCACATTTAAGACATATTATGTATATCGGTAGGTATACGGAATTAAAAATAATCTCGTTTCGAACTCTGTACAACATCTGTCTCAACAAGAAATTATGTTTTCACGTCTGTCCCAATTGTAACGTGTAAAACTACCCACATTCAAAAATATTTAATAAATCTGTAAGTTTCAAAGCTACGGCTAGTTATAAATTACAATTATTTTAAGTATTAAGACTAAATACGTAAATATTCAAACCATTCATTGTGGTCTCACAGTCTTGACTTTCTTGTTTCTTTATTAGATTGACGACTGAATTCTAAGCACAGGAAAAGTTAACTTTCACATTAAAAATTACATATTTCTTGATCATATTGGCATCTGGCAACATAGTGGGATCATATTGATTATCCTTAGCCAGAAATAGAAGCTGATATATAATTTTATTGCGTATCTCCATAACATACTCCATGACTGCAGACTCTTGGTCCTTGGTGTTTGACATTAGGTATGGAAAGTTTTGCCAGAATATGAATGATTTCCTTTGTCTCTACACATGAGAAACTTTACTTTTTTAAGTCTGTTCTGAATTTTGTGGTGAGTCATCCAGCATTTTAAAGACCTAAAGGATCATAATATCTTTTTCATCAGCTTGAAGAGGTTTCATGAGTGAAAATTGTTTATACTGCTAATTAAAGGCGGATTTTGCATTTGCTAATGAAAACCCACGTTATGTAAATTTAGTATTAAAGCATAGTTTGTATTTAGGCCCAGTAATTATAAAAACAATTAAGAATTTAATAAAAAACTTATTTAACCCATTTATGGCAATGTCCGTTTTCTGTCACTATTTTGATTGCCCATAAGTCGGCACTGTCCGTTTTTTAGGACATGCTAGATGGTTACTTGGTTACCAGTAATATCGGCAATGTCACAAAATTGTGACACGAAATATTTCACAATTTCTGAATATGAAAAAATAAATTGTTGCATCAACTTTATACACGAAACTAAAGTTTAACTCGTCTAGTAACAAAATCAACAGAAACAGTATACCTGGATGAATTAGTTTATATTTTATGACGTCACAAATGCACTTCGCCGCATATTCCGAAAATTCGAAATTTCAACTGTCACTGTACTAAAAAAGTGACAGGAAAGCTTTAAGGGTTAACGCCATCTACAAGTATAATCGAAAGCTACAAGACATTTTTTTTGTGGCGCCATCTATGTGTGGTGTAGTGTATGCGCGTTCTTAGGCGGTCGCATTTTAATGTATGGGATGGTATGATCTTCTTCTATTTGATCTATGACGTCTTTGAGAAACTTTTGTAAATTTTGGTTCTAGTAACTGTGGGTGGCACTGTTCACTTCCTCCATACAGTGAGTTACATTTTCCGTAACTTTTATGCTACATATCAAGTAAGATATTCTAAATTCTAAAACATCAAATACTTTATGTTGAGGCTCAAGTGGACTCGTGGATTGTTTATTCTCGGTAGTGTAAAAACACAATACATTCAAATATTTTACTTACTACGTAATCTACATGACATGACCATGCAATTTGAAGTGCATATCACACATTACCTTCCTATTATTATGCCTAGCTACCGTCTCCTACTCCGTTAGTACCTACTTGAGTTGAGTGGTGTAAGTAGTGTGGTAGATAGATCCAAATATTTGGTAGTCTGTTTACGTAATGTCTGTCTGTACAAAAGGAACAAATAGCTCCTAAGACACTGGTCCCACCGCGAGCTAGTAAGCTATGAGCTATCGGCTATAAAAACGATCAAAAGACAAGCACTCCCGTGCAAATAAAAGAGACACGGCTATTTTGATAGCTCACCGCTGGGCGAGTAACTGTAAACATCGCCGTGTCTCTTTTATTTGCACGGGAGTGCTTATCTTTTGTTCGTTTTTATAGCCGATAGCTCATAGCTTACTAGCTCGCGGTGGGCCCAGTGCCTAAAGCGCATGCAAAGCAAAGCAAATGGCTCCTCATTAAAGAATATTACAGTATTTGTATCCAATTAGAATGCTGCCCCATGCTTAATATAAGAATTTCACTAATTTTCGCCTGTGGGAAGTCGACTCTGGTATTTGGCTTCAAGTTATATCCATGGGCATTTTCAAAATTTGGGACCCAAAATTAGCGTGATTCGTTAACAAAAATTAACTCGCTGTCAGTTTTGTGACGATCATTAAGCATTAAATTTCAATAAAAAATATTGTTTTTGTGTTAATTTCATAAACTTTAAGCCATAATCTACATTCAGAACGTGAAAAAAGTTAATTTTTAGACAGTTTTTATGCTTAATTGTCGTCACAAAACTGACAGCGAGTTAATTTTTTTACGCTAATATTGGGTTGCAAATTCTGAAAATGCCCCCATATCAGATATCTCGATAACAAAAATTAACTCGCTGTCAGTTTTGTGACGTCAATTAAGCATAAAATCTGTCTAAAAATATACTTTTTTCACACCCTGAATGTAGATTATCGCTTAAAGTTTATGTAATTAACACATAACCACAAAATTAAAATTTTGAAAAAACACCGATTTTCATGAAACCTGGCTAAGAACACTCCCGACTAACTCAGCTTTCAAACAAAAAAAAACTAAATATAAATCGGTTCATCCGTTCGGGAGCTACGATGCCACAGAAACACAGACAGACAAGTCAAACTTATAACACCCTTTCGTTTTTGCGTCGGGGATTAAAGAACAATATTTTTATAGAAATTTCATGCTTAATTATTATCGTCACAAAACTGACAGTTAACAACTTACGCTAATTGGGGGATTCCAAATTTAAAAATGCCCATGCACCTAGGTACCACCTACACAGTTAACTGGAGCGGTTTACCCTCAGCGTCATGAAATATGAGATGAAACAGATAGATGTACGTACTTTCGGATTAATTAAATAATATTATTTACAGTTGGGGTTATGCAAACAAACCTATGGTATACAACAATATGGTTATAATAGATATTATTATTAATACCTAATCGCTTAAATCTACGTTCCAAAATAAAATTGCTTATGCGCATTTTTTTTAAATCAAGTCTCATAGCGACATCTCCAGTTTTTGTTATAAATGATTCTGAGGGTCTGGTTCCAGCCAAGTACGGCATGCGAGCGTAACGACAAAAATATTACCTACGTTTTTACTTGTGCTGTTTAACATAATCGTATACAGGGACGGAATCGCTTTAGCTGCTTCCAGTTACGTTCCATCCATCATCATCATCCTCCTTGCATTATCCCAGCATTCGCCACGGCTTATGAGAGCCTGGAGTTTTGACAACTATTTCCAAGATTCGGCGTAGGTACTAGTTTTACGAAAGCGACTGCGATCTGAGCTTCCAAGCCAAAGGGTAACAAGGCCTTATTTAATTGGAGTTAGTCCAGTTTCCTCACGATGTTTTCCTTCGCTGAAAAGCCATTCACGCATTCACGTTCCATTCAATTTACGTTTATCTTCAACAATTTAGATCTATATTCATGTTATAGTAACTCTGTTATAGTAACTAACATTCTCTATTAAGTAGGTATTTCGTAAGTTTCGTGTGTATGACACGATTTATATATCTGCAAGATCGTAAAGAAATGTGAACGTTTTATAACATGCAAAATGCCTATTACAGTCAAGTCTCCCCGATTTCCATGCCAATTAATCTTTTTCTAAGCTCCTCCCTACGGTTTTTCAACTTCTATACTTCCTCAGCCTTATTGCAAACACATAAAATCCAAAACTGAAGACTTAAATGTGTTGCTGTTAGTACAAACAAGGAAACAATGACAATAAAAGAGCGACAAAAACTACAGTTTAGGTTTCCTGCCATGGTTCACGTCACCTAGGTGTACGGAAGTTGCGGAAACGGTATGGAAGCCATTTTATTTTCGTTGTAAACTATGTTTTTGCCGTTTTGCTACCGTCAGTGTATAAAAATTGGTAATGTCATAGACATAATAATGTCTATATTATATTACGATGTAAGGGGATGTCCTTACGAATGAATAGCGATATAAGATTATAATACTAAATTATAATTATATAAAATATACTAAAAATATTAAAATTCTTATGCTCAAAGTTGCTATAAATTACATAGATACAATCACGCCTGTATCCCATAAAGGGGTAGGCAGAGCACATGAAACTACTCAAGCTTCAGTGCTACTCCTGGTTACGCCATCTATGAGATATTGCGAACATTGCCACGAATGGAGGACAAGTTGATTTTACTGAGAGCTCCCCGTGCCGCCGTTTTTAAGCGAGCGTTTTGTTGTGACGGCAAAATGATAGATGGCGCTGTACACAAAATAGTTTTGCTTCTTTTTAGAATTACTTAATGTTAATAAACTCCATGTTGAATGGCGACTTTAAAAATGTTTTCACTGTTATCAGATTTATCGGAGCGAGACCAATGAGGCACACTTACATTTTATCCCGCCAGGCGGCGCCTGTGCAAGTATCTAGGCATGTTAGTGTCATTCATATGTGTGAGAGAGAAAAAACATATCATCTTCTCGCTCTCACCTATGAAATTCTTTATCTGTGCAATGCAAGTGCAATGGACTAATAGGGTGGCGCCATCTGTCATAACCTTTGAGTATGCGTCCTCATTGGGCCAAAGTTTTTAAAAAGATCTCAAGTATGAAGCTCGTATGTTAACGGTTATGGTCAGATAATGAGCACTCTTTTTAACATTAACCTATAATAAAATTAAGATATACCAGCTACTTATGGTTGATATTTTTTATTTTTTATTTTATTTTATTTCATAAGGTACAATAACATGACATAAGCAGGATACATTTTAGTAGTATAAAGGAATTGATAACTGCCTATATCACAATAACAATTGTACACAACATTTTATTTTAAATAATTCAAATAGAAACTATCTACGTAGGTACTTATATAAACCTAATACTAACATGCTAGTGCATAATAAATGAAAAGAAACAATTAATGTAATGTTCAAGAACCTTTGATTTTACAATATGGCTGATGAAGCTAGACAAAGACATGCTCAAAATATCCGGCTCGCTGTTTAGGTCAGTGTATAAATTACACATTCTGAAGATAGGAGCGTTACGAGTAACATTATTGTTAGGGACTACTGGCAATGCAAATAGTTTTTGGCTTCTAGTCATCCTACCACTGGCTCTGAAATATATGTATTCTATGAGGCCACCGTCCAGCACGGGAAGCATGGTCGCGCGATAGACGATAAAATAGCAGGCCGTCCCTATCGCACTATTTGTAAGTGCGATAGGGACGGCCTGATATTTTATCGTCTATCGCGCGACCATGCTTCCCGTGCAGGCCACCCTGCAATATTTTATAGAGTAAGGAAAGATCGGATATCTTGCGCCTAACAGACAGGGATTGCAAGTCAAATGCGGTCTATATAATTATGGAGACACAAAGTACCTCTGAAGCCAATTCTGCTTGATGTGAGCATACATTCTAGAGCCGGAAATTTCATTTCCACAATTTCCTCGCATTTGATTTTGTAAAACTTTCTTAGAATCGTAGCAACAATGGGCTTTCATGGTAATAAAGTTATGAGCTGACATATTTTTATTATTATAAAAAGCTGATCCAGTGGGATTGTGAAAGATAATGTTGTAGACAGATAATGTAAGTAGAATTTAGTTATGAGTTATATTATCACATTTCACTGTCTGCGGTTCAAAGGGACGTATATTTCCACCATTAGAGACGAGCGAGTCATCAACGGAAGTTGGTGGAGGTGATCTATTTTCCTATTAATTTGACATGTCTGACGTCATATTAGTAGGAAAAAAAGCTCACCCCCGCCGACCTCTGGTCATCAAACTCTATGAAACTGTCCCAATTTGTCTTTTCTCTGTATGATATGCGATAAGTAACTACCTAGTTATTACATACCCTCAAATTGTATGTTATTATTAACATGGAAACCGTTTCTCGCTCGCTACGCTGGCTTTTGCCTTTTTAGGGTTCCGTAGTCAACTAGGAACCCTTATAGTTTTGCCATGTCTGTATGTCCGTCCGTCCGTCCGTCCGTCCGTCCGTCCGTCCGTCCGTCCGTCCGTCCGTCCGTCCGTCCGTCAATCCGCGGATAATCTCAGTAACCGTTAGCACTAGAAAGCTGAAATTTGGTACCAATATGTATATCAATCACGCCAACAAAGTGCAAAAATAAAAATTGGAAAAAAGTGTTTTATTAGGGTACCCCGCCCCCCCTACATGTAAAGTGGGGACTGATATTTTTTTTCATTCCAACCCCAACGTGTGACATATTGTTGGATAGGTATTTAAAAATGAATAAGGGTTTACTAAGATTGTTTTTTGATAATATTAATATTTTCGGAAATAATCGCCCCTAAAGGAAAAAAGAGTGCGTCCCACCCCCTCTAACTTTTGAACCATATGTTCAAAAAATATGAAAAATATCACAAAAGTAGAACTTTATAAAGACTTTCTAGGAAAATTGTTTAGTTTTTGAGAAAAATACGGAAAACTAAGGAACCCTACACTGAGCGTGGCCCGACACACTCTTGGCCGGTTTTTAATGCTGTACGATTCCCCTCCACCCCCTGGACTTTCCATATTCTATATTGCTTGGCTTATCTAAGATTGATGAAATTTTGCACACCCGCTTGTGTTTGATTTTGACAGCGCTGTGTGTACATCCTGCTCGCTTTCAGGAGTAATATTCGAATTTGCGTCAAATGTATAATAGCCTACATAACAGGGTAGCTACTTCTTCATATAGCCAAAAATAGGTTGATTTGGTAATATTGTGTGTAAAATTCCAGGCAAATTGTGCTTTGAATTTGAAGGGAAATGAGATGATGTTGTGCCACCAAGGCACTACTTCTGAGAGACCACTGTTTGTAGAATCGCCTACACGTTCAATAGTTGAAAAAGTTCTCAGTCATTTTCACAGGAAAAAGAAAATGTTCATATCGGTATTGGAAAAGAAAATTATTATTATTATAGAATAGAAAACAACACATTTTTGAAATGAAATAGTGAAAATTTCAAAATTTTGGAACTTTTCCAAAGCCTTTGGTATTAAGTGGTAAAACCTACCTTAAGCCCACAGCCAGTTACAGTTTCAGGCCAACAAATAGAACCGGGCTAAGCTAGCTTCATTTGCTACAGCTTTTGTTGGCACGGCCGCCAGAATTCGGGCATAATATTACGCTAGTTAGCTCTGTATGGAGTTTTCCGGCAGCCTACACTTCGGTACAGTCTCAATAGTAACAACACTTAGGGGCATTTGGAACCCAAATTTAGCGTAAGTTGTTAACAAAAAATAACTCGCTGTCAGTTTTGTGACGATAATTAAGCATATAATCTGTCTAAAAATTAACTTTTTTCACGTTCTGAATGTAGATTGTAGTTTATGTACGAGTAATTAACACAAAAACAATATTTTTATTGAAATTTCATGCTTAATGATCGTCACAAAACTGACATCGAGTTAATTTTTGTTAACGTATTACGATAATTTTGGGTCCCAAATTCTGAAAGTGCCCTTAGTGACAAACTTAGCGCAATGAAAGTAAACATTCATACTTACTGTTGTAATTTTGCATCATAATTTTACAATTTGGTAAATACGTAACATTACAACATATAGAATATGCTTGGAGTATCTTTGTAACAATATTTCATCCTATTGTTCATCATATAATTATATACACCAACTATTTAACCGACTTCAAAAAAAGGAGGAGGTTCTCAATTCGACTGAATTTTTTTTTAGACATTGGTTATAAACATCAAATATTTAAGTTATCACCAGATAATTCATTCGTCCTGAAAAACTGCGGACCACGGGATAAGTGGCGTACACGAAGGTAGGCCTATGATCAGCAGTGGGCGATTAATGGCTGAAATGATGATGATGATGATGAATTCATTCCGTCTCTTTAAAAAAAAACTATGTGAACAAATGCTCTTACAGCGCAGCGTTAAAAGTTCAATTGCGACACTTACACGAAACGTACGTGTTCAAGTGTAGCCGGTTGTTTCAAAAGGCTATATTTCAAACTTGGTGCTGGTAAAAATTGTATTCCACTTAAGTACTTACATCACATACAATTATTGAACGATTGGCACAAAGTTCAACAGAACAACTTTTCGAAGCGATTTTTTTTAATTCAAACATTGTTGAATTATTACCATAAGTCCGTGGTTAAGCTGTTTAGAGCAGCTCTGAGATAAATTACCCATCATCTTCAAACTGCAGCGGCCATTTTGTACAAGACTGATACAAATGTCACCCTTTAAACGCTTTTAAAATACGCTGAAAATCACTGTTCTTTCTTGGCAAAGGAAATGCTGGCGACACGCTTAATTATTTTTTCTTGTCTCGTCATTTATCATATTTTGTTGACGAGGCTCCGTGACGATTTGTGCGGTCGGTTGATAAATTGAAGAGCATTTTGACTGAATTGTCTAAAGCGCGTATTTCGCTTTTACGTAGCGAACTGACTCCGAATTACTTAGAACCAAACGTGTCAGTTATACAGTTTTTTGGCTATCAAATGATTACAGTTTCCCTACAGTTTATCAAGTGCAAACTGCATCGGTGGTTACCTAATATACGGTAGCGTATTAGCTTTATAGGAACTATTAGATTGATCATCAGACCATTCCTCTACAAACTACTTACATGCACAAGAACCTTCAATATCTTGGATGCAGTTTTGACGCTTTCGCTTATGAAAGTATATGTGTCGGATTAGGTGACCGACCGCCAGGAGACATTCGTTTTGGCACAGTACGGTGTAATATGAGGTTCCTAACAAAGCATCGGCTATGGTCTGTGGATTTAGGACTGTTGAAACTGTCCGTATTTATTAATTTTTATAAGTCATATGACAATATTTTCTTAACCTACAAACCAACCTTAAAACAGGCAGAATAAAGTTCCAAAACGAAGAACAAGCATGTTGGTTTAAGATGTGGATGTAAAGAGCTGATCATGTAATTTTGTTTTTAGACGAGATGAACGACGGAAAAGGGCGTGATATGTTTTGTAACAGTTTGACTGAAACTAATACCTACTCTAAATTTGTGTAAGGAAAAAACTTATTTAACCGTTAAAATGATTCAGATTACTTTGAGTAACTTGTACGAGTATGGAGATCATTTAATCCAAAAAAGGACATTTATGATTATAACAGTTTGTATAAACTGTTATAATCATCCCTGGCAGAAAAAGTTGTTGCTAGAAGTCGGCTGTTCTATTTTTAACCGACTTCAAAAAAAGGAGGTGGTTCTCAATTCGTCGGGATCTTTTTTGTGAGTATCAGAAATACACTATATAGAATATTGAAAATGAAATAAACAGACAGTGCAGGAAATTGAATTGTTGGCGTTATTGTCAACAGCATAAGAAAGCACTCCGATGCAGAAAGTAAAAACCTTGAAACACAAACAAGAACTCTATTACTTATTCTGAAGACTCTATTACTTATTCATTTCCAGAATCATTCATTCATATTCCCCTCACTAGCTCGGAAACACGTGTTTTGTCCTTTAATACCAGCGGGTAAAAACGCATTTTATCCACTAGTGGGTAAAGTAATTTGACCTTGAATAAAGTCAAATTAACTGCTTTAAAATTGATAAAAGTAGGTGAATCTAGTAATAAAGATGATTTACCACCTGTGGAAATACTGGAAGCAGTGATAAACGCATTTTTTGCGTTGTAGTTTCCTCGCTATAGTGAGGAGAAAAGTTTTGTGTTACACTCGGGTGCAAATGTATTTTACTTCTCGTGTGTTAAAAAACTCGCAAGTTCAACTATAGAATCCTTTCACTTGCTCCAATTCCACACTCGGCGTTAAAATACAACTTTGCCCCCTTGTATAACAAATAACTATTCTTTATTTGCTAGTGTCATGCAAAATTCTATACAGTAAAATAAACTTAGCCTAAATCATGCATAACATTCAAAATGAAATCAAGGATATCATAAATTGACAAAAGGGTGATAAGTGTCTTAACTAACCTAGCAGTTTCAATCAGGGATCGGATACCGGTATTTTCAACCAAACCGGTTTTGGCTCTAGACGTCAAACCGAAAAAATAGTGTTCTTGTTTTCGGATACCGGTTTTTAACCGGTTAATATGAGAGAACTGTTCTTCAGCAGATCTGTTTCTGTTGAACGAAATTAACCGGTTTCTACGTCAGAGATGTCAACGTCAGAGATACAACGACTCTTTTCTCATTTGCAGGCAGCGAAACTTTGGTGCGAATGACAATTTTATGACGTCAAGCTACAAACTATTATGTTAAAAGTATCTTTGAAATGGACCTTATAGTCATGTATATAAGGCGTATCTTTCGGTGTAGGTAAATACACTCCGATACGGTTCAATAATTTGGTCCGGTCAGTAATCTCTCTCCGTAGTCTAGCGGTCTGGGACATGGACTAGGAATATGGAGGTACCGGGTTCGATCCTCGTAGTGGGCAAGCTTTTTCCATGTTTGCATTTTATAATTTAGATTTTAAAATTTAATGTTGTTACACTGTGTAATGTGATTCCTAGTAGTTTTAAGTAGATTATGTGACAAAACATTTCAAAAAAATTTACATTTACTTTTTTATGTGAAAATACATTCAAAAAGAGTAAAAAAACACAAAAAAAAAAGTCATAGAATATTTTTTGTTTTTACATCAAAAATGCATGTGGTTAAAATCTTTCGGGTTATTCAGGCCCACGGTGTTTATTTTCTTTTCTTGTACAATAAAATATGATTTTTTTTTTCATAATTTCGAGTTAAAATGTAATAAATGAATATAACCTCTTTCTACTGAAGTCTCTGGCTAAAGGTATCAATTATTGCATTTAATGAGGAGGCACACTCAAAAGTTATGTTATGACAGATGGCGCCGTCCCGTCCTTCCATTGCACAGATGAAGAATTTCATACGTGAGAGAGAGAAGATGATATTTGTTTTCTCTCTCTCACATATGAATGACAGTGACATGGCTAGACACTTGCACAGGCGCCGCCTGGTGGGATAACTTTTAGTAATTATGTTAATAATTACTCAATGTGGGATAAAATGTCAGTGTGCCTCCTCATTTAAGTCAATGTCTGACATACCGATTTATAACTTCACAATAAAAAGGTGCAATATCAGTGTATTGCTGGTTGAAGAGGCTGTTATAGATATGTAAATAAATTTATTGTCAAACTTGACACAGCATGTCATTTTATTAACCCGTTCAATAAACGTCACGGAACGAAATAAATTCTGTTCATCTTGAATACAGGTAACCGAAATTGATTTGTTCTCTGTCAAAACGTTATTGTAGATTACCGGTTAATGACAGAACAGAAATTTGAACTGTTTACGAACAATATTAACCGATATTTTGAAACCGGTTCCGATCCCTGGTTTCAATCCTAATCTGATTGGACCAATCCAAAAAATTGTATTGATATTGCAGTTTAGGTTATTTCAACCGCACAAGTGAAAAATTCTAACACTATATCTAAATCATTTTTAAATTTAGGAGTTTTTACCGGCATTTTTAAATGGTTTGAGAATTCTGACGATTCTGAGTGTAAGCAGATAAAGGAAGTCCAGATTTGTCAAAATAAAAGTAATCATTAATTTACCTAAGAGTCCGCTTGTTTATATATCTTCCTCACTGGCGATCGAAATTTAGTATTTTATGACTTTTTTCGTACTTATATTACGACTTGAAGGCGCATTCAGTCATTGTCACTCATTCTACTATCAGGAGTGGCCAACCAAGGACATATTTTTACATCAGCCCAAATAAATCTCAAAAGGTATTCCGCTGGCTGAGTTAAATAAATGACGAAGTAGATTAATGACACTCGATTCAGCGGCTAGTCCGTAAAGTGATTTCTGGCTTTGCTAAAGTCAATAGACATTATTTGTAGGTGAGATACCTACTGGCCTATTTGTAGCTGAGATACTGGCCGTACAACGTATCTGCTGCAGAAATTTGTAAAGAGTCCGGAATACCTACTGCAGATCTACTGTAGACTACAGTTTAAGCAACTAAAAATAAAAATAAAAAAACCGGCCAAGAGCGTGTCGGGCCACGCTCAGTGTAGGGTTCCGTAGTTTTCCGTATTTTTCTCAAAAACTACTAAACCTATTAAGTTCAAAACAATTTTCCTAGAAAGCCCTTATAAAGTTCTACTTTTGCGATTTTTTTCATATTTTTTGAACATATGGTTCAAAAGTTAGAGGGGGGGGGGACGCACTTTTTTTTCCTTTAGGAGCGATTATTTCTGAAAATATTAATAATATCAAAAAACAATCTTAGTAAGCCCTTATTCATTTTTAAATACCTATCCAACAATATGTCACACGTTGGGGTTGGAATGAAAAAAAATATCAGCCCCCACTTTACATGTAGGGGGGGTACCCTAATAAAACATTTTTTTCCATTTTTAATTTTTGCACTTTGTTGGCGTGATTGATATACATATTGATACCAAATTTCAGCTTTCTAGTGCTAACGGTTACTGAGATTATCCGCGGACGGACGGACGGACGGACGGACGGACGGACGGACAGACAGACATGGCGAAACTATAAGGGTTCCTAGTTGACTACGGAACCCTAAAAAGATACATTCTTGTCATGGTTTTTAGTTTTTTTTTAATTTATGCTTTTGTTCCTTATGTTTCTTCTTTTGTATGTTGCCTTCCGTGATTTTTCTCACCTAATGGTCTCACCGGAAGACCTGCACTGGAAGTCGCCAGCAATATGCTGAGGTGAGGCCATTTCGTGGCACTTTATTACTATTCTATGTCAGTGTAAAACTATTTATTATCTGTGTGCTTTCGAATAAAAATATTCTATTCTATTCTATTCTATTCATTATTTCCATCGTATCAAGATTCCCCTTTCGGAATTACCAGAGCATTTTTGGCATTCGGAGTTACCCTAATGCACCTTACCTATTTAGTTACATTAAATTTAACGATTTTTTTGGTCATACTACTTTAGCATTCAAGTTCACCTAAGGTTCTCAGATTGTAGCTACCATACGCACAGGCTGATTTCGTCTTTAATCCGAGCTCTTACAGTTCTAATTGATGTATTCCCTTAAATTTACAGATTTTTTTTGTCTTGGTGACATTTGTATGCGTGTATAAGATTTGTTTGCCCAAAGTTAAAGTAAAGCAAAGTTTGTTTTTCACTTTTACTTGGAAAGCATAAACTGTTTCAGGAAACTAAAGCATTACTTCATGTGAAATGACATGAAAATGTCAGTAGGAATATGTTTAGTGCTAAAAACTGTCTGGCTTTCCGTTTCTCATTTGCCTAAGCGATATCGTGAAATTGAATGAAAAATCTGTCGTAGGTGAGTTGCAATTCCAAACGATTCCTACAAAAAACGAATAGCAATTAAAATAATTGTATTATGTATAGAGGACACAGTTCAGATAAGAAAGCACATCAAATATTTTATATTTTATGTTGTGTAGGTAAATTACATATTTAATGATATTGAGATTCATATTATCTTTTTCTTCTATGACAATTTGATATGTTTTCTCTGAAGAAGAACGACGTATTATTAAGCAATAATATAATTTATTGAAATTGATTTCCATAGAGTACCTAGTCTGTTCATATTCTTTGATGAATACTTTTGCATGTTAAATTGTATGTTGTTATTTAATGCATGTTAATTATAAGATGTAATGTTTTGAAAAGAAGTTGCCCGCCGAGTTTCTTGCCGGTCCCATAGTGGATACCCCCCTCCCAACTGAGGGGGGACTGAAATCTTCTCGAGGCTGAGGCGTAGGGTTAGAGCCGGCGTAGCTTTATTTGACGTTCATATGCGCATTGTAATATGCCTACTTGAAAAATAAATATTTCATTTTCATTTTCATTTTTTCATTTTCAAACCATCGGAGATAGGAAGGTATAATCATTTTTACGAACCAATTTGTTTCTAGCTCTTCGTTTTGCACCTCCTTCTTCGTCGAAACCTCATGACTAAGGCTCGTGACCACCATAAGTCGCTGTGCGTTGCAGTGCCCTCCGCTTAGGCCTATCTTTTGCCGTTCTGAAAGATCCCTGGAGCCCAACGCGGGTTACCTTCTTGATAGTGCTGAACCAGCTCGTGGGTATTCCGGCCGGAGTACCTCGTTTTACATTGTCCATCATATGACAAGTATTGTATGGATGGGGATTTCTAGGTAATATGTGCTAAATGGCTGTGACTTTGGCACTGGCATATTTGCTGGCATTTTCATTACTTTTAATGAATCTCATTCGTTGGATACTAGATCAAGCAAGATTTATATAAAATTAGTTAGGTACGCAGACGCTAGCGAAGTAGCGAATATTAAAGTATGAAATTCATAATAAAATTGCTGGCAGGCAAGTATGGTCGCGCGATAAATGACAAAACATCTGGCCGTCGCACTAGTTATTTGTAAGTACGATAGGAACGGCCAGATGTTTTATCATTTATCGCGCGACCATACTTGCCTTGCTGGTTGATTCATTAGGCTATTATAGGTATCTACTATATAAACACTGTATCAAGCTAATTTTATGTGAGAATTACCTATCCTACCGACTGCGCCAATGATAGAATAATAAAAGATCGAGATCCAATAGCAGACTAGATTATTTCCAAATGTATAACTACCAACTTATGAGTTTACCATACGTACCTGACAGTTAACTTTGAATCTCATATTTTGACTTGAACTTGAACTATATGGTCCTTTCTCGTATCCCGCAGCATTATCTTTAGTTACCTCGTTGTATTGTGAAGCATCCATTGTGAAGATCTTTTTCACACTCCACGTGTTGAGAGCTTTTCGTCAAAGAGCAATTCAAATGGTTCACTTTGTAATGAATGTCAATAAAAAGTGACCTCTTTTTTACCTGGCCGATTATCGATAAGTCACCTGGTCGGTTTTCTCAGCAGCATTAGGAATACGCCGGCTGATCACAAAGGGAAAACGTTCCATATCACTTCCTTCGTAATGTGATTGAGTATTCTTTCCCAGGTAGATTTTATTGGATATGCATTTAAACTTTATCCCGGCTGATCATATTGATAGGTTATTTATTGTCGTAACTTTGCGCAGATTTAAAAAATAACTCCGTTATAGTTACTCACAGTCTTTGTCACAAGTTTACTTGAGTTGAATTACCTAATAAGTAAAGATATACGTAAATCTTAAAACAAATTCAATTATTTTAGAAAATTATAGTAATATATGTAGTTAAAAAACTTCCATATAAGTATAAAAGCATTCATGATTTGATTTTCCTTAAGTCGAGCATATTGCAAGTTGCAGGTGGGCATTTTCGCGAAAAAAGATTCAAGAACTTTTTTTCCTAAATAGATAAATATAATGTTTTTCCTACTCATGATCACGAGCCCTTTAGCCCCTACTAGGTAAAAAAAGCGTCTCAAAATTATTTTTTCCACTTTGTTACAATTTTTCAAACACTTTGTACAGCGAAGTATGTAACAAATCAAATTATTTTATAGTTGTAACAAATCAATTTATAGTTTGTACTTTGTACAGCGGTTACAAAGTGGAAAGTATGCCCAAATAATAGAAAATTTTGGGACCATTTTTTTTGTCTCTCGTTTTTTGTCCTAGATCGAAATGGCTTGTGATTTTGAATAGGAAAAACAAAATGTACCTACCTTATAGAAAATATTTTTGGTGATGTTCTCGCGAAAATGCCCAGGTGACAATATAAGTAATTTTCAATAACGGGCGTATGATTTTTTGTTTCATTACCTAGTATGTTTTGATGATTTTACTTTACATTACATTTTTCACTTGTTAACATTCCCGAAACTTGAAATTCCCAAAAGGAATATAACAGTTTAGCTCACACACGAAGGAAAATTGCAAATGAAATTAACTGCCTCTCTAACATATCGGAGAAAATCCATACTAATATTATACATGGGAAAGTGTGTGTGTCTGTTTGTTTGTCCGTCCTGGACGGCAAAACGGAGCGACAAATTGTCGTGATTTTTTAAGTGGAAATATTTGAAGGTATGGAGAGTGACATAGGCTACTTTTTGTCTCTTTCTAACTCGAGCGAAGCCGCGGGTAAAAGCTAGTGGGATATAAAGAGACGTAATGGAATATAAACAAACTCCAGTATCTCATTTAAAGCAAGTTTTTATTTTATACTTGAAAAGGCAAGAGACAGCGAGAGATAGAGAGAGAGAGAGATAGAGAGAGAAAGAGAGAGAGAAAAGTGTTTAGAAAGGTCGCAGGTTTCAGTCCTCCCAGAAGTGTGCGTTTGTCCATTTTTATTTTTATTTAAAAACTTAGTAATAGTTCGCGAACCATTTCATGATAAAAAGTACCCAGTTTTACCAAACTATTTACAAAAGTTGCACATTCTAAATTGCCCCGGCGCACCTTTTTAAAAATATAATCGCGACTTCAAAAAGCAAAATTTCCCTCTAGCGTGAGTCCCGAAGTACGCTTTTCCATCAGGTGCGTCTGAAGGGCTGAAGGTCAGACTGACCCCCGGGACCCCGTGACGGAGGATTGTAAACAGTATTTATGACCTCCTAAATTCGCCGCGCTACGGACCTCTGGGGTCAGGGCTGTAAAGCTGGCTAAATTATTAAGTTTAGTCTTAGATATAATAGATGTAATGGATACGTAGAAAATAATGACCATAAACACATTATATGGCATTCTTACATAATGCTAAGTCCCACATTAAATCATTACATTATCATAATCATTAAATTTTTGACCGCTACGAGACTTAGTCACAAATCCGGGAAAAAGGATGCTGAGTCCTGTAATTACATAATTGAGGTTCCTGGAGTGATCCGCAAGGCCCTAATTAAGAATGACAGGATTTTTGTGAACTGGTCGTCGTGCCCAGTGAGAGATTTCACCCTAGTCACACGTTGCTTCAAATGCCAGCTCTACAATCATGCTGCAAAGACCTGCAAAATGGAGTGCAACATCTGCGGACATTGCGGGGAAGCGGGTCACACTTTCAAAGAATGTCCAAAAAAGGACAAACCTCCGAAGTGTGCAACCTGTTCGCACTTCAAGAAACCGAACGACCATCAAACAGGCGACCCCGACTGCCCAGCGAGACAAATGGCTGAGAAAAGATTCATAAATTCTGTAGACTATGAAGGCGCTTAGGAGCGCCTCTTAACATATTTTCATAGTACTTTTTATTCCCATTAGATTTATCCTTCTTATGTATAATATGATCTTGCTCCACCTAGACATTTTTCTGTGTCAGAGTCTAAAGTATACGATGTCGCGGCTCTCACACAAATTTCTGGCTCTGCCGGAACCCACTGACAATTTTAGCAATTTAAATAACTCTACAGAACCTTATTTTAACATACTTAAGTCACGTAATGCATGCAATTTGTCACTAATTAATGAAGCATAAACAAACTTGGAAATGATTTACGTAAATTTGACTTTGACCCTGTTTATTAAAATTCTGCTGATATAGGAAATATCATGTTATACTTTAGTAAAAATGTGTATCAAGCTAAATTACTTAACACAAGAAAAACACGTATTACTCATATACACCTATGTAGCTATGTTTATTGTATGACGTAGGTACGATGATACAGAAATTTTGCTTATGGTTGTAAATTAATTAATTACCTAGTTGAGAACCTGCTGTAATATGTTTTTTGTTTATTTATAATTAAAATAATTAGCTTTATTATAGTGAATAATTAATAATAATTTACCAATTAAGTCCTTGTTATTGCCTGAAACACAGGAACTATCCTAGCTCAGGCATTTGTATAAATCATCCCTTGTAAAATTCTTAGTCTTTAAGAAAAACCAATGTACACTTATGTTATTCATAATAAATTATTTCTATTTCTATTTCTATAGATTAAATATAAAAGGATCATACCATCCCATACATTAAAATGCGAGCCTAAGAATGCGCATACACTACACCACACATAGATGGCGCCACAGAAAATGCCTTGTTGCCATCGATTACTTGTAGATTGGCGTAAAGTGTCACTTTGGAGCCATAAATCTATGTCAAAAGTGACACTTAACGCCATCTACAAGTATAATCGAAAGCTATAAGATATTTTTGTGGCGCCATCTATGTGTAGTGTACTGTATGCGCGTTCTTAGGCGGTCGCATTTTAATGTACGGGATGGTATGATCTTCTTATATT
Source organism: Leguminivora glycinivorella (assembly GCF_023078275.1). NCBI lineage: Eukaryota > Metazoa > Arthropoda > Insecta > Lepidoptera > Tortricidae > Leguminivora > Leguminivora glycinivorella. The sequence goes on along the minus strand of NC_062979.1, from coordinate 15,903,001 downwards.
TAATCTATGATTAAACTCAAGAATGTTTTTAGGGTTCCGTAGTCAACTAGGAACCCTTATAGTTTCGCCATGTCTGTCTGTCCGTCCGTCCGTCCGTCCGTCCGTCCGTCCGTCCGTCCGTCCGTCCGCGGATAATCTCAGTAACCGTTAGCACTAGAAAGCTGAAATTTGGTACCAATATGTATATCAATCACGCCAACAAAGTGCAAAAATAAAAAATGGAAAAAAATGTTTTATTAGGGTACCCCCCCTACATGTAAAGTGGGGGCTTATATTTTTTTTCATTCCAACCCCAACGTGTGATATATTGTTGGATAGGTATTTAAAAATGAATAAGGGTTTACTAAGAACATTTTTTGATAATATTAATATTTTCGGAAATAATCGCTCCTAAAGGAAAAAAAAGTGCGTCCCCCCCCTCTAACTTTTGAACCATATGTTTAAAAAATATGAAAAAAAATCACAAAAGTAGAACTTTATAAAGACTTTCTAGGAAAATTATTTTGAACTTGATAGGTTCAGTAGTTTTTGAGAAAAATACGGAAAACTACGGAACCCTACACTGAGCGTGGCCCGACACGCTCTTGGCCGGTTTTATTGTGGATATTTGGGCAACGATAATAATACGAGTAAGTACACTAATAATAACAAACACCAAAATATCTCTTCAGTCGAGATTTGTCCCGCTGTACCTTATTTGTTTTAATTCAGCCGGAATCTTCTTGTCATCATCGTAGTTAAAGTTTGAGATTAAAGTATTTTTATGTTCGAAGGAACAATTTGCAAACTTTTCTTAACGCGCTTTTGATCCTTTGAGTTCTATTAGCAAAGACTGGTAAAAAGAAAAAATTGTATTTATCCAAATAATTGACATTTCCTACTTTAAATAAATACTTTGATCCATCTGGTAAATAAAAAATAAATAAAAACTGGCCAAGTGCGAATTGTACTCGCGTTGTAAGGGTTACACTAAAAGTAGGGCTTAAGCGCCTCCTTTTTAGTAGGAACTTAAGTCATTTTTGCGAATAATCGATATTTTGAACAAAACGTTACATAAATGAGTTTATATGTAATATTCAAACGCGCTCACACAATTTCAAGAGATTTGGTAACTCCTTGCAGTGGCAGTGAGTGAAATTCGTGATTTGATTTTTTTTTAAGTCCGACTTACGCTTTACTGTAGATTTCTAATAAGTTTTCCTGTAATCTATGTATTGAAAACTATTTCGTGTATTTTTTTTTAATTTTACGCTTAGTAGTTTCGGAGATAGGGGGGGGGGGTGATAATTTTTTGCCTATTTTCTTAAATAGTTTGAAAATTACCTTATTAATAATTATTAAAAAAATATTTATGAAATACTTATAAAACTATGTGACACAATATAGTTCGAGAAACTTTGATTTTTAATTTTCACTTTTACCCCCCAAAAGTGGCCCCTATAATTAAATTTTCTTAATTTAAATTACATGTCCGTCTTTGGGTCACAGGTTTACATATGCGTGCCAAATTTTGAGTTAATCAGTTCAGTAGTTTCGGAGAAAATAGGCTGTGACAGACGGACAGACAAACGCACGAGTGATCCTATAAGGGTTCCGTTTTTCCTTTTTGAGGTACGGAACCATAAAAATGCCTTAAACACAATTATTTTTGTTCCTTTTCGGATCCACTCGTCGATCGTCATTTAGCCAAAGTCTTAAAGCACTGAACCTGATGAAAATACCGTAACATTAATTATTAATTTTGAGTAAAACATTAATTTGAGACTCCACGCTTTAACGCGTTCTACGCGTTCTATATAAGTGACATCTTCAGTATCAAAATTGACAGTCTTTATTATCTCCTCGTCAGTCTTAACAAATTTAATGAAATTCGCTTTTTGACACCGCTCTACGCCTGAGATTAGGTATTTAATTGAAAGAGAAATTGACAAAAGTTGGCTAACGGATTAAAATGATTAAGCATTGTCCTTTTAAACTAAAAGGTATTTTAGTTGACTGGATAATCCGACATGTATGTATACACGTGTAGAAAAAGTTTACGTATACGAGGGCCTAAATGAAAATTTTAGAAATATACCTTTGACGACCGGTCTGTCCTAGCGCGTAGTGGCCTTGCCTGCTAAGCCGCGGTCCTGGGTTTGAATCCCGGTAAGGGCATTTATTTGTGTGATGAGCACAGATATTTCTTCCTGAGTCATGGATGTTTTCTATGTGTATTTATATATTATATAATATATCGTTGGCTGAGTACCCGCAACACAAGCCTTCTTGAGCTTACCGTGGAACTCAGTCAATTTGTGTAAGAATGTCCTATCCATACTAATATTATAAATGGGAAAGTGTATGTGTCTGTTTGTTTGTCCGTCTTTCACGGCAAAACGGAGCGACTAATAGCCGTGATTTTTTAAATGGAGATAGTTGAAGGGATGGAGAGTGACATAGGTTACTATTTGTCTCTTTCTGACGCGAGCGAAGCCGCGAGCAAAAGCTAGTAATATTTATATTTATTTTATTTATTTTTATACCTACTAAGTTAAAGTTAGGAGGTCAAGTTAAAATTTGCATGGGTAAAATCATCTTTTACTCTTGTACTATAAAATGCAACTTTGTCATTCGTCTTTGAAGTATAAAGCGAGCCTTTTTAGTTTGTGTGGTGAATTTAGTTTTTACTTAAGACTGACATAAATATGTACCTATGTAATGTGTCTTTTATAATGATTCATCTCGCAGAGGAAATGTATGCCCAAGACAAGCCAAGGCCAGTAAATAGTCCGTTTTTGTTTCTTTACCCACAGCCTTTAGCGGTAATTTATAGCGGCCTTAAGGGATACTCGGGCTATGGCACAAATCTGACCGGTCCTTGTTTATAGAAAAATTATTCCCCCATTACATGTGAAATCAATTTCGGCTTGACGTGGGCGAAGGTTTTACCTTTTTTTGGTCAGAGTGAAAAGTAATGGAGGTCGAAAAAGTTTTCACTATTTTACTCAATATAGTTGGCAAATCATAAGATAGATAGAAACATACATAAGATCGTTACACGATATGCGACGTATCATATGACTATTGTAAGATCAGGTCAGGATCAGGTTCTTAGAGTATGAATGGCAGCGCCATCTCTCTTCGCTAGCTTGTAATCACCTGAGTTGATTCAGCTAGGAGGTCGAACTACACTGTTCTACCTCAGGGATGGCAGAGGGCGCCACGAGCCTTCGGGGATGTCATATACTTGGAAATTTCGACCCTTGCTTTCGTGCACCGATGGCCGAGTGGTTTTCAGGCATTCGCCCGGTTAGCGGAGTACGCTGGTTCGTTTCCAGCTCGGAACACTGGAGGCCTTGGTCACTTTTTCTTTGTATATGACATTTATTTAATGTTCATATGACTATTATTAAAATTTTCCTGGATCTTGCGGTCGGCTGTAGACATAAATGTACTATAATTTTTAACCCCCGACGCAAAAACGACGGGGTGCTACAAGTTTGACGTGTCTGTCTGTGTTTGTGTCTGTCTGTGGCATCATAGCTCCCGAACGGATGAACCGATTTACATTTAGTTTTTTTTTGTCTGAAAGCTGAGTTAGTCTGGAATGTTCTTAGCCATGTTTCATGAAAATCGGTCCACTGTGCCGGGGGTTTTTTCAAAGTTTTAATTTTGTGGTTAATAAGCATTTGTTTAATAGCTAGTGAGTACATATTTAATAGAATAGACGTCCCGTAGAATAGAATAGTAATACTATAGATAGATAGAATAGATAAGGACTACAATAAAAGCCTAATTATATATTTCGGAAAATACTTTTTATACTACGTCGGTGGCAAACAAGTATACGGCCCGCCTGATGTAAAGCGGTCACCGTAACCTATGGACGCCTGCAACTCAAACAGTGTCACATGCGCGTTGCCACCCCATTAGAAACTTGTACATTCCCTTTTGCTGTGTTAAGTACACAGCAAAAAGGAGTGTACAAGTTCCAAGGAGGGTTCGGGTTGCCGACGACTCAAAGGACAATAAACGGAAGAAGGGAACTTTTGACAACAATGTATGTTTGTTTAATAGCTAGTGAGTACATACAATAGAATAGACGTCCCGTAGAATATAATAGACAGACTATAGATAGAATAGATAAGGACTACAATGATAGACTAATTATATAATAGATAGATAGAATAGATAAGGACTACAATAAAAGACTAATTATATATTTCGGAAAAATACTTTTGACAACAATTTATGTTTGTTTAATAGCTAGTGAGTACATATATAATAGAATAGATGTCCCGTAGAATAGATTAGATAGACTATAGACAGATAGAATTGTATTTATCGTATGGCATATATACACTCAACTTCACTGGATTACAATTGTAAAATGGAGACTTAAATTTAATTAAATTTTTGCCGTTGCCAGGTATACTGCTTCGTCCGACAAGGTTTTAAAGTCGTCTATGTGACCTGTGTATTTAGTTAGGGGGCATTCCAGAATGATGTGGTTGATAGTCTGGTCAGGGTGTCCACAGTTGCAGGCAGGAGAGAGTTCCAGCCCCATTTGTACCAGTGATGGCCGCAGTTGCCAACTCCTGTTCTTAGGCGGTTAAGTGCAGACCACACCCGCCGAGGTTCCTTAAAATCTACTGGGGGAACTCGCAGGGATATAGAGAAGTGGTTTGTCTGGTCTCTGAGGGTATCCCATTCTGTGGTCCATGTTTCCTCCATGTTAAAGGTAGCCAGGGAAGTTTTCGGTAGTAGTGCAGGTTTCCGGGATTTAAGCCGTTTCCTTCCGAAGTCCTCGAGATCTTCGTGAATTGGTAAACTGAGACTACAGTGTACTTTCATCAGTTCGCGTCGGAGCCATTTTTCTCTTCGCAGGTGCGCAGGGGCTATGTTGCTAAGAGCGGGAAGCCAGTGGGCGGGCGTTGGCTTAAGGCATCCTGTTATTAGACGCAGGGTCTGGTTAATTTGCTTGTCGACGGCTGGAGTATGAACGCTGTTCATCCAGACCGAAACGCAATACTCGGCCGTCGGGTAGACCAGTGCCAGCGTTGTGGCAAGATGCAGATTGGTTGACTATACCTATGTGCACTTTCGAGATGTAAAATTTAATTTAAAAACAATTGATTTAATGTCATTTACCTACAACATTCGCAATTTGTGACGTGTCAGTCTTATTACTAGACTGGTAATGGGGTGTGGAATCCCGAAAACACTCACTCATCATTAGGGGCGCGCGCGATGGGAATCTATTAGGTGTTATCTATCGGATAGGTGCAGGAATGTAATCTCACTGGTGATTGATGGGTCCGCGTTCCTTTCGCGTCTAGTTCTCTTTTGGTTCAATTGGTGAAATTTATAAAAGTAACGGATAAACTTAATACAAAAACTTGATGATTCTGGTTAGAAAAGGAAGTTAAAATGTATGTTTCTTGAACGTGACTTAGAAACTTTTCATAATATAATTTTAATTCTAAAATGTTGAGGCTCAGGTAGTACCTTAGGCAGCTAGGCGCCTACCCAATAGATAAGGTAATTCTAACTAATCCATTTTTTCCATTATTACACTATGATGTTGAGTTCTACATGACTGTATCCATTGAACATGCCTACCATATATAACCGGTGGACACTATTTAATAATGCAATCATTGTAAAACATGGAAAAAATGGACCAGTTACATTTGTCCCCCAGTCGAGATTTGGCCCGGCGTAAGGTACAGTTACGCCAAGTTTCCTCGGAGCTGGGCTGGGGCTTGACAAAAATCGTTTATTGACGAACTTCAATCTACAAGTAAAAACGTATTTGGATGACAAATGCGACTGGAGCCATGATCATTCTTCTTACATATCCAACCTGTGTATTCGATAAAACCGGGGTAACTAACTCTTATATATACCGAAAATCATCATCATCATTCTCTTGCCCTTATCCCAGTCACTTGGGGTCGGCGCAGCATGTCTTTCTCTTCCATACATCTCTGTCACTCGTCATCTCATCATTAACTTGTGTGGGATGCGTAGTGATATCTCCCACGGGTTCCACTTACTTGCAGTAGGTATAGCTCCAGGCGTAGAAAGCAAACAAGCAGGATACGTTTTGAAGCTTTATTCTTGAGCACACACATGCGTAAGCGAACAGTTTAAATTTACAGAAGGGGAAATGCAAGACAGGCAAAGCAAAAGCACTTAAAACTATAAAGCGCGAGCGAGTGCACAAAGGAATGCGATTGGAATGCGACCGAGCAGCGCGGTGACGTGCGCTGTGCGTCAGAGAGGCAGATAGACTGGTGAGCGCGGCGCGCGGGGGAACATGCGCGGGCGCAGGGCGGCCGGTCGGGAACCGGTCACGCCGCGACGTTATCAGCTGTGTGCAGTCGCTCCGCGCGCTAAACTATCTACTAATAACAAGAATCTGTTTGTCCGCTTCAACATACAAAATATGTGACATTAACATTTTATTTCCCATAATTCATAGTTCAGATTAATTATTTCATAGTAATGAATAAAAGGTTAAAAGGGTAAAATTCATTAAATGCTAATCAACAATTAAAATTACTGTACATAATCGTTAATTGAATAATTAGGATATAAAATAAATTCATTTGACATAATTAAATTCATTGTAAATAAATAAAATTAAAATGATTTGATATAAATAATTAATTTCAATTGATTGATGAATTAAATTGTAAAAAGTAAAACTATAAAATGTAACTTGTTTTAGTTCCATATCATGTCTCACACAGTCCATCTACCTCTTCTTTGGTTTTCCCCTCCCGTTACTTCCACCACCTTCCACATTCATTCGTAATACCTTTCTCGTCACATGCCTTTCATCCCTCCACATTACATTACATATACCGAAAATCAATGAGACTAAAACCCTCGTCGCGAATTGTTGGTATCGATTAAATAAAATTTCAATCATTCAATTATTTACCTGACACGCCAGAAATGGTTAAATTTTTAATATTTTTACCGACAAAAATATACCGACCAGATCCTCTAGCCAAGATGTGTCCGTATCGTGTCGTAGATGTCTCTTTCTATCGCTCTTCCGGATTAGTGCGACAGGGTGAGTTGCGTATAGTTCGACAACGGGGCGTTAACGAATTGTGAGTTTGGTTATAGAGATGCAGGATCTAGTTAACAGTTTTCTGATCGGACACTACCGCACCATATAACCAAAATTTATTCAGAGTGTGCGTCGGACAGTCTGTAAATTGCTTTTTGACGCGGATTTGTTTTTAAAAAATAAAATTTAGGGATTGGGCTAAAGTTTAGATTGTTCGAATGTATAGGGATTTTTTGTAGAAATCACCCGCTGGATGTAACATGTTGCGCTTTACAGTCGTTTAGTCAGATGGGAAACAGGGATAGGCTCGACACCTAACTTCCTGTTACTTATTTCTAATTGTAATATTGTTGTAATTTTGACATGTAAATGAGATGTACATTTATCAATAAATATATCTGAATCTGAATCTGACTATTTGTCTGTTTTGCATTTTATGGTTACGAAATGGTGCTTCAGTCGCCTTCAGATGTATCGAAGCTGTCAAAACTGTCACAGATATCGGAATGCGCACTCTAACGGGGCAAACTGTAAATGTCATATAAGCAGGGCAAGTGGGGTATCGTTAGAAAGAGCTCAAACTGTATATATCAAATCTATTTTTACAAGCTTCTATTCAACTTGCCTTGTTAGTCTGTTAGTGTGCGTCAAAACTTAGAAGCTAAATTTGACCCATTTTCCGGTTTCCGATTGAGCTGAAATTTTGCACACATATGTAAATCATGTGACAATGCAATATTATGGTATCATGGAGCTGATCTGATGATGGAGCAGAAATGTGGTTGTAGGAACTCGGTTATGAAACGTCGTATCCCCATCGAGTAAGGGGTTTTTAGAAACGTCTCGGAGAGCAGTGGATGACTGTTGAAAGAAAGGTACAGTTTTGCATAGGTACTTCTTGGATTTTTTTGGATTCTAGAGCTCGAGTTTCGCATGAGAAATTTTAATATAAACACTTTTTAAACGTCGCTGAATTTTTTGCAGACGTTTTACTTAGTTGAATACAAAATTAATTTAATTTACGAATTGCTAGACGAGGTTAACTTTGTTTAAAATTATACAGTATTAAGCTTGTTCGGCATTTAGGAGTAAAATATGTCCTAATTGGGAAAAGTTTGTACAATTGGGGCAACCTAACGGGATTACGGCCGGCGGAAACGATTAACTCTCTCCCGTAATATCTGGGCTGTTCTTCATATTGCTTACAGAAGTCTAACATTTCTCATTTTACTCTCTTCTTCAATAAAGTAAGAGGATATCTTACAATCTGCTACACTAACAGTGCTAGTACTTATAGTAAGTTCAATTAAGATTAGGTGCTAAAAATTATCTTGTCTTGTTTTCTATTTGATTGCTTTAACAAACATTTTCTTACAACCGATGACAATGTTGAATTGGAGATTAGTTATAAAATAGCAATAAAAAAAGACAATCCTGCTAATATTAAATTGCATGCAAATACTCGGCAATCAATTACAATAGTACCTGTTGATATAATTCCACTTGATTAGATACTATAGATACTCCACTAGACGTGTGAACTGATATGTCTAATAATTACTATGTACCGCGAGTTCAAGTTTTATTTAGCTGTTTACTAACTGCCAGTATTAAATATTTGCAAAGATACCAAATCTATGATGAATTAGGTGGGTGTAATGGATTGGCAAGTGATGTGGCAGATTGTGAATGAAAACCTATTTGTAATGTTAGGAAAGGATTTATACTAACGGGAACATGCATAGAAACATTGTTATCTTTTAGATTTTTTATGTGTAGATACGTGTTACATGTTATCGTATCAGGCATTATAATAATATGTATGTTCAGTAGGGCAATCATGGTCGCGCGATAAATGATAAAACATCGGGCCGTCCCTATCGCACTTACAAATAGTGCGGTATACGGCCTGCTGTTTTATCATTTATCGCGCGACCATAATTACCTGCCAGGATGGGTTGTTCCTACAACCTACAATGATACTTACTTCATAATTTACCGACACACATATTTGCAGAACGCCGGCATTCTATAAAAAATTTTGAGTTCAAAATGCTTTTTTAATAATTTTGCTAAAAGAGTCCTCATAATCATGAAATATCCAGTTTTTAATAGCATGGCATTCAGCCTTGATCCATTTATTAAAACATGCTAGTATTTTATACTTTTGAATGCATTCCGGGCATAAATTGAGATATTTGCATTCAGAAATTTCATTACTATCTGACTAACTTTTCTGTATGCTATCTTCAACTTGGTTTCTCTCAGTTCTTGAGAGGTTTCAAACTGCCTTGGTACTTTAATTAAATGAAGAACAGAGTTTGTTTTTTAATAATTTTAGCATTAAATAAAAATATAAATTCAGTCGAATTGAGAACATACTTACTTCTTTTTTGAAGTCAGTTAAAAAAAGACAATAAGTTACGGATACGTAATTTTTCGTAGGTCCCTTAGGCCGTTTTCACATTATCCGATCCGATATCGGATGTCGGAAGGATTTCAATAGAAAAAATCCAAGATGGCGCCTGTAATGTATGGGATATCGGTCCGACATCCGATATAGGATCGGATAATGTGAAAACGCACTTACGCTTCCATTGTATTTTTATTTTTACATTGACTAATTTACGTTTGCCTGTTTATGTTTGCCTGTCTTGTTGGTCTCATCGGAATATTTATTTATTTATTTAATCTTTATTGCACAACAAAATAAGGTACAAATGGCGGACTGAATGCCTCAAGGCATTCTTTACCAGTTAACCAATGGGCTAAACCAGAAAGGTTAAGTAGGTGCAGTGTCTTAATAAAAAGAAGGAAAAGCAAACTGTAACCTAAACTATGGATAGGTGAATATTAAACTATACATATTCAAGATAAACTTACATATACATAAACGTAACAAACAATAAACATACATATATATTTACATTGATATACCTATACCTAATGTGAATCATTAAGATGACGATGAAGAAACTTTGTCAAGGAAATACTTGCGCGACATGCGCTTGAATGCGAATTTGGTCTGTGCTTGTCTAATTGAGAGAGGAAGAGTCCCATTCCAAAGTCTAATTGCCTGGACAGTAAAAGAGTTGGACATAAAACCGGTACGATGTTGAGGGACAATAAGCCTTAAAACGAGAAGATCAGCGCCAGGGGTGGAATATCAGCGCCGGAAGTCGCCAGCAACATGCTGAGATTAGACCATTTCTTCTTGTTGACAAATTTGCCACTGTGTGTGTGTGTGTTTCTGAATAAATTCATGGAGTTTTCCTCTTTTATCGACACACTGAAAGTTTTTAGTATTTCACATATTTTTTATTTCTGCCTTATTTCACATACAATCGTAACCAGTAGACTTATATCACAACACATTCTACCAGCCAACTGCATAAATGACTATACGGTTGGCTTCCAACCCGTTTTGAATTCCGAACGGGCGGGTAATGGCGTCTAACGTGCCAACGGCGGGAATACATTGCATATGGCTGATAAGAATGAGATGTTTTCCAGGTGGGGACAACATATTTGTTATATCTTTGTTATCTACATAGAAATAGGAATATATTTATTATTAAAAAAAAAAAACATTAACAGAACAGGCTAATGTTTGGGTAATGGGCTAAATGGGTACCAGCTAATAACAGTTTATATTATAGAACTAAGTTGTAAAATGAAGTCTAACATTTTTGGTATAACAGGCGTAACATGATTGATAACGTGGCCAATAAAACAACCAACTTATGTTTATACAATTGCTGTTTAACTTACTAACTTAATATGCGTAGTCGTAATTCGTCGAAATCGCTAAAAAAAAACCACGATATCGCTATTAAAAATAGTTCCTGTGCGTTGTATGCTCTGATGCTTCCTTCGGATTATTTCATTTCCCAAAGTTTGTCAGTATCATAATTTGCATTTGAATACTTGAACTAGGTAAATTAGGTTGGTATACCAAACAATAATATGGAGAAGATAAATAAAATCCATAAGTACCTACTTAAAGCCTCTTGATTAATAATCTCAGTGATATTTTTTTAGAAATGATAATAAGTATAATATACATAAGCAACAAAATTTCAACTCATAGATACTAACTGTCTTTACCTGGCCCTTGCATCATAAACTAAATGTGTTTCTAAACCCACTTATTTGTAAATATTTATTTATTGATATATAACATAATAAAACATTAGGGACATAAAATTATCTTACAATAAAACTAACTATTAAATCTAAAATTAAACTTAAAATAAAATAAAATAAAAATTAAATTAAATTAAACTAAATAAAACTAAAATTAAACTAAAGTAAATCTAAAAATGGCCCCTGTGGCATAGTACCGAAGACGCTGGCAGCATTTCCTCGCTGGATGGTCAAGCTAATACGCTGAGCGAGGAAGCTGCCAGCTCTTCGGTCGCCGATGGCGTCTCTTAGTCTCCTCGATAAGTCCTTGAAGAGACTCAGAGCGCCAGGGCCCCACGGACCAAGGGTCTCGACGCCGAATGGAATAAAAATATATTCGGCGCCGAGACCGCTGTATTTTCCTACCTTTATTTTCTCGGCCGCCTCTGCTGCTGCCGCTGCCCTCACAGAGGTTCGGTGGAGATGAGACGGGGCCAGTGTGTCAACGCAAGTTGCGTCCCAAACCAGCACCCGTCCCATATTCCACGGAACCAACGACATCCCATCCGGTCTCTTACCGTCCGTCCTAGATATGCCGGTCGGCTCTAAAAGGGTCGGCACATTGACTGACGCAAGAGACCGGCGGATCACGTCGTTGAGGGCAGCATGCCTCGAGAAGCGGCCAGCGCTTCGTTGGCAGGAAAGGCCGTGGTGCCCAAGTCGGTCAACCTCATGGCCACAGGGGCAGCGATGGGGGGCGCAGACCGGGACCCCAAGACGAAGAGAAACTGAAATCCGGAGAGTATCGGGGGTTAAAAATGTGCCCAAATTTGGGGAAGGGTGTGCATGGAGCCAGAACCCTGCTTCACTGGTTCCAGCTGCTAGGAGTCTGGCTCGTCCCTCAGTGTCGGATTGGGCTAGGAGAGAACTAACGGTCAATTTACATATAATGTCGTCCCAGCTCCTTTGAGAATTTGGATATTCGGGAAAATTTTGACCGGGGCAAGCAATTGACCAAGCATTTTTGGCGTCAGCCAAGCCCGCAGCCTCACAGTTTGTTCGTAGGATTTTTCCTATGAGACTGGACGAGCTATGAGCTGACGACAAAAAAGCTGGTAATGCCACACTGGAAATTTTGCGGATCCCTAACCCACCGTGCCGGATGGGAAGGGATCCCTGGGTCCAAGACTGCTCGCTGAGTTTTATATTTAGGACGGATTCTAGTTTAATTTTAATTATAATATCTATTTGTGAAAGAAGATTTTGATTTTTCCAAAGGGTGCAGCAGCGAAGCACATAAGTTAATTTCGGGACGAATAGGCAAAACTTTATAACAGTCAAAGCGTAGTGAGGGCTAATTTGGAGCAAACGATGAGAGTGTTCTTCGAATTTGGAAACGCAATTTTGAACATAACTAGGAAAATTTTCTTCGAAGATGGGGGATCCTAGGAGGCAAAGGTTACTCTTTTCGAGTAACTTTATATTAGGCGCGAGAGAGTTGAATTTTTGAACAACGTCATCTTTGTTAATACAGGAATTTTGAATGAATAATTCACACTTATCAAAATTTAGTTGTAGGCCAATGGAGTTAAATCTTTGGATGATCACTGTAAGATCGGCTAGTACAGTGTCGGCGTCGCCTCCTAGGGTCCCGTCATCCAAGTACCAAACATTAAATTTAGATTTAAAATTTTGGATGATAGGATTTATTGCCAAACTAAAAATTGCTGGCCCCAGGGGATCTCCTTGTTGGCAGCCTACTTCTGACGATAATTCGTTTTTTCGGTACATTAATTTCGTTGGATCTGCGTAACAGTGGAGAAGATAATTATAAATTTCGGGAATGTTAGATTTTGCTTCTGCCAACAAGGTATCTCTGTCCAAAGAATTAAATGCGTTTTTGACGTCAATTTTGAGCAACACTTCGCACTGGTCGTCGCTAAGGAATGTCCGGAGGGCGTGCACGGCGGCTTCGCAACCTCCTTTGATTCCAAAGCCTAATTGAGTCGGTTCGAAAGACTTTTGCAATTTTGGTAGGATATGTCGAACGGCAATTTTGGATGCTAAGCGGCGAAGTGTTGCACCAACAGCGATTGGCCTCACCCCACCATCCTTTTTCGTTAACGCTATTAAATTTGCTCCATATAAAATGGGTACAATTTCAGGGTTAATATTACCTGTGAACATATTATTTATTAATTTTGTGGTGTTATTGATTAATTGTTCGCCAACGTCCCCTAAGGACGGGCATGTCAGATCCTTTAGATGTTGTGGGCTGAGGCCATCGAGTCCTGCTGCAGACCCGGTTTTAAACGAGCAAATGGCATTGAATACCTCAATGTTTTTTGCCTGTATGCAGGACTGAGTTGCTGTTGGAGGGTCGAAAAAGTAGGGGGCCGCGGGAGCTGGGGGATGTTTAGTTTGTAAGGCCGAAAGGGTATCTGGATTATCTGGAGATAGCACGTCACTAGAAAAAAGAAGACGAGCGGCACCTTTCAGGTCACCCTCGATGATTTTATTTTCAATGCATTTGATTTCATTGGAGCTTTTAGGAAGATGACTAGGTGCGGTTGAGGTTGGAGGAATCGAAAAGTTACTGCAATTATTTTTAATCTTCTGAGTCAGAGATATGTTTTCGTTGTCAACTTTTGCATGTAATATCATAATATATGGAAACAGAAGGAGATTGTGCCAATCCTCAATCGTATTACTATCACAGCACTTTTTTATGAGGTCGCTAAGATGAGTTGCTACAGAAATTCTGGCACCGCGCGGAATCCGTTTAATTATTGGGATATTTTGTTTAAGACTACTGAGACGAACATGGAACGGATAATGATGAATGGGTGGTGTGTTGGCTAGTATAAGCGGGGAATCATTTTGGCTGAGAGCATTACGATGGATTTTGGTTTTATGTATATTTAAGCCACGGCTAGTTTCGAAGGTTTTTGAACACAACGGACAAGGATGGATAGTGGAAGACGTGCTATCACCAGATTGGGTCGCGGCCTGCATGAGAACTTAAAAACTAAATACATAAAAGTAAAAATATAACTATAATTAAAAATAAATACCTATTAAGAGTGAAAAAGCCACAAAACACAATATTATATATAAAAACAAACGTCTGTCAAGATCTGTAGGCACAGCTGTCACGGCTGGCAGCAGGACTGCGGTGCGCCGTCGCGGGCCGCGGCGGCTGCTAGGCCTTTGGCCGCCCGCGGCTCAGTACAGGTCGGAGCAGCCTACATCTTTATGAACATCATATTTTTCTTGAATTAAATATGCATAAAAATCGGTGATTTGACAGCGTAATCAAATATGTCAAACTCAAGCGAACTGAGTAGGAGTTGGTACGAATATCTGGTTTTTCGATAGCGTAATATTCTGCGACAATATATTACTGTGAAAAAGGTGCTGATTTTTTAAAAATTGGTTAATTTTTCGCCATGTTGGTCAAAAATATGTTTATTTACAAATAAAACAAAATCAGCGACATTCGTGTCGTGAATATACATAATAATATTTCATAGGCTTTAACATCTTTAAATGTCATCGTTGGTATCGTTACATGGTTGCGTATGTTACTCAATTGTGGCGTAACACGCCCAGACACTAACGAAGTGTGTGCGTGACATCCCTGAACCAAACCTAATCAAAATGGAAATCGCACCAAACATGGGTTTTAAAAAAGTTTTCAGTACAGATTGTATTATTTTTACGCACTAGTGCGAGAAGTAGTTCATTATATGCCAGGTTGAAACTTCGGAGGGCCATCTGTACTGAAAAATGTCGTACGATACACGTGCGAAAAGGAAATTCGTAACTCGTGTCGATTTAAAACACTCCCTTCGGTCGTGTTTTAATTTATCGCCACTCGTTTCGAACCTTTTTTCACACTTGTATCGTAATGTACTATTTGTTACGATATTCTAATACTAAGTTTTTGATCACCTAACGGTTTTGGAACGTTCAGTGAATAGAAAACAAAAAACCTATTGATTCATCTTCAAAATATAGTTTGATATAGTAGATTTATACATTTGTTTCTTGAAGCTTGAAACGTCGTCTGTCATTTGTTATTATATCAATTTTAATGAAATGGCTTCTAACAACTGGCAGCATAAAATTGAATCTTTGTTTTCTTGGAGACAAGCTTAATATTGCAAGATGACGTTTCTAATAATACCCCGTCCTATTATCTCAATTTTCTTTTGAAAATAGCAAACAGATCTAAAAATAAACTCCATACAACCTTCAGGAAAACTTAACAAGTCATCGACCTCTGTGAAGAGACAAGGGGTATTTACAATTGGTGTCGCATGACCAGGATAAGAGCTCTATTTTATGGCATAGAGTAGTTATGGTCCTAGAGGTCTTCTTATACTAGTCAATGACTGATATCGCTCGCTCAACGATAATGCAGGGCAAGTGCAGTCGGCGACTAACTAGCGTTTGAAATAACAGGCGACACCGATCATTTGGGATGTTGTAATCTCCTAGACAGAAATAAAATAGCTTTGAACCTCAGAACTATATGTGGACGATTAAATTGTAGTGTTATGTTTAGTGGACTGCCTGAAGTCGTTTTGGTCGAAATTATGAGCCATATCTTTGTCATCATCACTGTTTTTAATTAAAAAGAAAATATATGAAGCCGATAGCAACTTACGCTCTTTAATCCATTCTTTAATAATTTAATTTAATTTTTGATAAATGGGAAAGTGTGTGTGTCTGTTTGTTTGTTTGTCTTTTGATGAAGGGATAGTGACATAGGCTACTTTTTGGCTCTTTCTAACTCCCCACTGTCCTAAAATGAGGGGTAGAAATTTGTATGGAGCAATCCACAATTTTCGTATATAACGTGAGCGAATCAATAATAACTTTATGAAAAATGTTACACATCAGTTGGCCTATAATTAAATATGGTGACATGCAAGAGATAGGTATTTCAAGCAAATTGTCAAAACGGTTTCACCGCCCTGGTATTTACCATTTATATACTACAATACATTTTATGTGTTAGGACCAAGACAAAAATGCCTATGGAATACTTCCCGTATTTTACCTATAACGGAAAGTATTATAAAAAGACTTTGTTCACCACCATGTCGCCTGCTAATGATAAAGTGTCCTCTACCGGGTTTATTGGTTTATAAATAAACTTCCATGATATATCGTGATTCTTTTAACGACTATTCCGGTAGAATAAGGTATGTGAGCAACTTGTAATAAATAATAGGGCCCTAATAGTCGTCCTTGAAATCGGATACGCTTTTAAACAAGGTTAAGAGCGTTATAACATTTCGGCGTCGGGCGAAATTAGGTATTTTACCCGCCGCGCGAGCCCAATATGCCGACCCTTTCTAGCACGTCTTATCACTCGCTCGCACTACAATAATGGACAAAACAATCTTGATCCTTCCTATGGAATTTTGATAACAACCACAATCTCGATATAAACTTTGATTTCTAATAAACATTATTTTGTACAAAAATACTAGAATATAGCGCAAAATAATATTAATTATGTTAAAATTTATTTAAAAATTTAAAGTAATAATTATAAAATGTGATCATATTTAAGTAGATCCCATCCCAAATATTTGCTTTTGTTATATGATAAGTATTAGAGTAAAGTATATATTAATATGATGTTATCAATTAGCCAATGCCAATACCAATGAACCATGTAACTAAACCACTTGAAAGAAAGAAAGAAAGAAAGAAAGAAAATGCATTTATTGCCACAACACGGAGTACAAGGAAAAGATTAAACAAGTTACTTAACCTATAAACTTAATACCTAAACTAAATCTTACTGTAACTTAACATTGTAAACACTTCGTGTTTAGGCTCGTTGGGTTCGTCTCAACAAGACCTTTGACAAAAGGTGGTACTTAGGGTCTAATGATGGAGCCAGATGGTGGTCACCAATACCAATGAACCATATGACTATACCACTGATTACATTTTTTTTGACACCACCACTGATTACAGTTTAATGGGCCTAAAGTACAAGATATTAGGAACTTAAATTCTGGGCGTGATATACTGTCCACCCTCCCTTGACTATTTTGCACAACTTGAAGACCTTCTGTCTGATATAGGTGTGGAGTGCGCACATCATATAATCATGGGGGACTTTAATACAGACTTGCTGAAGCACACATCTAGGTCATGGAAACTAAGGTCCATCGTTGAAGCGGCAGACTTCTCCTTAGTACCTTTGAAGGCTACACACCGGAATTCTGACTCCCCTGATACATGGCTGGACGTGATCCTGACATCATCACCAGATAACGTTGTAAACTCTGGCCAACTTCTTGCACCGGGCTTTTCACGTCACGATTTGATTTTCATGACTTATAAAATCAAACCACCCAAACAAAAGCCGGTAGTCGTACACATGCGAAGCTTTGCCCGGCTTGATATAAACCTTTTAAAGCGGGACGCTGCTTCGGCTGACTGGGATGCCACGCTTAATGCAGCAACAGTTGATGACAAAGTCACCAATTTCAATTCCACTCTCTTAAAGCTGTTTGATGCGCATGCGCCGGTTCGTGCAGTGAAGCTAAAGCGGCCGCCTGCTCCTTGGATCACTAGGGATGTCCGGATGGCAATGTCTAGGCGGGACAGAGCGTTTCGTAGGTACAAGAAGGATCGGAACGATGGTAACTGGGATCTTTTTAAAACTGCCAGAAACCGCTGTAACCAAATGGTAAGGGCTGCGAAACGTCGATATATCCACGAAAATGTTACGAACTCATCCCTGGCTGACACTTGGAAATTCTTGAGGTCGCTTGGGATTGGTCAAATCAAACCTGAAATAGATTCTTCTCCTTTCTCATTAAACGAGTTAAACATGCATTTCTCTAAAACATCAACTCTTAATCCTGTAATCAAATTTAAAACTTTATCTCTCATTGCCTCTTTAACTTCTCCGGATGTTGTTCCGTTTACCTTTTCTCCCGTCACCACTGAAGACCTCCGCAAAATCATATTATCGATTAAATCTAAAGCCGTTGGTCATGATAATATTAGTCGTCTAATGATTATACACATTCAGGATATCATCTTACCAATTATTGCTGATATAGTCAATACTTCCTTACTAACAGGTCTGTTCCCATCGTGCTGGCGGAAAGCCTTTATTATTCCACTGCCCAAAATTAATAATCCGATTTCACTCAACCACTTTCGTCCAATATCCATTCTTCCATTTCTGTCCAAAATTTTAGAGGCGGCAGCCCATAAACAGATCTCAAAATTTATTTACGGTAACAGCCTACTTTCACCGCTGCAGTCTGGTTTTCGAAGTGGACACAGCACTACCACTGCGCTACTTAAGATATCCGAGGACATTAGGTTCGGCATGGAATCTTCCAAAGTTACGGTGCTGGTGCTGATAGACTTCTCCAATGCTTTTAATGCGGTAGACCATGACCTACTTTTGGCTACTCTCAAACATTTTCGGGTTTCTTCAGATGCGACCAGGTGGTTTTTCTCATATCTGTCCAATCGAATCCAGGCTGTCCGTGCCGGCCACTCGTTTTCTGACTGGTCTGAACTGAGTGCTGGTGTACCTCAAGGCGGTATTCTCTCGCCCTTCCTATTTTCTATCTTTATAAATCTTATTACCGCCGAGATTCAAAGCTCTTACCATTTATATGCAGACGACCTCCAGTTGTACGCTCAGGCTAATGTGGATGATGTGAATACAGCCATCTCATTAATAAACGCCGACTTAGATTACATTGCTGAGTGGTCTGCTTGCTTTGGTATTTCCGTCAATCCTGCTAAATGCCAAGCCATAATTTTGGGTAGCCAACAGCAACTGTCTAGGTTAAGCTCCGTATCTGTCGCTCCGGTTACTTTCGAAGACGCGGTAATACCACTGAGCAGTAGAGTCAAGAATCTTGGTCTAGTTTTTGATGCCAACCTTTCCTGGCTTGGTCAGCTGTCTGACGTAAATCGCAAAGTTATAGGAACACTTAGAACCCTCTATAGATTTAAAAACTTTTTGCCTGTTAATACGAAAAAGATGCTAGTGCAATCCTTAGTGTTACCAATAATTGATTATGGGGATGTGTGCACTACCAATATCACTCAAGAATCACTCAACAAATTAGACCGTCTCCTAAATAATTGCATCAGATTTATATTCGGACTTCGTAAATACGATCATGTCTCTTTTTACCGTAAGAAGCTCCATTGGCTTTCTATACGTCGCCGAAGATCTTTCCGAATCCTCTGTATTCTATATTCCATCCTGTTCGAGCCTTCTGCTCCTGGATACCTAAACAGTAAATTCTCATTTGATGCTCCTCGCCTGGGATGCGAGTTGCGTACATCCCGCACTCTCAAACTAACCATACCTCCGCATCGCACTGGCTTTATGACAAATTCTTTCGCCGTTCAGGCTAGTCGCCTTTGGAATTCACTCCCTTTGTATATCAGACAAGCTCCAAGTAAGTTTTCATTTAAACGTTTGTTACGCAAGCACTTGCTAAAACAAGAATTCGAATAAAATCCATCAATATTATATGTATTTCATTGTATGTATTATATGTAATATTTAAAATATTTATTGTAAATATCTATTTATGTAAAAGTATGTGTAGTATATGCTGTATATGTATATATATAGTTTGCTTTTCTTCTTAGTAAATCACCTTTTTGTTTTCTCATTGCACCATTTGTATTGAATCTCTGTTTGGCCCTATGGTTGACTGGTAGAGAATGCCTTTTGGCATTAAGTCCGCCATTTGTACATTTTTGTATATTTTGTGCAATAAAGTTTAAATAAATAAATAAATAAATAAATTTACCACATTTTTTATGAGAGTGAGCTTATCAAATTGTACATAATAAGAGCTCCGAAATCAGTGCTTCACAGTGTTTTTCCTAAACGAGCATCAGAAAAAAAATCATTACCTTGTTAAGCCAATCCTATTTCTACTCGAACCTACTTAAATAGGTATTGAACGACTTACTTATTTATTACATCAAATCAATAAATTAGCTATAAATATAACGAACAATAAGGTATTATAAATTTGTAATGCCCTGTATTTGGCCATCAATCATTCTGAATTTAGCCAATCATTGTTTTAAACTTCGTTGGAGTATTATCGAGGAAAAGTTTTGATATAAAATAGCATAATTATGATAAAAGGGAAAAGGATTCAGCTTATAAATTTGTAATAATTTTGACTTAAAATTATACTTTTCAGGCCCCGTAGCCGAATGGCATTTCTCCGACGCCAAACGAAAACGAAACGTAGTCCGGCTCTGTCGCGCCAATAGGCAAGAGCGATAGGGATAGATATCTACTAGCGCTTCGTTTCGTGAGCGTTTCGTGAGCGTTTGTGCCATTCGGCTAGCCACCCTGTACAGATGATGCTGTTTTTATGCACTCGTGCGAGAATTGGTTCATTTCTTGTCAGGCCGAAACTTCAGAGGGCCATCTGTGCTGAAAAACGTCGTACGATACACTTGCAAAAAGGAAATTCGTAACTCGTGTCGATTTAAAACACTCCCTTCGGTCGTGTTTTAATTTATCGCCACATGATTCGAACTTCCATTTATATGCACTTGTATCGTAATGTACTATTTCAGTACATATGGTGCTTTTTTTATCGCACTAGTGCGAGAAGTGGTTCATTTTTAGGGTTCCGTACCTCAAAAGGAAAAAACGGAACCCTTATAAGATCACTTTGTTGTCCGTCTGTCCGTCCGTCCGTCCGTCTGTCAAGACCCTTTTTCTCAGGAACGCGTGGAGGTATGAAGCTGAAATTTATATCAATTACTCAGGTCTACTGTCCCTTGAAGCTGTGAAAAAATCAAACTTCTAAGCCAACGCAATCAAAAGATACAGCCGTTTATGCCGCAAATTTTCCACACTTGCAAGGGAATCAAAACCTACAGGGTGCTGCCCGTGAACTCAGAATCTTGAAATTTGGTACGAAGCAACGTCTTATAGCATAGATAAAGGAAAAATTACGAAAACCATAAATTTTTAGTTACATCACATAATATATTTTTTTTAATAATTTTAACCTTACTACCCATTTCCTCATAAACGCGTAGAGGTATTAAATTGAAATTCATACCAAATACTCAGGTCTATAATACCTTTAAGCTGTAACAAAATCAAACTTCTATGTCAACGCAATCAAAAGAAACAGCAATTTAAGCTGCATATTTTGAAACTCGCAAGTACTCGCAAGGGAATCAAAACCTAAAGGGTACTTCCAGTCGACCTAGAATCTTGAAATTTGGCATGAAGCAACGTTTTATAGCACACATAAAGGAAAAATTCCGGAAACCTTAAATTTTTAGTTACATTACAAAATATATATTTTTTAATAAATATAAACTTATTACTTTTTTCCTCATGAACGCGTAGAGCTATCAAGTTGAAATTCATATCAAATGCAGGTTTGTACGGAACCCTCGGTGCGCGAGTCCGACTCGCACTTGGCCGGTTTTTTTTTGTCAGTTCGTAACTCGTGTCGATTTAAAACACTACCTTCTGTCGTGTTTTAATTTATCGCCACTCGATTCGAATTTCCTTTTTTCGCACTTGTATCATAATGTACTATTTCTTTAAGTAGGTACCTATAAAATTTGTAAACTGCAAATTACATTTCATTTGGTAAAATGGGCGTGTAGGCAGGACCTACCTCTAAAAGTGAATAATCATAAACAAGTCGGAAAAACTCGAAAACTACGTGCACAGTTAATACAGTTTTTGCCCAAAAGCATACAAATATCGTAAATTTGTTTCACCGACCGTGACAAGAACTGTGTAGTACTTTAAAGGCAATATAACAAGTGGTACTGCATTTTTACCATAAAATTACGAGTAAATAAGTCGTCCTATGTAAAACTAATACGATCGTTTCTCCAGACCAATAATACCTTAGACGGAGTTGTTTTTCCGAGAGCAGGGTGTCTAGCCAGCTTCACTAGCGCTTAAGAGGATACGGTAGCGAAAATGCTAAAATGGAAAGGAGCCCCCCTTTCAACTTGGGAATTTTAGTTAAATATACAAGTGTTATTAACTAGATTTATCGAAAAAAATTGTCCATTTAGAACAACTCAGTCAAAAGATATTTCAAAAAAATCTTTAAAATCGAGGTTCCGCTCTCGACTCTTTCCTCCTTCAAAACTTAATCAATCGGAACGAAATTTGAGAATCTGAATAACAATGAAATAATCTATGTCGGACCGTTTAGCTTTTTTGGTTAATTGTTACCAATCTTGAGTATCACACCTTTTTTTGCACCACAATGAAAAAGGCCGTTTTTGCAAATTTTTGATTGGCTCTAGAGTCTTTAAAAAGCAGAATATCAAAAAAATCAAAACGGTCCGACACAGATAAAAATAATAACAATCTGTGTTGAAAAAATCATTGCTCTATCTTCAAAAACCAGGGAGGAAATAGTCGAGAGCGTTTGTATGGAGAATTGACCCCTACCGTATCATCTTAAGCTTGGTAAGCGTTTAGTATAGCCACAGTATAATAAAGAGTACTATCTATCGTACAGTATGGCCACTCCCGCTCCCCGCTGAAAGTGCCGCCCACCCCCTCTCGGTTACCTCACAGTTACTGCCTGTCAAAAACGGGAACAGTCAACCTGTCATATCTCACTCATACAAGCATGGTACGCGTTCACCTACACGAGCTTAGAATGTGTGTTAGGAATGCGCCTCTTTCATATATTTGATCATGTCCGAGATGTGGTATAGCTATAGCTTCTTCTATCGCCCTTTTGCTGTGGCACGACAGAGCCAGACTGCGTTTCGATTGCCACGTTGCGACAGCGATTATCACTTTGGCTAGGCCGGCCGAGTTGAAAATTGTGTGTATCCATTTTGCTTGTTAGTGTAGGTACCTACGTCTTTTTTTTTATTTAGTTTATGTGCAACTTCTAAGGAGCAGTAGTGTAATTTGGTTAAATCAGAATACATTAAAGTGGCATATCTGAAAAGGTTTTTTATTTATTTATAATCTGAATGTCACAAACTAGCGATCTACAAAACCGGCTGCATCTTAAAAAAATTTTCCCCTCACTAGTTCGAAAACACGTGTTTTGTCCTTTAATAGCAGCGGGTAAAAACGCATTTTATCCACTAGTGGGTAAAGTAATTTGACCTTGAATAAAGTCAAATTAACTGCTTTAAAACTGATAAAAGTAGGTGAATCTAGTAATAAAGATGATTTACCACCTGTGGAACTACTGGAAGCAGTGATAAACGCATTTTTTGCGTTGTAGTTTCCTCGCTATAGTGAGGGGAAAAGTTTTATGTTATACTTGGGTGCAAATGTATTTTACTTCTCGTGTGTTAAAAAACTCGCAAGTTCAGGCTTCTCCTTTCACTTGCTCGTTTTTCAATTCCACACTCGGCGTTAAAATACAACTTTGCCCCCTTGTATAACAAATAACTATTAAATTAAAAGAATAATATGCATGCTAACCCGATTTCGGGCCATCTTGATTGATTGATATTCGATAGGGCAGCAATTCCCGTCAACTTTGTACAATAATTAAGGGAAAAGTTAAATTTGTTTTTATTAACTGTCAAGATTTTGTTGGTTAATTGAGATTTTATTAAGTTTTATTTCGTCATTAAGGTTCTCTAGTATCTATATTTTCTTAATTATAACAATTATCCTGTATATATCTTACGAAAGTCGAATTATATTACTAAATGTTGGTAACAAAATAGGATCAATTAAAATTTGCTGACGTGGCATTGTACAAAGTTGACGGGAATTGCTGAGGGACTGTCCTTTATTTACGTACATGACTAATTTAATGACTGTCCGTCGTGTAAGTTCATTTTCGTTGTCTCTTGGACGTTATATGTGTCAGTCATTGCTGGTGAGCATGGATATTGAAACGTTTGATGATTTTATCATAAGTATCGGAATATTCTCCCATGTGTCTGTAATTTATTTTTATACCTTAGGCGGTAAGCAAGCTGTTGAGTACGGATTACCATATTTACGGCATTCAAATTCTGATACGAAAATGATTAGTCTCATTTTCAATTACTTATTCAAATATAATGTTCGGTAACAAGCAGTTTGCTTAGTTTTATTTGGTGTTTCACGATTTAAGTTTTGTATACAGATTTTGTTAAGACGTTGACTTTTAAACATATTTTGATGTGTCCAATACTCAGAAGGTTTACGAATGACATTTACACAAATTAATCCGCCCAAGCGTCGTCAGATGCAGCCGCCTCCGCCGCCGCTCCCGCTGACTTAAGGGTGTGCCTCAAATGAGACGCAGCATACGTACTTACACATGTTGCATCCCACAAGAGACAACGCCCCCTCCGCCAAGGGACCAACGTCAAACCATCAGGTCTCTTGCCATCCGTGCGCGACAAACCCGGTGGCTCTAAAACACACGGGACATTAGCCGACACCATAGCCCGACGCACTATTTCGTTTATTGAGTGGTGCCTCGGAAAACGTCCAGCACACTTCTGGCAACTCAGCCCATGGTAACCATTCTCCTCCACCATAACACCGCATATACAACGGTGCGCTTCACACACCTTAGCCCCCAACCTCAAGGCCACTGCTATCCTCAAAGAATCATTATCAAGCAGTGTACCTAAATGCGGTGATGGCATTTATTTTTAAAGTGAAAATACAACATTCGAAATTTACATAGCCTCTTTTAATGTTTTCCCTTCTTTTGATCACAGAATGCGTGGTTAAAATCTTTCGGGTTTCTCATGCTCCACCGTGTATATGTATGCTTACATCGATGAACAAGTGGTCTGAAGATTAATAACAGTACCTGAATATGACCTAGGGTTACCTAGCCTAGGTATAAGAATCTAACCGCTATATTTAACCTCATCATGATATTCACTGACCTTTTGTCCTATTTCATCGTTAGGGATAATCATTGGTTTTACAGAAGAAGCGTTATGATATCAGGGCACCCAGACAACGTTGTTATTCTAGCTAGTTCTATCAATCTTCCGTATTAGCACATCTCGGACACTGGCGATCAAATATATGAAAGAAGCGCGTTCCTAGCACACATTCTAAACTCATGTAGGTACGCGTTCAGTACCATGCTTGTATGAGTGATATATGACAGGTCGACTGTTCGCGTTTTTGACAGGCGGTAACTGTGAGGTAGCCGAGAGGGGGTGGGCGGCACTTTCAGCAGGGAGCGGGAGTGGCCATACAGTACGATAGTACTCTTTATAGCGCGAAGGTGTGACAGAGCCAGTTGCGATTTGATCGCTAAGTAGCGCCAACGATTGTCACTTCGGGTCGGGATTGTCTTTGATTATGGCTAACGAGTAACGAATGATTTGCAAAAATAGCCTTTGTAACGAAATATAGAGATAAAGAACCTTATTCAAATTTTGTCTGATATGGGTTTCATCCTTTAATCTTGAATCAGTATAAATAAATAAATAAATATTATATTTAGGACATTCTTACACAGATTGACTGAGGCCCACGGTAAGCTCAAGAAGGCTTGTGTTGTGGGTACTCAGACAACGATATATATAGAATATATAAATACTTATATACATAGTTAGAAAACATCCATGACTCAGGAACAAATATCTGTGCTCATCACACAAATAAATGCCCTTACCGGGATTCGAACCCGGGACCGCGGCGTAGCAGGCAGGGTCACTACCGACTGCGCCAGACCGGTCGTCAAAAATCCAAAAAAAGTATAAAAATCGAAAATCACCAAAGGGATATTTTAAGAAGGGTTATAAACTTAAGTAAGGACTGAAGTATGGCAACATTAATCACAGCCAAAAATATAGCACCACGAGTAGGGTCTGTTATTTAGCTGAGGTTTTCTGCATGGTATACTTTCTCAGTTGGGCTCTGATTTGTAATCACAACCTCTGGGACAGGCCCTACCACACAAAACGAAATGACATTCACAATGCCCAATTGTCCATACTTCTTTAATATCCACACGTTCCGATTTTAATCTAACTCGACTTGCGATAAGAATACAATATTGAAGAAAAGTGCCGAACATTAGCCAGAAAATGTGTCAAATCTATTTTTAGTCTTCGTTTAGAACCTTTGTGAGGTAAAGGCGATTTTTCACTGCCGATACTGACGTTGGGGGTAATGACACGCATGTTGTTCACACCAAGTTTGTTTCGCAGGATGTAGTAACCTTATGCTTATAAATTGAAATAGATATCATAAAGAAAAAAAAAACGACAAGGCCCACTTGTGGCCGAGCCGGGACAATATTCAATAAAATAATTTGATTTGTTCCCTAGTGTAACCTTGTATTTAAGAGCTGATCTGGTTCTTAAAAGTTCTATTATGATATTAGTTTATTATGATTGCTTAATAAATGATATATTTTCACAGGAGCATACGAAGATTAACGTTTTCCACCGAAACACGTAGGTACATGAGTACCTATTTAAAATACGGCCCGTCTGCCGGATGAGTAGGTACTTAGTACTTACATAGTTTTTAAACCACAAACTTGTAGGCATCTAATCCTAGAGCGCTGTTTTAGATTACAGCACATAGTTCTGTGTGTCTGTTTATGAGAGGAATAATGTATGAAACAAATCAGAAACTATCCAGAGCTTAATTTCCGGGGCACAAAAATTACATCACCAACTATGCCTAACCAGAGAAATACTAGCCCCGATGCAGAAGAGTTCGTGTAGTATAATACAGAAATATTTTGTTTTTTCTAATAACATTTACACTGGTAGCCTAGCGGTAAGTACGTGCGACTTTCGTTCCGGAGGTCGCCGGTTCGAACCCCGGCTCGAACCAATGAGTTTTTGGAATTTATGTGCGAAATGTCATTTGATATTTGCCAGTCGCTTTTCGGTGAAGGAAAACATCGTGAGGAAATCGAGCTAATTCCAATAAGACCTTATTGGAATTAGCTAGGTCTAGTTTACCCTTCGGGTTGGAAGGTCAGATGGCAGTCGCTTTCGTAAAAACTAGTGCTTACGTCAAATCTTGGAATTAGTTGTCAAAGCGGACCCCAGCCTCCCTTGAGCCGTGGCAAATGCCGGGATAACGCAAAGAGGATGATGATGAGATACATAACGACCCAGTAGTGAGAATTGAAAAGTACTCTAATATAGTTTATTTTGATTGTAAAATAAAGTTGCATGTGACTTATATTGTTAAAAAAAAAGAATTTAAAAAAAATGTTGTCTTTATTACGTTCTCCTCTCCTATAGCAGTTCTGTATGCACAGGCTTTAAGATTTGTTTTTATTTTATTAGCAGAACTTAGTTATTTTCCTTGGGCCGCCTTACATCAGTCATGTATATAATACCCATCGATAAATGATAACATAAAAATCGTCATTTTCTTCCTTTCAGTATCAATGATATTTCTTGTATTTAGATTTAGTTATTGTACAATACTGCCATAAAAAATAAACAAGATTAGTATTAGTATTAAATATTAATGATTTTTGAACTAAGACATTATTATTTAAAAATATTTAAGCGGGTTACTTATGTATTAAGTCGATATAGTGTTCGACATGTTTCGGTTCAATTTGTTTCGCGCCGCCGACCCCCCCTGCGCCCGTCCTCAGCAGCCGCGCGCACCGAGCAAGCGCCCGCAGTATGCGTCGCGCTCTCAACATGTAAAGACGGGGTCGCTACTCTTGAGAAAGGTTCTCGAAATTGAACCGAAACATGTCGAACGCTATATCGACTTAATACGTGAGTAACCCGCTTAAAATATTTTTAAATATGTATGAGTCTCACGGGAGTTTTATAGTTAAGACATTATTTTTGTACAAAAAGGAGAACCTCAAAAAATGCTCTGACTAGACGAAAACATATGCATCGGGGCTAGTAAATCTAGCACTCTCGGGCTTTCTAAACTATAGTTAATTAATTAACTTTAACTGTCATAAGGAGCTTATTCATGGTAGAAGTTATTTTTTATTTATTTAAATACTTAAGGTACAGCGAGACAATTTTGACTGGAGGGCAAATGCAACTGATTTATTTTTTTCCACGTTTTACAATGTTTGCATTATTAATAAAATTAGAGTTCATATTATTATTTAAGGAAATGTCGAAAAACTGACAGAGGTCAGCGGTGACCGTAGGGCTGGCAGCTTCCTCGCCCAAAGAATAAGCCAAGTTGCGATACAACGAGGAAATGCTGCCAGTATCTACGGCACCATGCCTAAGGAAGTTTCTTAGTTTTTAATATTTTTAGTTAGGTATTTATTTTTAGATTAAGGTTTAGTTTATGTTTAGTATTATTGTTTTTATTTTAAGATTGTTGTTGTTAACTGTTGTATGAGAAAACAAATAAATTACAATCAGTAAAATCAATAAAGGTATTAGAGTGTCCACTGGTTATATGTGGCACATGTGGAACTCAACTCAATAGTGTAATAATGGAAAAAATGGATCAGTTACAATTGTCCCCCAGTCGGGATTTTCCCCGCTGTCCCTTACGCCGTGGCTTGCGTGAGCGACGGTCGCGCGATGGTCGCGCGACGGCGATGCGACGCATACGAAATCAAACCTTATCGATATGGAAGTATGAGACGCGACGGCGACGGTCGCGCGACCGTCGCCCACGCAAGACACGGCGTTACCTAAAAACACTTGTTATGTATGTTAGAGCATAATATAATATAGATACTAAAGCGTAAAGGTAATACCTATGATAATCCCTGTAGGTTTATTTTACTTTCAATATTGAAATCAACTACTTGGTTTCATTGCATCCTTCGAGCTTGGTAAGTGTTCGGAATACATCTGATCGCTTTCCTCTAACAATGGCAGGAAGCTCAATCGAAGTGGAATGGAACACGCTGTATCATTGTACCTACTTTGAATAGAACTGGCTGGATTGGGATTGCAGCAGGATACTGTAAAGGTTAACGCTCACTGTTTCACGAGTAATAGCTAAACTTCCGCGGGACGGCCATTGGGAGTGAGAGAAATATGTTTATTAAAACGGAACTTTGACTTATTTAAGGAAATTATTTAGCATAATTATTTTTCTTTATAAAGAGAAGCTTAAATGCGTATTGCACTTAAGCTCATTATTAGAAAGATAATCTTATAACGAGCGATTGCACAGGTATATATTGACATATTATAGTTAATTAGTCACATAGGTATGTCGAGCAAACTTTGACGGAAAATTATGCGTCTAGTTATTGTAATAATTCATACTGAACAACTTTCACTAGGTAATCATAACAACAACGCGAAAATAGTTATTTGTTTTAAAAGGGGGCAAAGTTGTTGTTTAACCGCACAATATTGATACCCGAGCATGCGAAAGATTATTGGAATCTTGAGCGTTGCGAGGGTTCAAGGCACGAAGGTTAAACAAACTTTGCCACCGAGTGAAACACAAAATTTTTCACCACACCAACACGAGCAAAATACTGACTATAAAACATCAAACTAAATCAAATCCATCAATCTATTCAATATTTATGATTCAAAATCATAATTTATATGTAATTCTACCCGCCAGCTTAAGACATCAAGTTAAAATTTGTATGAAATTACTTTGCACTCTTGTGGATAAAATGCAATTTTGCTATCTGTTTTCGAATAGCAAAGTAAGCCTTTACCAGTTGGTGTAGTGATAAGGGTTATTTCATATGTTTTGGCTATCCGACCCGACCTTGAAATTTTCAATGAAGCAGTAATTTTGTTCCGGGATATCGGATTTGGACTTTCAATCCTGAGGAACTGTCAAATTCCATATAAATTGTGGGTTAACCTCGGGTTGACCCTCCGTTTTTTTATACCACGTCGGTGGCAAACAGGTATACGGCCCGCCTGATGGAAAGCGGTCACCGTAACCTATAGACGCCTGCAACTCAAGGGGTGTCACATGCGCGTTGCCGACCCATTAGAAACTACAAGAGCCCCTGTAACATACGCCGTGGTTAAAAGTCACTGTCAGCATTGAAATTATGCCAGCATCCGTACTCCATCCTGTTTTTATTGATTTCATTTAACTTTAGGGGAATGTTTTTTAGGTCAAATACAAGAAACTAGTGTTTTAATTCTTACTGTTCTTTTCTTATTCTAAAAATTAATTGAAAGTCTGAACACGTTATTCACAACTTTTACTACTCCCTAATGTTATTTATTTTTGATAATTATGTGCTGTCAGATACCCTATGTTTATTATATAAGTAAGGTGCATTAGGGTAATTTCGAAAATCACATAAAAATCACCATTATTTCCATCATATCAAGATTCCCCTATCGAAATTACCCGAGCATTTTTGTAATTCGAAATTACCCTAATGCACCTTACCAATGAAAAAAATTTTTTTTTATTTAACAAAAATCGATAAGTTTCTGTTAACGAGCCTAACGTCCTCCTGACGAATTTAATGGAAAGAAAAAAAAACACGATGTGAACAGTAACACATGCTATATATTGATTTAGACTAACACGATTTGCACTCATAATTTTAGAACAAAACGGGACTTAATCGCGTAAACACTTACATTTATATTAGGCCCGACGTTTCGAACATCACATTATGTTCGTGGTCACGGGTAGACTGGCGAGGAATTGCATCAACATCTTCTAGCCGCGCGAGTTTCTCGAACTACCCGCACTTGTTCTTGATTATTCACTTTTGCGCTAGGGTTGTCACTTTGCCTACACACAACACTCACGACATCAGCCGGTGTGTCCCTCGGTGTTTTTTCACGCTTACATTTGCTAATCACTGGATTCCACGAAGAAGAAATTCCCTGTCCCTCATTTTGGTTGAAATTTCGATGCTTCCTAATTTCAATCGCTTCACGTACTTTTCTGCTGTAGAACAGACGTTCCGTTGATAGAATTTTGGGACTATGGAGCTCGATCCAGTGGTTTGGTCCCGACTGTAGCAGATGTTCAGCTACCGCAGACTTATTAATTTGGCGGTTTTTGACAGCCGCGATATGCTCCTTGACCCTTACCGCTATTGTGCGTTTGGTTTCTCCAATATAGGAACTACCACAGCTGCAATCTATCTTGTACACACCTGGTGTCTGATACGGGATAACATCCTTTGCTGACCTAAGTTGCCCTGACACTTTGGACATCGGTAAGTACACGGTACGTATAGAATACTTCCCTAGTACCGAGTGTCTTTTGTATCATGAAAGGTGGAAAACAAGAAGTTGAGCAACTACTCCAGTATCTCAATTCCATTCATTCAAGGGTAAAATTTACATATGAACTGGAATCGGAACGCAGTTTACCTTTTCTGGACGTAAAAGTGGTAGGTCGGATGGATGGTACTCTGGCGTACACTGTCTACAGGAAGCCTACACACACAGACAGATATCTTAACGCTCTGTCTCATCACCATCCCCGTCACCTGCTGTCCGTCGTGAACTCCTTAAAGAACAGGGCGCGTGACTTGTGTGACCCGGAATTTCTTGAGAGTGAGTTGTCACACGTTCAGGGGGTTCTTAGAAAGAATGGGTACAGATTACACAGTAGACAGCCTAGAAGAAAGCCGAGGGGGAAGCATCCAGATGTTCCAAGGCGACCAGCTTTTATGCCCTACGTCAGAGGTGTGACGGACAAGGTCGGGACGGTACTAGGGAAGTATTCTATACGTACCGTGTACTTACCGATGTCCAAAGTGTCAGGGCAACTTAGGTCAGCAAAGGATGTTATCCCGTATCAGACACCAGGCGTGTACAAGATAGATTGCAGCTGTGGTAGTTCCTATATTGGAGAAACCAAACGCACAATAGCGGTAAGGATCAAGGAGCATATCGCGGCTGTCAAAAACCGCCAAATTAATAAGTCTGCGGTAGCTGAACATCTGCTACAGTCGGGACCAAACCACTGGATCGAGCTCCATAGTCCCAAAATTCTATCAACGGAACGTCTGTTCTACAGCAGAAAAGTACGTGAAGCGATTGAAATTAGGAAGCATCGAAATTTCAACCAAAATGAGGGACAGGGAATTTCTTCTTCGTGGAATCCAGTGATTAGCAAATGTAAGCGTGAAAAAACACCGAGGGACACACCGGCTGATGTCGTGAGTGTTGTGTGTAGGCAAAGTGACAACCCTAGCGCAAAAGTGAATAATCAAGAACAAGTGCGGGTAGTTCGAGAAACTCGCGCGGCTAGAAGATGTTGATGCAATTCCTCGCCAGTCTACCCGTGACCACGAACATAATGTGATGTTCGAAACGTCGGGCCTAATATAAATGTAAGTGTTTACGCGATTAAGTCCCGTTTTGTTCTAAAATTATGAGTAACACATGCTGTCGGCAGCACTGTCGCGCTGCAACAGTGCCTAATTTCGAATGCTGCAGTGCCTGAAATCTTCTCGAGGCTGAGGCGTAGGGTTAGAGCCGGCGTAGCTTTATTTGACGTTCATATGCGCATTGTAATATACCTATTTGAAAAATAAATATTTTATTTTCATTTTCATTATACTTCCTAAATTGCATGTTATTATGATGTTTACCGTTACGCGTATTATTTACTACACACACATGATATAAAAAAAATGAAATAACGACTATCAAAATATATTCTTATATTGATATGCTGTATAATAAGGTTCTGTAGCTGCCAATATGGACGCCATATTGGCAACGACTCAATCGTTATCGATATTAAGGTAGACGTGACATGCACGTTATAGAAATAATCATATTGTACGACAATGTCTTTATAAATGTTCCTCAAGTGATAGAGCAATTTTAAGATTTTAAGATGCGAGAATTTCTACTCTGAGGGTTCTGTAACATTATAAGTAGATACTATTTTTTCAAAGTTTAGTTTGGTTTTACCCTGTGTGGTAGTGGCTTAAGAATTTCTCCTTCCCTTCCTCTCGTGGATTGTTGTTGAAATCGACTGTGGGAAATGGTTTAAATTGTGGTGTGGGTGATGGTGATGATGATCTACCTGTCTGCTTTATCACAATTTCGTTTTCTTTTTATCATCATTTTATTCATGTTCTCTGCTTACCCTTTTTGGGAATAGAATCGTGATTTCAGGTATGAATGTATGTAATATTGTTTTTACATACTTATTCACTGCCAGCAACTGGTTATTAGCGCGTGCAACCCTTTTATTTATAGTTCATTCCAAATATCCATTGATTTATTTTTGAAGTTGATATTATTTATTTGGAATGTGGAGACTTAGAATTAACTACTATACCCAGTGGTCAAGTGGTGACCAAGGTGGATAAAGAACCCTAATTCTTCTTCTTACGCCGTGGGCGACGGTCGCGCGATGGTCGTGCGACGGCGATGCGACGCATACGAAATCAAACCTTATCGATATGGAAGTATGAGACGCGACGGCGACGGTCGCGCGACCGTCTCCCACGCAAGACACGGCGTTAGTCGTATACTCATGTCGGAGAAGTCGTGGTCATTGGGGTCGTTGTCACGTTATGCTGCCTTTTTAATGGTTTCCCGCCATATTGCTCTATTTGCAGCGTTCCGCGCGCAGAAATTTAAAGGTGACGGTCGGTGAGAGAACCCTAATAAAAAAATAAGGCGATATAAGTTATACCTTTATGACGATTTTGCTGTAAAACTGCAAATTATAAGATGAGTAGTAAAATTTTAAGTGACTTTAAAGTTTAATTTTAAATATTGCTCTCTTTATGCTACCATCAGCGAGTGATTTTTACAAATATAGGGACAATTCATTTACAGACAAATGACGGGTGTATCTAATGTGGATTCGGATAAAAATAAATATTTTTAAAACCTGTCTATTTTCCGGTAATCGTTCGAAAACTCATATTTAATAAGTAATGACCATTATGGAAGATAACATTTTTTTTTATAAATAAGTATTTGTATTGTGGTACTTACTGAAAATAAACAGTTTGTGATGTGACTTCTTCTTAAAATCAATGTTGAAATTTGCACAGCATGGCGAAGTCAATAAAAACGGATTAACGATAAATGGAAAAAACTGCCCATTTTTTTTTCAAAGTATAAAACTGAAATACTACAAACTTATATTGAAAAAATCTGTCGATGGGCGAATTGTTATTTTTTAAATTTAACTTAGGCGATTAAAAGATCCTTGAAATTATATATAATAATATGTCGGATTTTGCCTGTCTATTTCGGGCACTGTGCCGTGTGTGTGTATGCTAAAAGTGTCACTGTGGGGAAATTGCCATGGCTCTTAGGGATTTAAACCCGAACAAATCCCACGTTGAATCAATTTTTTCGGGTTGTGACGTTGAATAAATTTAATGTCTCACCGTTTTACGAAATTTTATTTTTAGATCGCCGGAATCAAAGAGCTCAAAACCGGTGTGGATCGGTATGTTCAAAACATATAAGAAGTATTTCTACAAGCATAATAAACAATTTAATCATGTTTTTATTAGCTTAATTGTTGGCCTTTTGATCTTTCTGACCTAAACAAAAACGATTGAGAGTAAACTTACCTTAGCCTCACAGATTCAATATTTTATTTTCTAGTAGGTAATACTATTAAAAATAGCAGAACTGCGCTTAAAAACTCAGCTTCATATCGTAATTTGGAAATTGTTTATCACAAGAGAAGCACACGCGTTGTTTTTTCAAAAAGAAACGTGTTCGTCACATCACGTCCCTAATATTAGAGACGGGATAATGCCAATATCGGCAGTTTGATTTATTTGTTGGTTAGACGCGTGTGTTTTGGGATATTACAAGTTTTTGGGCCGTGGACGTGTGTTACTAACCGTGTGTACGGGTTTATTTATTGTCTTTAAATCTTGCTTCGACCTTAGAATCACTGCTCCACGACAGGTTACCGTAAAAGTAATGAAAAATTTGAATTGTTGAGTGAATAACCTAACACAAAATTTTGAAAAAACCCCCGATCGCGACATAGTGGACCGATTTTCATAAAACATGGCTAAGAACACTTCCGAATAACTTAGCTTTCAAACAAAAAAAACTAAATCTAAATGGGATCATCCGTTCGGGAGCTACGATGCCACAGACAGACACACACACAGACAGACAGACAGATAGACAGACAGACAGACAGTCAGACAGACAGACAGACAGACAGTCAGTCAGACAGACAGACAGACAGACAGACAGATAGACAGAGAGACAGACAGATACGTCAAACTTATAACACCCCGTCGTTTTTGCGTCGGGGGTTAAAAAGTAAAGTATTGTTTCGCAATTTCGAGATGTCGCGATCCTTAGTAAGTAGTTACTTAGACCTGAAAAGTCATTCCATAAATTATCGCAAATGACTAAATGGAAACCCTGTACTCGTACTGTATTCTACGTTACTTAAGTAAAGTGTTTAGAAGTAGATACTTACTAAGTACTGGGATTATCTGAGTGGCCCGCGGGGGTGTTTCCTAATTCATAATCGATGGGATCGATAAATGGCAGTATTTTCATACTCTATGAGAAACTGGAGTGTTCCGTAAAACACTTAAAATAATAAATAAATAAATAAATATTGGGGACACCTTACACAGATCAACTTAGCCCCAAACTAAGCAAAGCTTGTACTATTCAATATTCAATATTGTTATAATAATAATATAATAAGGTGGTGATCTTGGACACAGCACGGATAGTTCGACGGTTCCTCTCTCTGCAGCCCTAACCACCGGCAGCTTGGGCCCTGCCCCGCTGCTGGCGGCACCCTAGGTTAGGTTTTTTATAATGTGTTTATATGTGTTTTATATTGTTTTGTATGTGTTTTTGTATTTTACTTTTATATTCATATTATAAACAGCCTAGCCTAAGAAAGAAAATAAATAAAGAATATAATAATAATTTATTGTCTTGAAACCTAATACAATGAAAACTAAACTTATACTAAGTTGGCTGTGACTATGGCTGCTAAGCGACTATATACATACTTAAACTGATAAATACATACTTACATACATAGAAAACATCCATGACTCAGGAACAAATATCTGTGCTCATCACACAAATAAATGCCCTTACCGGGATTCGAACCCAGGACCGCGGCTTAGCAGGCAGGGTCACTACCGACTGAGCCAGACCGGCCGTTATTTGGGGTATTCAACAAAATATCGATTAGCCTAAAATAGCCTGACTATCCATAAAATTGGGATGATCCGAGTGGCCCCGGCGCGGTGTTTCCTAAGACCTGATTTAGACGGCGTGCGAACTTGCATGCGATTTTAGTTACATTGCGGGCTATTGAGGGTACATACAATTTTGCACAGCCATCAAATACCGCAATGTAATAAAACTCGTATGCGAGTTCTCGTACCGTCTAAATGGGCCCTTAATTCATAATCCCTGCGTGCGTATCCGAATGTACAAACGCTCACGAAACGAAACTCTCGAAGTTATCTATCTCTATTGCTCCTGCGTATTGACGCGACAGAGCCAGACTACCTTTCGCGGCGTTTCGTTTACGTTTCGCGTCGCAGAAATGCGATTCGGCTACGAGACCTGGGTGCGTAGCCGAATGGCACAAACGCTCACGAAACGCTCACGAAACGAAACGCTCGTAGATATCTATCTCTATCGCTCTTGCGGATTAATGAAAATGAAATATTTATTTTTCAAGTAGGCATATTACAATGCGCATATGAACGTCAAATAAAGCTACGCCGGCTCTAACCCTACGCCTCAGCCTCGAGAAGATTTCAGTGCCCCCTCAGTTGGGAGGGGGGTATCCACTATGGGACCGGCAAGAAACTCGGCGGGCCACTTCTTTTCAAAACATTACATCTTATAATTAACATGCATTAAATAACAAGATACAATTTAACATGCAAAAGTATTCATCAAAAAAATGTTAACAGACTTGGTAGGTACTCTATGGAAAATAATATGGAAATTAGCGCGACAGAGCCAGACTACCTTTCTGCGGCGTTTCGATTTCGTTTCGCGTCGCTGAAATGCTATTCGGCTACGAGTCGTCGGCTACAGGCCTGGTGTCGTCAATTCAATCCATTTGATTGTCAGTGTCCAAAAATAAATCGCAGGATGGCAGCATTTTTATACTTCTGATTGTTCCGTATAACATCAAAACAATCAAAAATTTAAAAACATGCTAGAGGCTCTGATGACTGAATGAAAATCAGTGAACTTTTAGAAGTATTAGCCTATAAAATAGTATATCCATTAAAACTGGGATTAATCCGAGTGGCCCCGGAGCGGTGTTTCCTAATTCATAATCCCTGGTGTCGTCAATTCAATCCGTTTGATTGTCGGTATCCAAAAATAGATCGCAGTATTTTTATGCTCTCTGAGGGACTGGAGTATTCGGTAAAACACTTTAAAAAAATGACTGAAAAAAACCAATGTTGCAAGATGAAAAATAAGTAATTTTTTTTTCTACACGCTTGATTGATTTTTAATTATTAATTAAATTGATTGTCAATTATCATTGTTACCGATAACGCAAAAAAGCCATGACAACAGATATAATAAAAATAACCTATGTACCTATACATATCAAAACCAAGCGACATTTATTAAACTGGATTTTTTAACTCTTTATCAAAGAGGGTGGTTTAAAAAAATAAACCCATATTGAATTAATAAAATCGTAAAATTCTTAGTACATAAAAGTTCGCTCATAAAAATCCAGAATGGCGCGCGACCGTGCTCGACTTCCGTTAGGTTCGTACCGTTCGTACGGTCCAGTTCACAAATATCTTTACAAGCCAACATACCAAAAATACAAATTTGAAAAATCGCGGGCTAGCAATACTATTAGTTTTGAAAATCGGTGGAAATTCGCGTGTCATTTGTATCTTATCTGTGGAAATCTCCACCCTACCAAAAAGAGAAATAACTAGCACATATCCGTCCCTTCTTAATACATTATCTAATTCGTAAGGAAGGAGCGAGCCCCTTGAAAAAAAAATATCTGTGGCTGTTCGACGTACATTGCTGGTTTTTGTTCGTTTCATAGGGATACCATACTTTAGTTTGATATACGATATATTGCTACTGCCAAAATTTGGTTGACAGGCTATATATATACATGTCTGTAAAACAATGACAACAAAGTCGGTATACATATATTTGGAATGTGGGCTTGTAAAGATATTTGTGAACTCGATTGTAGCGAAAGTATTCGAAACATTCCAACTTGACACAGGAATTTTATTACGAAGTTACTTATGTTAGCTTCAATTACAAGTTATTTAGTTGATCCTGACATAAATTAACGCAGCGAAGTGAAATGTGTTCAAGTAGGTACAAATTACAATAATTATATATATTATCCGTTTTCGGTCCGATTCGAACTTAAATGTTCGTTAAATCATAGATTAAATATAACTGTTATATTTAATTTATGGTTAAATACAACAATACAAATAAATATATATACTATCCGTTTTCGGTCTGATTCGAACTTAAATCTTCGTTAAATACTATGATTTATGTCATGGTTAGGTATGCCAAATTGTAGGAGACGAAATAGTACATTACGATACAAGTACGTAAAAAAGGAAGTTTGAAACGAGTGGCGATAAATTAAAACACGACCGAAGGGAGTGTTTTAAATCGACACGAGTTACGAATTTCCTTTTCGCACGTGTATCGTACGACGTTTTTTAGTATAGATGAGCCTCCGAAGTTTCGACCTGGCATATAATGAACCACTTCTCGCACTAGTGCGTAAAAAAAACACCATCTGTACTGAAAATTATTCTTTGATATACAGTGTGTACCCAATTAATTTTCGAACATTTCTCAGCAGCTGAAACGTTAAACGTTAAACATAGTTGCGATGACAGTCAGTGACAACTGTCAACATGCGTTTCCTGCGAGTGTGTTTACATTATATTGCGGTTCGAATTATTTTGTAGGGATAGAATTTCTATTTCAATGTTAAGTAATAGTACATTACGATACAAGTGCCTGAAAAAGGAAGTTCGTTCCTTTTCGCACGTGTATCGTACGACGTTTTTCAGTACAGATGAGCCTCCAAAGTTTCAACCTAGCATATAATGAACCACTTCTCGCACTAGTGCGTAAAAAAAACACCATCTTACTGAAAAAGTTATGTAATTACATTTCTTATACATACTTACCACCAAGACGCTACGCTACAGGAGCGAAAATGCTAAAATGGAAAGGAGTCCCCCTTTCAATTTGGGAATTTTAGTTAAGTTAACTAGTGTTATCGAAAAAAAATGTTCAGAACAACTCAGTTAAAAGATATTGCGATAAAATCTTTAAAATCGAGGTTCCGCTCTCGACTGTTTCCTCCTTCAAAACTTAATGAATCGTAACTAAATTTGAGAATCGGAATTACAACGAAATAATCTGTGTCGGACCGTTTAACTAAACGGTTCGACCGTTTAGTTTTTTTGGCTAATTGTTACCAATTTTGAATACCACACCTTTTTTTGCGCGATAATCAATAATGACGTTTTTGGAAATATTTGATGGGTCTTTAAAAATAGCGTCTTTAAAAATAAGTATATAAAAAAAATCGAAACGGTTCGGCATAGATAAAAATAATAATAATCTGTGTTGAAAAAATCATTGCTCTATCTACAAAAACCAGGAAGGAAATAGTCGAGAGAGTTTGTATGGAGAATTGACCCCTCCTGTATCGTCTTAAGCGATTCGCCGGTATTAGCTTTGTATACTGTATTTACTAGTTTCACAACTCTAAAACAAAATCAAGAAAAAAATAACACTACTAATTTCAATTTTATAACAAAAACCTTTCGTGATAGGAATTTAAAAATAACTGTACCTACTAAGCAATAAAAACTGAGAAAGATTAATCGTCCTTGACTTCTAACAAC
The DNA here is from genome assembly GCF_023078275.1 of Leguminivora glycinivorella. Classification (NCBI taxonomy): domain Eukaryota; kingdom Metazoa; phylum Arthropoda; class Insecta; order Lepidoptera; family Tortricidae; genus Leguminivora; species Leguminivora glycinivorella. The sequence continues at coordinate 15,863,020 of NC_062979.1, read as the reverse complement.
GACACCCACTTAATTAAAAGCAATCTTCTGTTTAGGTCGCTTTAAATAGATTTAGCCAGTTACTATGAATACAATTTAGTAAACAGATACGTGTGGCAATAAATAATTTATCAGATTAATCTTGTTGAAAATGTTATTGTCATTAGGTATCAAACCAATCCAAGGTATATAAAACTTACGATGCATAGTACAGAGAACGTGATATGGATGTAGATATACTCGTAAGCCTAGCCTGCTAAGCGCTTCCATATATCGGAACCATGAATTTTATTTCAAAAATTAATTTAAAGAAGTATAAATATGTTGACATACCATATAATAATAAATATCTAATCACTAAATCTAGCTTGCGTATAAAACGTATAATGGTCGAAAATGGCCTGAACTGCATCTAGAAAAGCGGAAATCCTGGCTTATTTTTAAATTTTTTCATTGGCGATTTTTTTCTGCCTCTTCATTCATAACCAAAGGTTGTCCCACACATACAACCGTTTGAACCTCAAGCACCGCGACAAAAATCGAACAGGAGTCACAAAAAAGTTTTTAATCAGATACGTACCTAACTCAAAGTCCTCCGAAAGCGTGACAACGTACATTTTGCAAGGCATTAAGGGGAGTTTATCTGTTCGCAACTTAACCCGGAAAAAGCGAGATGAGTGGTTAGACAGCGGGGTCGTTAATCAGATTGGCTGAGAGCGACGGAGTTTCCTTATCGCAGTGACGGGCCACGAGCCTGTATTGTCGCTGCCTTTAGAAAAATGCATTAGTGATAGGAATTATCAGAAATAGGTATTTTTTTCTGATCTTAGCCTACACTTATATATACATACTTATAATAACAGCGATGTTCAGGTGCCCCCAACAGAAACGCACCACGGTTGATAGTCTTAGGCCTGATTTAGACGGCGTACGAACTCGCTTGCGATTTTATTTACGTTGCGGGCTGTTGAGGTTACATACAATTTTGCACAGCCGTCAAATACCGCAATGTAATAAAACTCGCATGCGAGTTCTCGTACCGTCTAAATGGGCCCTTAGAGGTGTAGTTGACACACTGAGCGCGTTTTCACATCATCCCTTATCCCATATCGGATGTAGGACCGGTATCCTATATATTTTAGCCGCCATCGTTGATTTTTTCCTTTGAAATCTTTCCTACATCCGAAATCGGATCGGATAATGTGAAAACGCAATGAGTTGTGAGGAATAATTACACCTAGCAGATGCTGCCCATATCATGGGCAATTGGGCAGAGGTAACCCCCTGAAAAGACCATTGATAGTTTTATAATAGTTTATGGAATAAAAAAAAACTATATCTATCTATTAAGTTTTAAACTAGTGAAGGTTAAATATTATCACTACTTTGAAAAAATCACGTATTGCACACTACTCCTCAAAGTTAAAACGCAGTAAGTCTATATGCATTGCATACATACTTATTACATTTTTCTTTTCATTGACAAAAGAAGATACAAGTTTTTTTCAAAGTAGTGACGATATCTTTGTTGTTTTCTGTTCGTACGTAGTAACCTCTTTTCTATCCTAATTCTAATCGAACCCCAAAGTCTTTGAAAAGAAAATGATTAACCATATTTTCAATTATACAATTTTTTAGCAACGTTTCGGATTGCCGTAAATGTTTGATGCAAGCAGGATGAGAGAAACAGATAAAAAATTAGCCATAGGCCAAAGTCTACGAGACATTCATGGTGTTTGAACAGTCCCTAAACCAGATCGATATAAACACTGTATGATAGATAAATTCGACATCAAAGTCGGAGTTAGCGTAAGCGCCATGCCACATTCTCTAAATGGCCGCCATACACAGATCCGAAACTTTATTTTTTATGTCCAGATATTCTGCTTTGTGGATCATGTGTAGTTGAGGTTCACACCGTATAATTTTTTTTCGCAATCGTATCATCTTGTAAGCAGTTTGTGAATTTTCTAGTAGCATTTGTCCGAAATCGTAATTGGTACTCGGGAGGATTAAGTCAATTCAATACTGTCTAAACCACATGCTTTACGTCGAGTTTCAAGGACAAAATGCGTACCTTATAATGTGACTTATTAAGCCCATGCCTTGTTATAAGAAAAAAATATAATAGCAAATAAATACGGCTACTCAAAGTTGTCTTTATACTTAACGATACAGTCTTTATTGTTCACTTCACCTGATTTGGTCAAAATAAAGTTTGTCGCATTTTATATTCATTAGAATATGTACATATTGTAAAAACAAGACTGTATATTTCTAATAAAAGTAATAAACATGTCCACTAAACATCTGTGCCGCAACCATAATGAAACTAATACATTAACCATCCTTACTTATTACAGTAATACTATGTGGCAGTTAATACTTGTTGGCATTGCAAACCAATTCAAAATCACTGTTTACGATGCCGCAATTTATTCGATATCGACCATGTATGTAGGTCAGAGTATTTGCAACATACGAGGTGAACCTTTACATTTAACTCACGTGCGTATCTTTACGGTGTTCTTGACAAATAGAAATCATATGTAATGTATTAGATATTTTATTCGCGTATAAAATGAATCATAGTATGCTCGGAGCATTGCCCCGCGATTGGTTGCCTATGCCTCAAATATTTGGCAGTGCAATATAGAAGAGCTGACCACTGGATTTTATGAATTTGATTCTATAATATCTCGAGTACTTTAGCCATTTAAATTCTACTAACAGAATTTTAAAAAACTAGCATTTTGCCGTTTTCCACAGAAAGCATTTCAAAAATTTGTCCCCTGTACTGACATAAAATTGAATTATACAAGACAATACCTACTTTGATATTCAATTTGAATATTCTAGGATATTGTGACTGTATGGTTTTTAGATCTGGAGACTACTTCATACTTAGGAGTAAGACTATTTTTTGCAAGCATTAAACTTTGCACGAAAAAGATGTATAAAAAATAAACAAACTGAATGGAAGCTCCTACCTACACGACATCGACACTCTCTCAAATAGACTATTTGAATAGGGCTAATGTGAATCTAACTACGCGAGATCAGTGACCCGTTTAGCCTCTTTTACTAAAGATTTTTCCCTACACCTCACGCTGGTTTATATTACGTTGCAAATTATAAGTACTTATAACAAACACTCGCTAAGGTCTTTTTCCACATCGTTTCTCCAGCTATACCTAGGGCGTCCAGATGGTCTTCCGCGTAACCTGACCTTAACGAACTCGCAAATGCTTAGAAATGGCTTTGGACAGAGGACAAGTATAACAGTTCACTGTGAAAAGTGTGAAACAGCAGGAGGTAAGTAGGTGTAACGTTTGTTATACCTACTTACCTCACCTCCTCTTCCTCTGTTGTGTTTACTCACCGTGGGTATAAAGAGGAGGCACACGATACTTCGTCGCGGCTGTGCAAGCGATGGCTCCCGTGCCGCCACCGAGTTGCAGCCCATGAGATAATTTATCCACTTGCACAATGGTCCCCACTTTAGTTAATCTTCCAGCCAATCCTCTTTTAGTAGCGACGGGCGAGGGTCAACAGTAAGTAAAACTAAAACTCACCGTGGGTATAAAGAGGCGGAACACGATACTTCGTTGCTGCCGTGCAAGCGATAGCGCCCGTGCCTCCACCAAGCTGCAGCCCATGAGATATCACTTGCACAATGGTCCCCACTATAGTAATCGTCCAGCCCCATCCTCCCTCGGGGTAGTAGCGGCGGGCGAGGGTCAGCGCCGCGCGGGCGCGTAACGCCGCCGCCGTCTCCGCTCCCACCGTTGCACCGGCACTCGCGCACCTATACACCATAACACTTTAGCAGGGTTGAGAAGATTTATCTATTAGTTTGATTTGAAGCCTGCCATATTTTTTCTAGGTCTAAAAACTCTTTTTGATATCGACAATTTAAATCTGCAAGTTAGATTAGGCAGGGTAAATCAACCGGAAGATAAATCTTCTCATAACCGCTTTAAACACAAACACTAACCGTCGAAATCTAGTCACTTCTCGCGCTGCTTCGTAACCTACACTTTTGGACCGGCCTCTCTCCGCATAATTACTGCACTTGGCCGGTTTTCTCACACAAGTCGCACTGCATACACAAAGTTCCTGTTGACGGTAAGGTCTCGGACAGCGTTCGGTGCAATCGCAATCCGGGGTCCTCCACGAGAGAAGGCGCTGCAGCAAAGTCCTCCGACGCGCCCTGCTCACGCCCTGCTCCCGACCTTGGCCCGTGTCCAACGAAAATGACGAGCTGCGTTCGGCCACTCGAGGAATGACCCCCTGCCGATTATCATAAGTGATTCTTCGCGGCACGTTTTTATTGTTGCACGGGAAAGAAGGAATGAAATTGTGCGTAATGGATTTCTTTTCAGCGCCTCCATGATTTGGCAGGTCGTTAGTCGGGAAACCATTTTTTATGCTTTTGATGTCCGTGTAAAGAGATTTCCAAGTGGCGATAACCTCTTCTCGCGTGGATGCTTCGCAGACATTCGAAGCGGTATTTGAATCGGGTAGTTTAGTGGGGGTCGGTTGAGGTTCGGGGTTGGTAGTGGCGGGCGTGTCGCGAAGCCGCGTGGGCAAGCTGTCACACCGGCGAAGCGACATAGTTAGTTACTTTGCGCGGTTTCATTTTTATTCAGACGTCGATTATATTATAGGAATCTGAAACAAGATAAACGTCATGTTATTGAATAGCCCGTTATTAGATTGTTAATATAAATATCTCTTTAGTTTTCTGTAAGAGGTTGTTATGGAAATCTACAGATTAGAGTAATACAGGAGGCTGCGCAGTATAAGCCTAGGGGTTTAGTACTCAAGGCCAAAATTTACGTAAAATAAGCCCCGGGTAGCCCTTGGCCTTGAAATGAGATGACTTATATTGCCAATTTGCAAAGCCATAATTTCAGTATTCCAATCCTGTTTATAAAGGCTCTCTTCGATGAAGTTTTCTCGTTTACCTTTTTTCATGAAACATTCAGTGTCGTAATAAAATAAAGTGAAGGCTTAATAAATCACGAGAAAAACATACTTATGTCCTGCTTTATTGACCGTGAATTTCGGAATGATCTCACAAAATAGCCTAGATAATCTGATGTAGATTGTACGTGACTAGTTGACTACCTATTAAATTACATGAGATATATTTAGTCGGTATTTAATTTGTTTTCTTCAATCTTTTTTAAGCTAACAAAGCACGCATTTATGCTTAAAATATGGTTTGTTAAGTTTGTTTTAATATTAATTCACTTTATCCCTCTCGCGCCGAAATACATTTTCGTAAATGGAGAAACGAGAAAATGAGATGAAATTCAGTCAATGTCATGTTTTGAAATCCCAATGCAGTAGTATAAGTGGCAGAAGTGAGTTGACTTAAGTTGACGATTAGGATCTGATCACAGACACTGATTCTCGGGCGTCCCGAAAATAGCTCTTCTTAAATCTCGGCGGGAACTTTAATTGCTGATTTGCCTTCAGTTTATGGCAAAGATTTATAAAGCAGCCAATCGGTTTAACGAACGTCTGGTGTATTTACGTTCAGGCCTCGTAGCCGAATGGCATTTCTGCGGCGCGAAATGCATTCTGGCTCTGTCGCGCCAATACGTAAGAGCGATAGAGATAGATTGCATTTCTGTGGCGTTTCGCATCGCAGAAAAGCCATTCGACTACGGGGCCTGAGAGCATCTTTATCTAAAACTTTACGAAACTATACCGATAAAGAAACCGCAACTTTCTATCGTAAAAAACAAGGGAACTTTACCGAAACAACATATTTTTAGAGACGGTTTTGAAGTTTCAAACTGTGAAGTTTCGCAACAGTTTTCCATGAACATCAGCGGACAAAGGTTTGCTTTGTTTTATCGGTTTAGTAGTGTTTTACTTAAAATTGTAGCATAATGCGATTAAACATTTTACAAACTAAGTTAGCAAGTTAAGGTTTTTGGAAAAAAATATGGATTCACATCACGATTTCACAATATCACGGAAATCACGATTTATTTGACATTAAATAGGGTGTATTAATGTAAAGAGTTAGTAAGGCGAGGTTTAGAAGTCTCTACAATTGAAAAGTAATAATATTATATTGATTTGAAAATAAAACGGCGTAGTATTTATAGGTACAGGTATACTCTTTAGCGATAAGACCGCCTGATGGGGCCCATTTCTCGAAAGATATTAGTCTAATAATATTAGTGTGTTGTCATGGAAACCCATACGATTTGACAGTTTGTGGACTAATAATATTAGTCTAATATCGTTCCAGAAATGAGCCCCTGTTGTCTGCCTCTATTTATAATCATTTGTTTTGTCTCCACTGTATCTTTTGCTGAGGTGTGCTAATAAAGAGTAATCTATATATCTATCTATGTTTCTTAAAGCCGACGACCTGTATTATATAAGATTTTAATCGTATAAAATAATAAAGATTTTTTTATGTGCGAATTTCGTATTCAAATGTAAAATTAGAGTTTGGCGTTAAAAAGTTGAAAAAAGTAAAATGTCTAACTGAATTGGAACTACGATATTAGGAGTAAATTGCAGGCAAAATCCCGAACTTTTCAGACACCATTTCATCCAGCCAGGCATTCATAGTTCGTAATTACATGCTTGGATTCCTTTTGTTGCGCATCGCTTTGCAGACAATTGAATTTTAAAACCATTATTTTTATTATCTTTGCCTTGATCTTTGAAAATTATTTCAGTCTTGTTGTCTCCACTCTTAGTCTTATAATTGATGAATATTTGATGGAATGGTATGTGAAAAAGCTCTGTCGTGATGATGAATGAATATAAATAAATAAATAAATATTGGGGGGACACCTTACACAGATCAACCCAGCACCAAACTAATAGGCCAAGCTTGTACTATGTGTGCTAGGCGACGACATACTTACTTATATGTATAGATATACAAATACATACTTATATACATAGGAAACATTCATGACTCAGGAACAAATAATTATATTTATCACACAAATAAATGCTCTTACTGGGATTCGAACCCGGGACCGCGGCCTAGCAGGCAGGGTCACTACGCGCTAGGCCAGACCGGTCGTCTTATCTACAAGGTGCTCGCGAGGAACCCATATAACTTGAACCACGCGTTTCTGAGGGCAAAAGAAAGAAAAAATGTTATGAATTTTAAAAATTTTCGCAAAAAAAAAAAAAAAATTATTTTACTTTTTAGGACGTATTTTCACATAAAATTTTTTTTTATCCATAAAGTTGGCAATTAAAATGAGTTCCTTCATTTATATTTCTAAAAACCAAATTATTTGGAAGTTTTTCTTGTCACATTTTGACATCTATCAATGACTACTGTGAGACTATGCTCCACAATTGCGCATCAGCGCCGTTAAGAAACCTTTTCTGCTGAGTAACAATACGGAAATGTTTTTTTTTAAATTGGCAATAACTCTGAAACTAGACGAAATCTAGAAAAGTTTATATGACATTTTAGTCTTAAAATGTGACCAAGAATATGCCGTTAAAGTTATATGGGTTCCTCTCGAGCACCTTGTATAAGCTTAGTTAAACACTAAGTTTAATATATTTCTCGAGCACAAACAAGTTTATAATAATTAACTTAGAGACTTTTATTATATCTACTGTATTTATCACGAAGTAATTAAGTTTTCTAAAGGTTATTTCTGCGATCAAAATGTAGTTTCCTAGCAAAGTGTTAGTTTAATAGGGTACTGTTTACATGAACTATTCTCTATTTCCTGTTTTAATTGCAAAGAACATTGTTTTAGTACAAAGATCAATCCTGCAAAGGATTCATATAGGAGGTGCAAGCACAAATTGCTCGCCCTTAGAGTTGATCAAAGTCGCCTAGCCTTCAGAGATAACATACACTAATCAAAAAAAAAAAAAATTTATTCAGCAAATAGGCCACAGGGGCACTTTTACACGTCACATGTACATATTTAGAAAATATTTAAAATTGAATTGAAATTACAATTGATACTATTATATACTAATTCTAAGTTCTAACTAAAGTTAACTCTATACAATTAATTAGAGATGTAGAAGGTGTCTAAATGTCGAATTACAACCAAGAACTACACTAAATATAAAAAGTACAAATAAAAAAAAAAGTCTAAAATTACTTTAGAGGTGCAAATGACTCTAAATGTCACAACTAAAGATAAAATGTATACTTAATCTAATTCTCCTTAGAGATGTATATGGTCTCCAAGAGTCAAAATCATATATATTTTAAAATATTCACTAAAAGAAAGGAAACAAACGACAACCGAACAAAGTGTCCTAATTTAATAAAAAATTAGAATTAAAGTTACTAAGTTATAACAGCCCAAGTAAGCTTAAACAGACCGGTCTTCACTAGATAAATTTCGACGGGTACCTCGGCGGTCGAGGTGGAATAACGGTTTAGCACGTCAGCCGCGATAGCTGGAGACCCGTGTTCAATTACCGGCTTCGCTACCAGTGGGCTTGATCGCTTTTTCTTTAGTGTATGGTAGCTATTTCAGTTTACAAAAAGCAGAATTTTGATTGTATTTGATTAGATGACAAAACGGTTTTCAATTTTTTTATGGTTTTCAATACGCTTTAATTTTTACAGAAATAAGTTTTACTTTTATCATATTTATCATATGTATAAATTAAATCTTAATTACTATCGAACTTTTTTTACATGTTATCATCTTTTGAAACCTAAAGGAAGGTTGCATTGAAATGTACACAAACAAAAGCTTAAAAGCACAATAGGATCCAAAATCGTGGTTTACCAGAGACGGCATATAGTCCATTTTATTCCACGGTTTCCGGGGCTGAAAAATAAAACAATAAAACTGCAGTTGGCGCGACTGTACCTCGCCGACGTCGTATACAAGCCGTCCCTTTTCAACTATATTAATTAGAGTAGGACGGATAGTATATCTCACGGGTATGTATGTGTGTGTCTTCAAGAACATCACACACAGTAGAAGTGGAGCTTTGTGTATCTGAAAGTTCCAGTGTGTATCAGTATTGATAATCTTCTTCATCTTCTTCTTCATCAGACCTCACTTCAGGCTGTTCTGTTAAAGGTAAGTATGCTACATTTTTCTTTATATTATTTATATGCCGTAGTGCAAGTTGTTCGCTAGATGTCACTGTTACCCCCGCAAACTGGGTAATGTTTTCGTAAAATGTCTAAGTATTTTTTGATGTCCAAATTTTTCGCTAGGTGACGCTGTACCACCTGCAAACTAGCGAACAACATTCTATGGTTAATTACATGTATTTAAATTGTTAATTTTATTATTGTAATCTTTTTTGGCATACAAATTAGCGTTGAAATATTTATTTATGTGACTGGTTGATGAATGACCTATTTAAAAAATCCACCATAAATATGTGGCGTTCTATGTTTAAAGGGTTCACATGCTTTATGTTCTATACGGAACCTTTAGGATAGATAGTCACATGAAAAGTTGTCGTACCTTAATAATAGATGGTGCTGTATTCGAAAATCTTGACTGATAACTCTATACCATACCATTCAATATACTCTATGATAATAGGTACTCGTACAAGATTAAAAGGATCCTTCAAGTGTCATCTTGAAGGTCAAAGGGACCTATTTCGGCAGCTCTGCGTACCTGCTAATCAATCATGAAAGCTGCCGACAAATTTAATGATTGAAGGCTTGTAACGATTTAGTAACGACTTTTGACTTGCGGATTAGAATTTAAATCATTTTATACTAAATTAACTGACGGAATTCTTCAATTTCGGTGATTGATTTTTTGATAGGGTCCGAAGAATCGAATTTGCATTTAAATTGTCTGTTATAACGGAGTATAGCGAGTCAGTATTCCCAAACGGAGAAAGCAGAGAACATGAAACTGATCAAGTTTCAGTGGCAGTCTAGGTAATAAAGGGGCTGAAAGAAAACAAAAATGTGATATTGCAGTGACAGGTTGCCAGCCCATCGCCACACCACAATGGAACCTATAGTTATTTCAGTCTTTCGTCATCAGAATTTACCGGTGAATAATATATATACCTACTTATATTCTCGCATAAACAATTGAAATGCTGCTAGGTATTTTATTAAGCATTATTTAAGACGCTACGGAAGCAAAAATGCTAAAATTGAAAGGATTCCCCCTTTAAATTTGGGAATTTCAGTTAAATATACTAGTGATATTAACTAGATTTATCGAAAAAAAAATGTCCCTTAAGAACAACTCAGTTCAAAGATATTGCGAAAAAATCTTTAAAATCGAGGTTCCGCTCTCGACTGTTTCCTCCTTATTTAAACGGAACAAAATTTGAGAATCTAAATAACAATGAAATAGTCTGTGTCGGACCGTATTGATTTTTTGGCTAATTGTTACCGATCTTGAGTGCCACACCTTTTTTTGAGCCATATTGAAAAAGGCCGTTTTTAGAAATTTTTGATTGGCTCTAGCGTCTTTTAAAATAAAAATAGCAAAAAAATCAAAACGGTCCGACACAGATAAAAATAATAATAATCTGTGTTGAATAAACCATTGCTCTATCTTCAAAAACTAGGGAGGAAATAGTCGAGAGCGTGCGTATGGAGAAACCTGTATCGTATCGTCTTAATCGTAATTACTTGTCATCTTGCAATCGTAATTACTCTCAGATGCAATGCACCGTCTCTTGTCTCGTATCCACGATTCAGCATTTGTATGAAATATCGGTACCGATATCGCATTTAGAATAATTGGGATGTCTGAACCAGCTACGAATCTGACGGCCCATTTTAGCTTGATTAAATTAATGGTTGAAAATGACGTAAGCAGTTTCTAATTCGTATACGAGTATTTATTATCTCTTTCGCCTGCACGAATCGTTACTTTATACAGTGTGATCTATGATGGCATCGAGACTCGAGAGCGCGATTTCGGATACGACCCAGTGCTTATGTTTTGTCTTCTTCTCTCATTCTCATTGAGAGTAAGCGTGAGCGAGATTAATGTCCATGCTCGAGATCCGGGATTTTATGTTTTTTTCTATGAGCTTTTATAATCAAAAAAGTATAGGTTAATGTGTGCGCTCTTTAGTTGAATATGTGCGCTCTAAGTGCGCTATTGCTGCAGAGTGACAGAACGTTGCAGTAGTATTTACTATTAACATGAGTCTAGGTCGCATCAAAACAATAGCAAAACTTTAACAAAACGTTAAGTCTGTAACAGGGTCCAAGGATTGGCTTTCTTCCAATGTTGTTTGACTTAATACGTAGTGTTTTATTGAATATGTATTTTTGCGTAATAATTCATAGGCAATTTATGTCGTTACCATGAGTTTTAACGTTTTTGAATACGTTACATATGGAGAAAGTGAACAGCGTCCATAACGGTTAAAATTATACTTATCATAGACGATGAGACATATCCAAATATTTAATGAAACCACAGTTGTACTCACGTTATTATATCGCTACTGCTGCGACATGTTTCGGGCCAATTTTGGAGGCTCCTGTTCAGGCATATAGGAGTTCACGCGGCGACTAAACTCCGTGCACTTACTCAATACTGATCATAACCGAAACCGACATACTTACATTTTCCGTGGCGTTTTCACTATCAAACAGTATTCGAAATCATCAAACGTCATTTATCTAAGAGTAGATATATGCATAGATTCAATTTCATCGGAAAACGAGAACTGGATAAAAAATTCGCAATTGTTAACTTAATAACAGGCTGACACACAGATAACAGGACCGGGAAACAAGCTTGTAAAATGGATGCCATCCAGATTTCTGTTTAGAATATAGAATACCGGAAATTTAAAAGCTTAAAATAAAGCTATTCTCTTAGCGTTCCTCTAATCAGATCTCATATATTTTTACGGCATGTTAACCCACATTCGTGCTTTTATTTCAATCGTGTGTAATTCGCCACGTGAGTAGAAAAGTGTTTTATGTCTTTATCTTGATACATTTATTTAGATCGTGGTAGAATATGATTTATGAGATGAATTAAATACATACATACATACATACATACAATCACGCCTGTATCCCATAAAGGGGTAGGCAGAGCACATGAAACTACTTAAGTTTCAGGGCCACTCTTGGCAAATAAGGGGTTAAAAGAAAACCAAACTGTGGCATTGCAGTGACAGGTTGCCAGCCTCTCGCCTACGCCACAATTTAACCCATATCCCATAGTCGCCTTCTACGACACCCACGGGAAGAAAGGGGGTGGTGAAATTCTTAACCCGTCACCACACAGGAGAATATGAATTGAATATGATGTAATATTAGGTTAACGACCATTTAAGAAGTCATATTGTAGCATTGTTGTACTCTCTCTCTCTGTCTGAAGATAATAGCATGTGACGTATTAATCTTTATTAGATAAATATACGATACAAAAAAATTTACATATGATATTTCGTGAGCGTCAGAATGGCGGGTGTACATCAAGCAGTCCTGGTGTGGTATACGTCAGGAGTTAGTGCTAGCAATGTGCCAAATGTGCGCCAAAATTCGAGCAATGTGCTCTTTGAACTCCAGAGATATTTAAGAAATTAATGACACCCGCCATTCTGACGTCAGGTTGGCGGGTGTACTTCCAGTTCTAGCTAATGGCTGCTTACTCGAGGGTGAAAGTACTGCCTAAGGTTAGTGCTCGCAATGTGCTTCCACATGTATGAAACACACACTAATTCAGAGAGCCGTTGAAGAGTAATATGGGATTGAATAAATATATCTATAACGCCTGCTGAAATAAAATAGCAATGTTCATTGCCTGCAATGCAGCATTAACATGCAGGCGCTTTTCACAAAAAAGTGATACTTATAGATATATTTATTCCATCCCATATTACTAGGCAGTACTTTCACCCTCGAGTAAGCAGCCATTAGCTAGAACTGGAAGTACACCCGCCAACCTGACGTCAGAATGGCGGGTGTCATTAATTTCTTAAATATCTCTGGAGTTCAAAGAGCACATTGCTCGAATTTTAGCGCACATTTGGCACATTCCTAGCACTAACTCCTGACGTATACCACACCAGGATTGCTTGATGTACACCCGCCATTCTGACGCTCACGATATTTCTTTCTATGACAGAAAGTTATGTATTATTATTAAATAAACAATTAGTACTTAAGTATATTGGCCGTATCGTTCGAATATCTGGTGCCGTAGCCGAATGGAATTTTTGCGACGTGAAACGAAAACGAAACGCCGCGAAAAGTAGTCTGGCTTTGTCAAGCCAATACGCAAGAGGCGGGCAAGAGCGATAGAGATATAAATCTACGGGCGTTTCGTTCCGTGAGCGTTTGTGTCGGCTACGTACCCTGATGACAATATTAAATTAATACACACTTGATATGAAATTTCTTGTTATATGTAATTTGGGAGAATTTCCTAGGTTCCTACTTAGATTTTTTCAGGCAAAATTTAACCTCATATATTATCAGCAATAAAAATACAACGTTGAATCAAGTTTAAGGGTGTTGGCACTGAGGAATCTATTTATTATTCGGGTGAACGCGCTGAGCTGTGGCCACTGTGACATTTGGACTGTGATTAATTTTCATATTCAAATCACTGACGGCCGAGGGTTGGCAGTTTCTTTTGTTTTTGCGAGAAAGATTTTTATTTTAGAAAACTATGCGTGTGATATCTGTAACGTTCCCAGTTCCAAGCCAGTTCGGTGGAAATGACAGCTGGGCCAACATTATATTCGATATCTTTTTTGCCTATATCTACACTTGTAGGTATAGGCATTACTATTTCCTAGGAATTAAATAAAAATTTTAGCTGCAGTTTCAATTCAATTTTATTTAAGAAAAAAAAAACGTCGCAGGCAAAAAAAAATCCAAACACATAAACATAACAACAAAAAGTACTTTGACCCATGTTAAGATCAAACATGTGTTTCGTCACAAAATATAGAAAAAATAATGTGCAAAAATTCGTATTATTAAAAACTTTGCACAAAGTGCACAAAGATAAATAGGTTTATAGGTGAACAGTAATCATTTCTTTGTAGCGCTGGTAGCCTAGCGGTAAGTTACGCGCGACTTTCGTTCCGGAGGTCGCGGGTTCGAACTCCGGCTCGCACCAATGAGTTTTTCGGAATTTATGTGCGAAATGTCATTTGATATTTGCCGGTCGCTTTTCGGTGAAGGAGAACATCGTGACAAGGTAACCGGACTAATTCCAATAAGGTCTAGTTTACCCTTCGGGTTGGAAGGTCAGATGGCAGTCGCTTCGCTTTCGTAAAAACTAGTGCCTACGCCAAATCTTGGGATTAGTTGTCAAAGCGGACCCCAGGCTCCCATGAGCCGTGGCAAATGCCGGGATAACGCAAGGAGGATGATGATGAGTAATCATTTCTTCATAATTATGACCAAACATATTTTGACTATAAAACTCCCGTGAGACTCATACATATTTAAAAATATTTTAAGCGGGTTACTCACGTATTAAGTCGATATAGCGTTCGACTAACCAAAATATTTTGAGCCAAATAAAATGTGGATGTAAAAATAACAAATGTCTGTCCGTTTTTGACACGGAAACCCACTCAGATTCTGATAGCCAATTACGTTGTAAGTAATTAAACCAGCAATTTGCTTTTTCAGCCCATTAATAATTTATTATCATGTACGTGGTGCTTTGCCTGCAGAAAATGATGTAAATAAATCGTCTGCCATCCTGAAAAATATTCGACAAGCGAGACTGCCTTATCCTATTCCAATTGATATAATATTTAGATAAATCCATACCAATACTAATTACTAATACAAATTCTATTTTAATTCTAATCTATATCTGTAAATACTAATATTATATATGGGAAAGTGTTTGTCTGTTTGTTTGTCCCTTTTTCACGGCAAAACGTAGCGACGAATTGACGTGATTTTTTAAGTGGAGATAGTTGAAGGGATGGAAAGTGACATAGGCTACTCTTTGTCTCTTTCTAAGCGAATCCGCGGGCAAAAGTTTGTTATAAATAATTGAGCCTTTAGGTAGGTACATGGCCCACTGTTGGGCACAGGCGTCTCACGCAAGAGAGGGCTCGGGCTAGCCCAATTTCACATGCACTTTTTGAATTTCTTCGCATATGTATGCAGTGTTTCCTCATAACGTTTTCTTCCGAAAACAAGAAAGAAAGAAGTAGGTATGTAAAGAATATGTTGAAGTTTATGATCACGTAATATAGTATAATAAATAACAAGATTTATTACGGAATCAATGCTGAATTCGCGATTTCAGCATCCTTTCAAGAAAAGAGCGTACACCCATCTTAAAGGCCGGCAACGCACCTCCAACACCTCTGGTGTTTCGGGTGTCCATGGGCGGAGGTGATCGCTTACCATCAGGCGACCCGTCTGCTCGTTTGCCTCCGATCCCATGAAAAATAAAGTTGTTCACTATGCAAAGTTTGAACGGCCCTTTTTATTTCACCCTGTATAAGTATAATACAGAAATGCTTGCCTTGCTGCATCGTATAGAGCAATATTACCGTAATCACCTGCAATGGATGCAGACTAGGTGTGGTCGCGATCCTCGGCGGAAATGGAGGAAGAAAGACAAATAGGTTACCATTGCCAACGATACCACAGTTTAAGAGGATACGGTAGCGAAAATGCTAAAATGGAAAGGAGCCCCCCTTTCAACTTGGGAATTTTAGTTAAATATACAAGTGTTATTAACTAGATTTATCGAAAAAAAAATCGTCCATTAAGAACAACTCAGTCAAAAGATATTTCAAAAAAATCTTTAAAATCAAGGTTCCGCTCTCGACTCTTTCCTCCTTCAAAAGTTAATCAATCGGACCGAAATTTAAGAATCTAAATAACAATGAAATAATCTATGTCGGACCGTTTAGCTTTTTTACCAATTTTATTTACCAATTATTGTTACCAATCTTGAGTATCACACCTTTTTTTGCGCCACAATGAAAAAGGTCGTTTTTGGAAATTTTTGATTGGCTCTAGAGTCTTTAAAAAGCAGAATATCAAAAAAATCAAAACGTTCCGACACAGATAAAATAATAACAATCTGTGTTGAAAAAATCATTGCTCTATCTTCAAAAACCAGGGAGGAAATAGTCGAGAGCGTTTGTATAGAGAATAAAATTGACCCCTACCGTATCATCTTAATAAAGGGTACTATCGTACGGGATGGCCACTCCTCTCCCCGCTGAAAGTGTCACCCACCCCCTCTCGGTTACCTCACAGTTACCGCCCGTCAAAAACGCCGATCTGTCATATCTCACTCATACAAGCATGGTACGCGTTCACCTACACGAGCTTAGAATGTGTGCTAGGAACGCGCCTCTTTCATATATTTGATCGCCAGTGTCCGAGATGTGCCGGTACAGTGAGTACTGATAAATGGCAAAGTCAAATGCCATACGCTACGCATCACATCACATCGTAATATTTAGGATAAGTAAATCCTATGGAATAACGTACTTCGTAAATATCACCAAGAAAATAGGCTCGTTTAGGTGGCACCACACCTTTGGGTGCCTTTGGGTAATAGTTAGGTGGAGACACTAATCATAATTAACAATTTGAACATAAATACGAGTATAGGAGTAGATCTGATGGTTAAGAGTATGAATCAAATTGTCAAAACAGAGGAGCTTAGAACTTACATAAAATACAAATCCTTCATTCCATTTCTGATATCTTTACGGAATGGGCTCTAGCCTAGGCATAAGTTGGAACTTTATTATACATTGATGATGATGAGAGAGGGAAAAAACTGTATAATTATTATAAATAATTAAAATAAGAATGGGTAAACCTTACCAAGTCATATCACAGTAATTGTGTTCGAGAAATCTTCCTCTAAGAGCGATCAAAACAGAGGAGCTTAGAACTTACATAAAATACAAATCCTTCATTCCATTTCTGATATTTTTACGGAATGGGCTCTAAGCCTAGGTATAAGTTTGAACTTTATTGTACATTGATGATGATGAGAGAGGGAAAAACCTGTATAATTATTATAAATAATTAAAATAAGAATGGGTAAACCTTACCAGGTCATATCATGACAATAATTGTGTTCCAGAAATCTTCCTCTAAGAGCAAGTAGTCAGTGAGTAAAAGTTTGTATAAAAGTGCCATTAAGAAGTTAAACCCGAATAGAGTAGCACACAGTTTGTAATGAAATACAAGAAATTGGGTGTATTAGGTACGTTTTCAAATGTACTTTTAGTAAAGAAATTATCCATACTAATATTATAAATGGGAAAGTGTGTGTGTCTGTTTGTTTGTCTGTCTTTCACGGCAAAACGAATTGACGTGATGGAGAGTGACATAGGCTACTTTTTGTCTCTTTCTAACGCGAGCGAAGCCGCGAGCAAAAGCTAGTATTCTATATATTTTTTAAATGTTACCAAAATTGTTCCATTTCGTTTGAAGTCAAGAAAAAAAAACAAAGTTAACACACAATCGCCTCACCGCGTATTAAAATATTTTACTTATATGTTTGTCTGCAGTGCCAATCTTATTTGTATCTGAATGGCACACGGTAAGAACATGTCTAGTCACGTTGACAACATTTTCGAATTATCGCGGTTTGAAGAAACAATGTCAGTAATTATTGAAAGTACTAGTTCTCGATATGTGACACCCTTCTGTAACATTAATTGACAATGATTTAAGATTGAATGTGGCAGCTTCACCGCTAAGTTTTTTTTTATACCACGTCGGTGGCAAACAGGTATACGGTCCACCTGATGGAAAGCGGTCACCGTAACCTATGGACGCCTGCAACTCAAGGGTTTAACATGCGCGTTGCCGACCCATTAGAAACTTATACTAAGTAGTGGTACTTTTACTTTAGCTGTTTTCGTGTAGAGGCGCTTATAAAAAGTAACTAATACTTATGAAATAAAACTATGGAAACGGATTAAATCGCGTATAATGAATTTAAAATACATCCCGACGTTTCGAACTCTTTAAAACGGGTGACTGAGGAAAAAAAAATGTTACATACAAGAAATTTAAAACCATGAAAATCAAATTTTAAGGCAGGTTCACACACTATTAAAAAAGGACTGACAAAGAAACAAACATGGTTTTATTTCATGAGTTTTCCGAAGACAATATTAACTAATACTTGTTTAAAAGCTTTAAATTTTAAAATAAAAATCATTTTCTCAAAAAAAAGGACTAGACATGGTTTTTCCGTGTACCCTTTATCTATCAAACACATAGCGTTTCCTAATATTAGATCCATACATCAATAAATCAACAGACAATCTAAGGTGGATTAAAATAGAAGCCGGAGTTAATATAGACGTCCTAATAAACATCGGGAAAGCATGATTTAAAACAAGTCATCTCCTGTACATGATAGTTTTTAAAACGTTACTAGATATCGAGAAAGACACGGGAAGGGTTTATTGTGTACTTAAACGCATAAAATGTTGTTATAGGTGTAAGTCGATTTTCGTTGAGGAAAACCTCGTGAGGTCATAATAAGGCCTAGTTTACCTTTTAGGGGAAGTTCAGATGACAGTCGCTTTCGTAAAAACTAGTGTGTCTACGCCAAATCGTGCCGTACGCCAAAGCCTGTAACGATTGTTTTTTTTACAGAATGGTTTAATCGGAAGATCAGCGCTGGAAGTCGCCAGCAATATGCTGAGATTAGATCACTTCGTGGCACTTTCTGCTTTTGTGTCTTTTTGCTTGTATGTTTTCTTTTTTGTGTGTTTGCGAATAAATTATTTATATTTCTATTTCTAAACGTAGTATAAGACTGGGAAAACGCTCCGAAGAAGATTATTAAAGGTTGAATTGCGATAATCTTCGCATCATAGTGAATGCCACCAAATAAGAGTA
Organism: Leguminivora glycinivorella; assembly: GCF_023078275.1. NCBI lineage: Eukaryota > Metazoa > Arthropoda > Insecta > Lepidoptera > Tortricidae > Leguminivora > Leguminivora glycinivorella. The sequence goes on along the minus strand of NC_062979.1, from coordinate 15,844,218 downwards.
AGTGTATGTTTTCTGGATAATAGTAATGACCACAGAATTAAGTCAACAAAGTCCCTTCCAGAGTTCACGGTCACGAGCGAGGGCAATAGATCCTCGTGCCTTCCATTATGCCAACAAATTATGTTTCTGCTGAAAGTGGGAGATGCGGTCGCCACGTATAGGAATAGTGTTGGCGTGCTCCCGATACGATATTTAATAAAAAATGTATTAATTCGCTGTCCAAACAACGCACGTGTTGGAGGTATCCCCACACATGTATTATAATAAATGATCGGGTTTAAACCGTGCGATTATTTTATGAAATCAACGCAGCGTTGAACGCACTCGATTAACGGAATGTAAGGAAAATACCATGATGATGCTGCGTAAGGTAAGCGTATTATTTTATTTTTTCGTATAAATTCTGTTTGTAATAGAAATACAAATAATGAATATTGTAGGTATGTAGTCTTTTTAAAGGTACCGTAAAACGAAGTCACCAGAAATCGCGACGTGAAGAGAGAACATTTCGAGACTTTCTTTTAACCCCGACGCAAAAACGAAGGGGTGTTATAAGTTTGACGTGTCTGTCTGTCTGTCTGTCCGTCTATCTGTCTGTCTGTCTGTCTGTTTGTCTGTCTGTGTGTGTGTCTGTCTGTGGCATCGTAGCTCCCGAACGGATGAACAGATTTAGATTTCGTTTGTTTTTGTCTGAAAGCTGAGTTAGTCGGGAGTGTTCTTAGCCATGTTTCATGAAAATCGGTCCACTATGTCGAGGTCGGGGGTTTTTCAAAATTTTAATTATAATTAAATTTAAAAATCTACACTACCGCGACCAATTTTTTTGACATAGGTACCTAAAAATACGAGTACAAATAGGTATGTTTCTTCTGTAAGTAGGTAATATAATTTCATGCACATCACTAGCACGTCTATCCTTTCTTTGTTTGTTTTCACTTAAAAGTTACTTAATTCTTGTTTTCGCTATTCCGCAACATATGTTATTGTAGTGAGAACAAAGTTATGTACCTACACATATGGAAAAAGGGTGTTGCTTGGTTTTGTCTTGGGATTCAGGCCTACACGTGCCGGGTGTCGATAACAATAATGTGATTTATTACATACATACATACATACAATCACGCCTGTATCCCATAAAGGGGTAGGCAGAGCACATGAAACTACTAAAGCTTCAGTGCCACTCTTGGGAAATAAGGGGTTGAAAGAAAACGAAAATATGACATTGCAGTGACAGGTTGCCATCAGCTTCTCGCCTACGCCACAATAATTATTTAACCCATTCCTACATTAAAAAAAAGTAACCATTATCTACTCTTGTTTTTTTGTACACAACTGTGTTAAGAAACTTAATTGTTTTAAGTCTAAATTTCGTATTGCATACACCACGACGCACTTGATATTATAACATTAGTCGACAAGCAAACGACAGCCTGTTGTTATTTTTCTTGTAACGTTTTCAATTTTATTCTTTTTAACTGTAGTCCATTTTTCTTGTATATGTGTTTTGCATTTCTTCTGTCTGTTGCCGTCCGTGAATCTTTCTCACTTGATGGTCTCATCGGAAGATCAGCGCTGGAAGTCACCAGCAACACGCTGAGATGAGGCCATTTCGTGGCACTTAATTACTTTCTGTCTTGTTGTTATTATGTGTTCTTTGTCTTGTCTGTGTTCACGAATAAATGTTTATTCTATTCTATTCTATTCTAAATAAAATTGTAGTATGATACTTGTGTTACTATGTCCCTAGCTTAGGTTCCTCTAAAGTGACACGTAATAGCTTACACAAGATAATAGGCTAGTTTCCTACTAGTCAAATCTGCTTCTTTTTAAGAACTGTCAAAACGATTTGCTAATATGGAATTACTATGAAATACTGAGGAGTGACGTCACGGTCAATTCATTTACTTTATATCTTTCTCTTTGACTTATTAAATAGAAATTATGTTTAAACATAACTAAAGTACTGTCTTTATTACGTGGTGCTTTATTTCGTGCACTGCATATATAATATTATATTTTAGTATAGGAAACTAGCCTATTATAAGTAAGTGTTGACTAGTTCGGTATTTTTTTATCGCTTGACTACAAATGAAAAATTTTAGTTCTGATGTGATTAATGATAGCCGAATCTGTAAATTTTTATGTCCAATTTGGAATCACCCTTTACGTTTTCAGCATGTACTTTTGTACTTATATCTGTACATTTACATCAATTTCGTACATTCACAGCGTGTCAAAGTACTTACTTCGAAAGTCTGCTTAAACTTATCACTCCGAATAATGTTCAAACAAAGTTAACAAAAAGACGGGAACTGACGGGAAGTCGAATACTAACTGTATTCGACTTGTTTTAGTTACAGTTCCGTTCTTATTCTAAATCAAGGGTGTGATTTTACGTACAACTACCTAAAAATTAAACAAATGTTTTTTGAACTGAACAAACCATGTAGGTACCTACTTTTAGATGCCACCACTCCTTTAGTCGACACTTAAATGGCAACACTGATTAATATTTAACAATATAACAAATTAAACAGTGAAATAGTAACGAATAACAAGTGAGAACTTGAGGAGTAAGCTGCGAAATTACATGGAGAAAGTATGAATGAATTTAATGATAAATTCGCCATGCACTTTTGCAGCTCATTTTACCTACCTTAATGCTTTTGTTTGCTGCTTGCTCGTATTTTGCATTGTGTCCAAATGTGTTAGTTGACAATAAGCCACTATATTATTACAGATGTAGTGCAAAAAGATTTGCCTTCGTATTGTTACAGAGATGTACGAAAGTGTCTGCTATTTCAGTCAGTCTCAGTATAAGATGTACTGACATTGACTGAAATAGGAACGTTTCCGGAATAATTTTTAGAAAAAAACCACCGCCTTTGTGGTTCAGGTGAAAGCTACTTGCGTATGTTGGATTATGTAGAAATATGTAGAATGTAGGTATTTTTTAAAACTACTTTTAATGCTTTAATTGATGGTAACTCAAATGAATATACGTATACCGTTAAGGTTTTAGGAGTTTCCTCGATTCCTCATGGATCCGATTATAAGAAATCGAAGCTTGACAAAATTTGACTTGAAACTCAATATGCTTAGCAAACATAACAAATCTCATAACAAAAATGTCACTGTTATGAACTTAAATGCATGCTGTTCTTTTAAAAATACCAAGGTCAAAGTCCGTTCTGATCTTCATCAGCAGTTCCACTGCACCAAATGTCACTGTTCTGGACGTTAGTGCATGCTGTTCTTATAAAAATACCAAAGTTACTATAAGTGTGCCGTTCAGATTTGAGGAGTTCAGTTCTGACCATCATCAGCAGTTCCACTGCACCAAATGACACTCTTCCGTACGTAAATGCATGCTGTTCCTTTAAAAACACAAAAATCACCATAATATATGTATGCCTTTCAGATTTGAGGAGTTCCCTCAATTTCTGCAGGATCCCAGCATCAGAACTGGGTTCTGAGAAAAATGGGACCAATCTGTATACATAATATATACATTCAATCAAAAAAAAATTTCAAAATCGGTCCAGAAACGACGGAGATATCGTGGAACAAATCTCCGCCGCCTCAAAGGAAGGAACCACCTTCCTTGAGAAATTTGAGGCGGCGGTTAAAAATACAAAGAATACCCTTTTCGTACATCTGCGCCTAGGGTTGCAAATAGAAAAAAAAACGAATGTTTTTTTTTTCAGAATTATGAAAAAAAACATGAAAAAAAACCGAGCACCATGGTATTTTTTTCTAAATATGTTTTTTTTTTCAGATGAACAAATAATTCGACAATACCGGTTTATCGTGACTTGTAACTTGTTTCAATAACAAAACATACATTTTAATTCGATTAACATTCAGTATACAAACGTTTATTGGGGAATCCCCGATGCTGCGTGCAGCGTAGAGAGGCGGTGGTGTTGCCAACAGTAAATAGTGATAACTACCAACTACAGATTTCGTAAATGTTATTTTTATAAGACCAGAAATTAAAGTTAAGGTAACTGTACACTATTCCGGGATAGTAAAATGTGGTACATTATTCCGGGAAACTTTGGTTTTTGTCGCAAAATAAGGAAACTATCAGTAAAATCTTAATTTAATGCAGTATTTTATTAACTAATATAGATCAAATAGTATCATATCTTTTGAAGCCGTGAGGTACCTCCAAACGCGTCAGTCGCAACCACGCAGTGGTTTCTATGGGCGTGTTTGACGGTGAGCTTAACGCGGCAGCGGAACTTCTTAAGGGTTCACTGTGATGCGGGTAAGTTTATTTATATTAAATTTGTATCATAATTGTCTTATAGTTATTAAAAAACATTTATATCATCTTTTCAAATGAATTTAAGGCATATTTTAATTAAAATACCCGCTCCCGGAATAATGTACACCATTTTGACGCGGAGTACATAATTACGGGAGTATCACGGAATAACGGAACCACAGTCCGCAATATTTTTATGTTTTATTACTATTTGCGGTGAAGTATATTTATATATTTGATGTAAATATATTGAGTAAAGGTTACAGATTTATAGTGACATAATTACGGCACATATATTTTTTAGATTTTAGTCTCATAATTGAGTACGAAATGTAGACTCGTTGAGTAATACGTGCGAAATATTGGAGTGTGGCATCGACATTAAATTTGTTTTATTTCATAAAATTAAAGCACAAAGGTTACTTATTTCGATGTTTTGAGTATAATTGTTATATAATCTTCCAATGTACTAAGAAAAAAATCTTGTTTATCTTTTAATATAGCCTTCGTTTTGACTGCCGTAATTAAGTACACGACTTTATATGAGTGTATCTTATTCCGGTATGCCTATATAAAGTATATTAAAATATAAAAACAGAAAATAAGGTATAGAGACCCGACTATTATGTTTTTAAACTTCCTTAGTTAGGTAAAAATCTTTATACCGCATATTGGTTTGTCCGTCAGTCAGTCTGTCCGTCTACGATTTAGCTCAATCATTATTAGTACTAGAAAGCTAAAATTTACATGAGGATAATACATAATAGGATAGACATATATAAATATAAAATAGTACAAATTCGTTGGACAGTCAATATGTGTAAGAACGGCCTGTAATATTTATTTATTGAGTACTATTTACTTATATATACATACTTGAATAACGTATCACCCACCATATATGTATACGGTGTAGCTCAGTGATCACCAGTACCAAAAAACTGAAATTTTCACGAGTACCTTGCAATTTTTATAACCGGCAATAGCTTCTGGATTGAAATTAAATTTTGAAAAAATAAACCCCACATTGTAAAGTGTTTTTCATCAAACATGGCTAAGAACACTCTCGACGAATTCAGCTTTCAAACAAAAAAAAAACTTATCTAAATCGGTTCATCTATTCGTAAGCGATGCCTTAGATAGACAGACAGTAAAACTTATAACAATTCAATTCAATTCTAAACCTTTAATGACATAACACCCTGTCATTATATCATACAATCGTTATACCGTAAAATATCATATTTCCCATCCCACCTCAACCTATCAAAACATTGCCAATTATAAAAAATACACTCTGTATAAGCATCTATCAAAACGATATGTGCATTTATACATTTATTTAAACAATATTTTTAATTCATTTTTTTACATTATACTTCAACAACGTCGACTTTAAAGGTATCCCGTAATTACGTACAACGGGGTCTATATTAATTCGCATAACTGAATACTCCTAATATGAATTGGCATACCGTTTATTACGCATAACGTTTAATACGCATATCATTATTTCGCATAACAGATTTCGTATAATGCTAATGCGCATAATGTAAATTGTTATAACGATGAATTGGTATAAGTATAATAAGCATAACTTTGTTTCGTAGAATGTTTAAATGGCATACAAGAAAATTATATTTTCACCGCACTAACGGGTAACGGCTTACTTTTCTGTTCGAAAACAGATAGCAAAATTGCATTTTATCCACAAGAGTGCAAAGTAATTTCATACAAATTTTACCTTGATGTCTTAAGCTAGCTGATAGAATTTTACCTATAAATGATGATTTTGAATCATAAATATTGAAGAAATCGATGGATTTGATTTAGTTTGATGTTTTATAGTCAGTATTTTGTTCGTGTTGGGGTGGTGAAAAATTTGGTTGTCAAACTCGGTGGCAATGTTTAACATGCCGTACGAAGGTTAATGTGCCTTGAAACCCTCGCAACGCTCAAGATTCCACTTTTTGACCCACTCGCTACGCTCGCGGTTCAATATTGGAATCTTCCGCTTGCTCGGGTATCAGTATTGGCACGTGCGATCAGCGAAAATCTGAACGATGAAATAATATTATTTATTAAATACTATCCATTTTCAATTTCTTTTTTTTTTTTATACTACGTCGGTGGCAAACAAGTATACGGTCCGCCTGATGTAAAGCGGTCACCGTAACCTATAGACGCCTGCAACTCAAACAGTGTCACATGCGCGTTGCCACCCCATTAGAAACTTGTACACTCCCTTTTGCTGTGTTAAGTACACAGCAAAAAGGAGTGTACAAGTTCCAAGGAGGGTTCGGGTTGCCGACGACTCAAAGGACAATAGACGGAACAAGTTAGTTCCGTAAGTCCTCCCGTCATCAGCACACCGCACCCTCGTTGAGCTCTGGCAGCCTTCCTCACCGGCAGGAACACAACACTATGAGTAGGGTCTAGTGCTATTTGGCTGCGGTCTTCTGTAAGGCGGAGTGAGAGCGGCGGATTTCTAGAGAGAGGAGTGAGAGCGGCGGATTTCTTTAGTAAGGTACAGCGGGGCAAATCTAGACTAAAAGGCAATTGTAACTAATCCATTTTTTCCATTACTACACTATTTCCATTATTCCATTATTCCCTTTATTCATTTCAGTTCTTAGGCTAGGATTTTTATAATATGACTATAAAAGTAAAATACAAAACCACATACAAAACAATACAAAATATATAAACACATTATAAAAAACCTAACCTAGGGTGCCGCCAGCAGCGGGGCAGGGCCCAAGCTGCCGGTGGTTAGGGCTGCAGAGAGAGGAACCGTCGGACTATACGCGCCGTGTCTAAGATCACCGCCTTCTGCATCTGGCCCTTGATCCAGCCACCCAGCGAGAGTCTCTTAAGATGTTGGTCGAGACTCTTCGGTATGAGACCGTTCGCTGAAACGACTATAGGGACAATGATCGTTGAATCAACATCCCACATGGCGGTTATCTCGTGAGCCAAGTCTAGGTACTTACTGGACTTGTAAAACATGGAAGAAATTGACCAGTTACATTTGCCCCCACTTGAGATTTGCCCCGCTGTACCTTACTTACCCCTATTTTTTTCATGCTTAATAAGTGAGACAGTATAAATTTAAACATTCAAAATAGAGCGCTCGAAATTGGAAAATCAGCCCCTGATTGATCCAATCGCTTTCTCCATACAGTTAGTAGGTATGGCAATTCATTTTAGGATAATTAAAGTTATACGAAATAATAGTATGCAAATTTCAATTATGCAAATTCATTGTTATGCGAAATAAGAATTATGCATTTTTAATATTATGCTTATTCAATGTTATGAACAATTATATTATGCCTAATCTGTTATGCGAATTTAAATTATGCGAATTAATGATAGGCGAAATAGAGGGCACCCCGTACAACGACTCCCGGAATTGAAGCCATACCAAAATTGTATCCCGGAATAATGGGCAAACTAAGGGTTAAGTAAAACAACGGTCATTTCTATAAATTAGAAGTTACGATGCAAAACAGTGTCTTAAATCCATCGTAGAAGACTTATCCTTAAAATAAAATAATTAACACGACTAGAAACTTCGCATTTTTTTTACAATCCTCACTCAAAGTAGGAAACGTCTTAAGTTCCCGTAATATGGGACAGTTACTTTATTTGATTAAATTCGTTTAATAGTTGACATTAAGTCTAAAAAACCGTATAAAAGTATTAACTGCTTTGCAAATTTTGAGATTTCGTACTTTAGAAAAAAAACATTCTCCAGAAAAAAAACTGTTTTTTTTCAAGGTTTTTTTTCATGTTTTTTTTTCAAGCCAGAAAAAAAAAACGTTTTTTTGCAACCCTATCTGCGCCTACTCCGTTCACTTTAGTTACAAATCTTATGACATTTTTGGCTTATAGGTAGGTAATCTAAGTAACAACATTCATGATTCGGAGTTTAAGTACATGTGCTTATACTCCGAATTATTGATTATGTATATCACTTCAATGCGCAATTGAGCATTGGTATGGTACCAAATCTGATAATAATATGACTTTATGTATAACTTTTTGAATAGTGTAAAGTGTTCCAGAAAATGTTTGCAGTCTTTGGTTCTAATACGTTCTACGAAGTAACAGTTAGGGAGCGCTTTCTCTATACAATGAATATAATTTTTCGTAGTGGCACTGTTGTTAAAAATCTAAGTCAACTCCACTTCAGATCAGATAGGTACGTAAAAGAATAATGGATCGTGAAATTGGTGAGAAGTTCGGAGTTCGATTCCCTCGCGATTGTAAAAGTTTGACACAAACTTGAAGGATTTTCCGAATACTGATTGGGTTATTAGCAAAGTTGTACATGAAGCTAATCAAACTTTAATTAATGTGTTTACATGTGAGTAATCTGTTTACTCATGAAATAAAACTATGGAAACGGATTAAATCGCGTATAATGAATTTACAATTCATCCCGACGTTTCGAACACTTTACATCATTCATGGTCAACGGGTGACTGAGGAAAAATTACAACTCCGTAGTTTTATTTCATGAGTAACTATCGCGGTACAACCGAAGACAATAATCTGTTTACTGTTTAGAAATACTGACATTAGCGAAAATACCAACACTTATTAGTATTATTTTTTACCCTCCAATAAGTTGAGTGTGAGCACAAAGAAATAATTATGATATTATTTTTTTGAGGCCATGAAAAGCAGACTGACAGGAACGATACGTATTTTTCATCACACCCGCACTTTAAACGTGCTATTGCGCGCAGGCGGAGCGTGAGTTATAGAAAAATCGGTCTCCCAAGGGAATAATGAAATTTCTTGTACCGTACTTAACTTTTTTACATCTATTTACATATTTTTTACATTGCGAGTGTGATGAAAAACATTGTGTGTAACTCGGGGAGTATGAATATTACAAACTCGAGTCTTTAAATCGCTCCGGCAAGCCGTCGCGATTTAACTTACTCTCGTTAATAATATTCAAACAATGTACTATTTTATAAAGGTTCTTTAAAAAAAAGTGATATTATTTTCTTGATTATGTAGCGTTTTCAAGGTATAATGATAACTAAATATATTATGGGCTGCTTTGCTCTGGGTCGTATCTAGTCTAGCAGGCCTCCACCGCTGATCATCGGCGATTATGGGGACGTTTGAGTCAGGTACGTTTCAGGGTGTTTTTTTTTATTATTAAATCATTTATTTCAGGCAACTTTAGTCCATAGGTACACATATTCACAAATAAAGACAATTACAACGAAAACGTACTTTTCAAATTAAATTAAATTAAATCAAGGTGTGCACTGATTCATCAAATAACTTTAATTAGTATTAGTAATTTTTAGATTGTTTTTTGACCATTTTGTTTGAATTTATTTTCTTTATTTATTTTCCTTCTTAAGTTAGGCTATTTTATAATATGATTATAAAAGTAAAATACAAAACCACTTACAAAACAATACAAAATATATAAACACATTATAAAAAACCTAACCTAGGGTGCCGCCAGCAGCGGGGCAGGGCCCAAGCTGCCGGTGGTTAGGGCTGCAGAGAGAGGAACCGTCGGACTATCCGCGCTGTGTCCAAGATCACCGCCTTCTGCATGTGACCCTTGATCCAGCCTGAATTGATTATTTTTATGGTGAATAACAAAATATTTCAAATATATATATAAACTATATAAACGCTGGGCAAAGGCCTCCCCTTTCTTCCGCCACTCATCCCGATTTGCCGCCTTCCGGCCAGTAGTGCAAAATGCGTCGAGGTCATCCCGCCATCTTTTCTTTGGCCTACCTCTGCCCCGGCTAATAAAAATAAAATATATATATAAACTATTAAACGTCGCTCCATTCTAATAGGATTCTTCATTAGTGAGAAATGCTCATGTTTGCTTCAAACCGCTGGTGCTCGGAATAGCCGACATTCCATGGAGACTGTGTTTACCCTACTTCAGAGTGAAAAACTTTGTGCCTGCAATCATATAAAACACTTTTTAGTAAAAGCTGCAACTTATTAAAAACATATACCTACTTTAGTGAAGATTTTCATATAGGTACCATTATGTCAACAAATTATGCCACTTTTGACACTAATAGGCTAGTTTCCTATACTTAAAAAATAATAATAATGCAGTGCACGAAATAAAGCAACACATAATTAGAAGAGAAATATGGGCAGTAGTTATGTTTAAGCATAATTTATATTTAACTAGCTTTTACCCGCGGCTTCGCCCGCGTAATAAAAGTATTCTTATTGAAACGTTTACAAAAAATAAGATTTTCATTTGGATCTGTAGGTTTCTTTGTAGGTACATCTGTCCGCGATTATTTCGATTAAGGTAAAGCGGGGCAATTCTCGACTGGGGGGGCCATTGTAACTGATCTATTTGCTGTACGGTCAGCCATGAAAGTGGTTTCCCACTTTTCGACTCTATTGATCAAAAAGTGGTAAACCACTTTTTTGGCTGACTGTACCTTACACATATTACTATTGTTTTAAAAGAAATTCTTGCAATGATTGTAGAATTGTTACACAGCGACCACAGCGTAGGTAGTAGGTACGAATATGTATGTATTTTACCTATATAAATATTTATACTGGGGAAACTTCATACAACCCACATAGCCAGTATCTCGACGCTATGGTCGGTAGGGTAAAAAGTACTTCCTTGCATTATCGCTTACAATTTTTTCCATTTTGCTTATACTTATTGCAAACGTAAACATATAAAAGGCAAGCAAGCAACGATCTTCTTACAGCACATTGAATGTAATAGTTATTACGGATGCAGGATACTCGCCGATGCATACTTACTAATCCCTTCCCACTGAGCCACCTGCATTTTACACTGCCTAGATATAGATATCGATTGCCGACCGATTATTCCGACCCCAATCCCTATTCTTATCCCCGTCCCTATCTCTATCCTTGTCCCCGTCCCCGTCCCCGTCCCGTCCCTGCCCCTGTCCCTCCCCTATCCCTATCCCCGTCCCCTATCCCTATCCCTATCCCTATCCGCATCCGCATCCGCATCCCTATATCCCTACCCCTACCCCTTCCCTACCCCTACCCCTACCCCCTACCCCCTACCCCTATCCCTTCCCTATCCCTAACCCTATCCCGTTCCTGTCCCTGACCCTGTCCCTGTCCCTGTCCCTGTCCCTGTCCTTGCCCCTGTCAAATTATCATGCTAGGAGGTGAACTTTGAAAAATCCTTTCTTAGTGCTCCTCTAAGGAACTTCCGTGTCAATTTGAAATCTCTTGAACCAGAAGTAAAGATAAAAACTAAACCTATACTTATGGCTATTTTGGATATTTTAACCCCATTGCACAACAACAGGGGAGAAAATTTCTTTTCCACCTCATTCGATTTTAAATATTTATCGTGATCAGCGACCCGATAAACCATAAAAACGATACCCATATTTTGTTTTTGACTTTACCCCCTTTTCACCCCTTTAGGGGTCAAATTTTCAAAAAACCTGAAACATGTCTTTAGGAATCCTCCTGTGAAGTTTCGAATAAAATAGTCAAACTAAACTTGTTTCCCGATACAAACTCTGAACCCCCATTTCACCCTTTTAAGAGGAGAATTTTGAAAAATCCTTTCTTAGTGCTCCTCTACGCTATATAAGGAACCTATGTGCCAAATTTGAAATCTCTAGGACCAGCGGTTTCGGCTGTGTGTTGATATGTCAGTTAGTCAGTCAGTCAGTTTCTTCTTTTATATATTTTTTGATATTTAAACCCCATTGCACTACAACAGGGGAGAACGTATTTCACTTCCGCCTCGTTAGATTTTAAAAGCGTTGTATTTATCGTGATCAGCGACCCGATTAATCATAAAAACGATACCCATATTGTTTTTTTGACTTTATCACCCCCTTTTCACCCTTTTAGGGATTAAACTTTCAATAATCCTGAAACATGTATTTAGTCTATGTCTTTGGGAATCTTCCTGTGAAGTTTCGAATAAAATAATCAAACTAATCTTGTTTCCACATACAAAATTTGAACCCCCATTTCACCCCCTTAGGAGAGGAATTTTGAAAAATCCTTTCTTAATGCTCCTCTACACTATATGAGGAACATATGTGCCAAATTTGAAATTTCTAGGACCAGCAGTTTCGGCTGTGCGTTGATATGTCAGTCAGTCAGTCAGTCAGTTTCTTCTTTTATATATTTTTTTGATATTTAAACCCCATTGCACCACAACAGGGGAGAAGGTATTTCACTTCCGCCTCGTTAGATTTTAAAAACGTTGTATTTATCATGATCAGCGACCCAATAAACCCTAAAAATGATACCCATATTAGTTTTTTGACTTTACCACCACCTATTCACCCTTTTAGGGGTTAAATTTTCAAAAAACCTGAAACACGTCTTTAGTCATATGTTTTTAGGATCCCTCTTGTGAAGTTTCGAATAAACCAGTGAAACTAACATTGTTTCCCCATACAAACTTTGAACCCCCATTTAACCCCCTTAGGAGGCGAATTTTGAAAAATCCTTTCTTAGTGCTCCTCTACACTATATAAGGAACCTACGTGCCAAATTTAACATCTCTAGGACCAGCGGTTTCGGCTGTGCGTTGATATAAACCCCATTGCACCACAACAGGGGAGAAGGTATTTCACTTCCGCCTCGTTAGATTTTAAAAACGTTGTATTTATCGTGATCAGCGACCCGATAAACCATAAAAACGATACCCATATTGATTTTTTGACTTTATCACCCCCATTTTCACCCTTTTAGGGGTTAAATTTTCAAAAAACCTGAAACACGTATTCAGTCATATGTCTTAAGGAATCTTCCTGTGAAGTTTCGAATAAAATAGTCAAACTAATCTTGTTTCCCCATACAAACTTTGAACCCCCATTTGACCCCCTTAGGAGGTGAATTTTGGAAAATCCTTTCTTAGTGCTCCTCTACACTATATAAGGAACCTACGTGCCAAATTTGAGATCTCTAGGACCAGCGGTTTCGGCTGTGCGTTGATATGTCAGTCAGTCAGTCAGCTTCTTCTTTTATATATTTAGATAAGCCAAAGAGAAAGATATAAAGTAAATGAATTGGCCGTGACGTCACTCCTCAGTATTTCATAGTAATTCCATATTAGCAAATCGTTTTGACAGTTCTTAAAAAGAAGCTGATTTGACTAGTAGGAAACTAGCCTGTTGATCGATGTCATAATTACGGCAGTACCTACCATCTTATTCACATCTAAGATGCATTGTTCGAATGTAACAGTTGCATTGTAAGTTGGTTAGTTAGTTATTTTTTTAACAACTATGGAGGCAAAGATCTTGATTTAATTTTTTTATGGATAGATTGAGATAATGGTTTCAAGCCCAAGTTGGAATCAAGTCAAATCCTGAAGTTTCATTAAATCCCAAGTAAACTGTACTAGGCACGTACTTTTTCCGTATTATGTTGAAGTTGTCTCTCATTACACATTTATTTTTTGATGGAATATAATCAAAACGAGGTGCTGCATTGTAAAGTATACGAGTCTATCTGTACGTCACCTACGTCACAGTGTAATAAAGAGTACTGTCGTACAGTATGGCCACTCCCGCTCCCCGCTGGAAGTGCCGCCCACCCCCGCTCGGTTACTTCACAGATACCGCCTGTCACAAACGCGAACAGTTGACCTGTCATATCTCACTCATATAAGCATGGTACGCGTTCACCTACACGAGCTTAGAATGTGTGCTAGGAACGCGCCTCTTCATATATTTGATCGCCAGTGTCCGAGATGTGCCTACGTTGTTTGTCGTCGTCCGCCATACTGTATTACACTTGTCATACACAATAATCTTTGCAGTTTTATCCTTCCTTAGAAAGGAATTTCCCATCAGAAACAAAATACAGCGCGTAAACCGAATAAGGGCGATAAATGAAACCAGGCATATAATTCAATATTGTTATCATTAATTAAGAGGTGTTTTTGAGTTACTTTTAATTTTCACCCCATAATGAATTTTTGAAAAATTTCCCAGCAGCAATGTACCTACTGTAAATATATCGCATCAAATAACCACGCGTTTAATTTCGAAAAGTAACTTAATTATCAAATACGGGTAAGCAGGCGTACTCTTACGTTACATTAAAGCCTTTGTTCCATTACCGCGGACTAAGCAAACGTAGGATGAAAGATACCTTTTGTCAATAGAAGTTGCGTCTCCGCGATAAATCTTTTAGAATTTGTCGCCTGCCGTCCTCGCGCTGAATTTATTATGACGTGTCAGGTTGCTGTACCCGCTGTTCTAACCGGCGCTATGTGACGCGCTCCTTGCATTCTTTACTAATAGTTCTACGGGGATGCGGGAATATAAAAGTTTTAACTGAAAGATCTTAAAATAAAAGAAGGATGCTTTGAGGCTTGTCTGTTGAATGGTTACGTTTAACCAGGGGCGGCTCACTCTGCGATTCTATCGCCGCGCTACAAGTACATGCTGGCGGCCTAGTCAGGGGTGGCGCGCGTTCTCACGGAACGCACGTTCGCACTTTTTATTGTTACTTTACGTCGCGAGTTTTTATTAAGGTTTATATTCGATGTCGGCGTGTGGAATGGCTAATAATGCTTAGTTAAATGTCATCATGAGTAAATAGATAAATTTTACACATCTACTAATGATTAAATCCCACGAAAAAGTTCAATAAGTCTTGTGATGTTAGGGAATAAACAAAAATATATAAATACTGTATATATAAATACCTAGAAAGTTCCTAAGACTTAAAATATGATATAGTATAACATTTTATCTGAGCATTAATTCGTTTTAATCTATAGGCAACCCTATCGACCGACGCTGCGCTCGTGCGGCTCGTTTCTTTGTTAGAATTTTGTAGGCATTTATAAAGGCGGCATTTCGTGAACATCAAAGCAGTGGGCCTTCTGTACTTGTACTATTATATATTCTGTGGTTTAACAGACAAGATTCAAAACATCCTCCATTCAAGCCGTATCGTTATCGTTAATAAATGACCAGTCTATTTATGTCTTTTTTGAGACCGTTGTCCTAGGTTTAATTTTAATATGAAAGAACATGACAACAGTGACATTAGTGAGCTAAATTGACCGGACAGAATAGAAAAACAGCTAACATTTTCATAATATTTTTAGATTAACTAGTTTCTGCTCACAACTCCATCGGCATAAAATTATGCTTTTTGTAACAAAGATTATTTATCCAGCACCTATTGTGCCCAAGCATTAAATAATAATATATTGTATGAGTAGGTATCAAGTTTCATATCAATTGGATCAGCGGTCGGTATACGCGTGAAGATATCACACAGGACACCGAACAGAAGAAACTGGCTGTTTAAAAAAACTTTGATATATTTATAACAGGCTTAATTAAATTTTTCTATTACTCGTTGACTTTAATCTGTCAATTAGGACACCACAGACTAAACTATAAGTGCTGACTTTTCAGTGTTAGATAGTCTTTGACACTTAGTCAGTTCAATTTTAGTTAACTGTAATAATTTCATACATATATAAGTTCTTTACTAATTTGCGATACCTGGCAAATTTTTCTGCACCTGAAACACGTTTTTTTTTTCATCTATCGCGTTATCGACCAATCAGAGACGGTTATTACAAACAATTGGTAATTCGATGTCGATACAACGGTGAACGACGCTATTAGCATTAATTTTAACTTGAAAAATGATATTTTTCGTCCATTGATGATGAAGATGATGACTCATAGAAAAAGTATTGTATACAATAGTGATATAATCGACCAATCAGAAGTTATTTTCACTCTCGTACTTGAAAAATGATATTTTTCGTCCATTATTAGGCCACTCAGCAAGCTTCGTGGCCTAAACATGCAAGCTTCGTGGCCTAAACATGATACTCGACTGAAGAGCTTTGCTATTAATACATGGATCAAAGCCACGAATAATGTATTAGGCGGAATCTACACACAGTCATGTCACATTCAATTGACATATAAATACAAATACAAATACATCTCTCGCGTTAATAAAAGTCCGTACTTATGTGGCGGCACCACTTTATAAAGCTTTTTGCAGGAGTTTTTTGCATTACTTGCTATTTGATTTGAATCGTACTTACCTCACAATGAAAAACTTTTTTACTTTATATTTTCTTAAACAGTACACAAACGTTGCATCTCAAAACTAAAGTAGTTTGAAACTTTAAATCTAATCCACTCGAAAAATACTTTTAACCTGGATAGCTTTTTGGTAAAGGAGAATTGCTAAAATGTTTACGTGGAGGAATGCGCATCGATTTTGAGGTTTTCTCGGTTGCTCGAACTTTGTCAAGTGGTTTAGTTTTACTTTTTTATATTTGGGAGGAACGATTTCCGACGTTGCCAAACTATAATACTCGTTATCAGTTTTGTTGAGAGTACCTTTAATGTTCAAGTTTGTTGAGGTAAAATAGGTAACATTTATTTTATTGTAACAAGGTAAGTAAGTAAGGCCCCCCACATCTAGCGTCTTGCGAGTGTAGCGTCGGGCCAACTGTATGGAAATAGACTTCGCTATACAGTTGGCCCGACGCTACACTCGCAAGACGCTAGATGTGGGGGGACCCTAATTCCGAATGACAGAAATGCTCGGGTAATTTCGAAAGCCCGGAATCTTGATATTTATGATGGAAATAATTGTGATTATGCATGGTATGTCAATATCCCTGGACAGGCTGTAGTAGGCTTGTGTCGTTCACGAACTATGAACTGTTAGGAATAAAATCCCATCAATGACCGAAATGAACTGAATCTTTCCGTGGTCTGAGAATCGGTCTTTGCTCATTTAGTTCAGTATAGGATCGGCGAGCGCGAGCGGTTTGGATCGAGAACGAATGTGTGACTGCGCCGACCGAGAGCGAGAGCTACTTAGCAGAGCAACAAAAAAAGTCAAGTTTTCATATTAAACTTCGGTTACTTACAACCTTTCGGCCCGGAATGTTACTATCTGTGGACTAATCGTATAATTTTGACACTATTCGGTCCCATTCGTTCTGATCTTTCCGACCGCAGTGATCGCTGGTCTGCCTGAACTAAATGAGCAAAAGACCTAAAAGAGCGAACTAGTTCATGGGAGCGATTGAACGAGATCGGAGCGCTCCGATCAACGAACGAAACGGCACAAGCCTAGGCTGTAGCTACATTCTACTAAGATGCTATTGCTGGAACAGTTTCCAGCGATTAACAACATGCGAAACCATTTGCTCCCTACGTTTATTGGGTACCCCCAAAAAAGGTAATACTGTCATGTCATCTTAAATTGAAAATCATACTGATATAAAATACTCGTATAAAACTATAATATTTTCGTTAAACCAGGCTGTACCCTTATTACACGAAACGACATTTGAGATTGCCTGGGTGAAGTACAGTCGATTGACTAGGGGTTGCCAAATGTGGGACGTTTCGTGACTCGCATTTGGTTTGGAAGATAAATACTCACCTTATATAATGAATTAGTTAATTCCGATAGGCTTTATTCAATCTTGATTCAGGTCTAAAACAATATTTTACTTTCAAACATTGGCACAGAATAATCCTTAATTTAATTTTGTTAGAAATAATGCTAAAATTTTCATAGTAGCTGTGTTTCGATTATCTAGCGTCAACGATTGTTATTCGGCTGGGCCGCCAGGGGCATCAGGAAAGAATAGGCGATTTCCAGCATTTCTCAGGTCTCGACGATAGGCTCAAACAGCGCCGGCCCGTGCACTCGATCAGGGTAGAGCGAGTTTGAGTTTCGGCGCCCTTGGGAAGAAGTCATACGATGTAGATAAAAATACCGCGAGCGTAGCGAGCGAAATTTTTTTCATAGTAATGCCGTAGTTTGAAGATTAACGCAATACAGAATTATGGATTTCATTCATCATACAGAGTACGAAAGGGACAAGAGTTGAACTTTCTCAGTCGCAGACTTGAAATGAAAACGCGAGCGCTGTAAGCGCGGAATTTTCCCTAAGCAAGTAAAAGAGAACTGATGTAAATAGTAAGCGCGAGCGAAGCGAGCGCGATTTTTTTTTCCTGTTGACGCAATTCTCAACCCGCTAGCGGGGAAGCAGCGAGCGTTCAAGCTTTGATCAACTGCAGAACTGCAGTCTTTGGCATATTTTGGGTTATTTTGACTTCACAGGGCGCCTATTTTCCCGACTTTTAGGCCTTATATTTCGCCATCACTATTATTTTTATAATACTAAGAATTAGAAGACATTAACTGTGAACTCGATCGTCACCGTCCCTGCACCCATTTCGGTATTTTGCCACTAAATACCCTTCGGGATCTTAGTCCTTTGAAGTTCGCTCAACATCTCCTGTGACTCACAAAATTGCGCCTCTCTGAGACGTTTCGCGCCTTTGGCTTTATGAGGAACTCCGCTTTGGACTATCAGATAGACTCATATTTTTTCATTTGGATAACGACGTAACTTTGTCGTTGGGCCGCACAACAATGTGGTTCGTCAAGGGCTAGAATCCTCCTTTTACGGCGCCCTAGCAACAAAGCCCTTATGAATGTTGGTATATGTTGGCAATGTGGTACAACTTTCCACTTAATCTGAATTACAAATCTAGATTTTAATAGCTGGATTAATTCCCGACTCCTCTCGCCATTTTGTGATATGTGCACGCCCACGCTATGTATTTTTTTGTATGGATTTTTCCACATTCTCGATTTTGGCGCCCCTTTACCATGTGGCGCCTAGAGCGGCCGCTCCACTCGCTCTACCCTTAATCCGGCCCTGGGCTCAAAGACCTGAAAACACGCCAGCTTGTTAGGTACTCGTCCCATGGCCGCATAATGCGAGGAGTACTCCTCGTAGCCAACGTGATCCCAGCTTCGAGCTCACGAGCACCATATTATCTGGGTAGCAGTCGAAGTAGTCGCCATGATCATAATCGGCCAGAAGGCAATATAGCAATGATAATATTTTAGAGATCTGCTTACATTGTTGAGTAATCAGTCTACTCTCAAACTTTGTGTCTAATTGGCCTTCGCCTTTGTCTTTTTGTAAGTAATCATGTGGTGGGCGTCTTAACGGTGATATCAATTCCATTCAATACAAGTTTTACGCTGAATAGGGACAATTCCTGAATAGGGAATCCAACAAAGGAACATTAACTATTCTGTTCACTTAAATTACTCATTAATTTGATTCTGTATGAATGAGCGAAATTGAGGTTCAAAAGGGGTATGAATTTTGGTCGAGCTTCCGAGATATCAAGTTTAGAGTGATTAGAACTACTGAATATGCCTCGGCAAGGGTATTACTTCAGTTCCTATAACTCAACGCAGGCTATTTATAGTAGGTACATTACGATACAAGTGTGGAAAAGAGGAAATTCAAAACGAGTAGCGATATATTATATAAATCATGGCCGAAAGCCGAATTTTAAATCGCCACGAGTTACGAATTCCTTCTTCGCACAGTACACATATAATTCTGGCCTTTTGAAGTTTAGACATTACAAGAAATGTAAGTACTTGGCGAACTAGTGCGGAAAAAACACGATGCTACTTACATAATTATGTTGGCAACGATTTTGTTAGCTTCGCCTGCGCCAGTATTAAGTAATTTCATAGAAGTTTGACGTTTACAATTTGCATCGGCGAGGCTGTCAATATCATTGCCAAGTTAGCTTGGTATTTATTCTATTCGAGTCTCCTTCGCTCTGTGAAAAAAAAAATATACACGTACATATTCCTAATACGGAGTATGTTGCGCCTTCTAACGTCCGACATGTTATGCATAAGGTGAGGGATTATTAATTCATATTCAGAAACATTGGTGAAGTTTCAATGCCACGTATATGACGTAATTCAAACTTTGCGAGTCGCAAATAAGTATGCAATTTTCAATTAATAAAACAATTTATTGCACGAAGCGAGCATATAATACAGGTACAATACAAAGATCATGTACAAAAAAAAACTTTATTGACGAATTGGCGAACTTTTTACTCAAGAGATGCCGTTAATAATTTTTCCCCTCACTAGCTCGGAAACACGTGTTTTGTCCTTTAATACTAGCGGGTAAAAACGCATTTTATCCACTAGTGGGTAAAGTAATTTGACCTTGAATAAAGTAAAATTAACTGCTTTAAAATTGATAAAAGTAGGTGAATCTAGTAATAAAGATGATTTACCACCTGTGGAACTACTGAAAGCAGTGATAAACGCATTTTTTGCGTTGTAGTTTCCTCGCTACAGTGAGGGGAAAAGTTTTGTGTTACACTCGGGTGCAACTGTATTTTACTTCTCGTGTGTTAAAAAACTCGCATGTTCAGGATTCTATTCTTGAACCACTCGCTTCGCTCGTGGTTCAACTATAGAATCCTTTCACTTGCTCGTTTTTCAATTCCACACTCGGCGTTAAAATACAACTTTGCCCCCTTGTATAACAAATAACTAATACTAAATAGGCTAAGGATTTCACTGCGTCGTTCCTCCCATTGGTATCGTAGAAGTCCACTTTGAGATCAGAGTTCAATAACCATGATCTCAAAGTTTCAAGCACCTGCGATATCAAAATTTCGGTTTCTGCTAAGAGCGGTACTGAAACTTGAGCTGTTTAAAAGGGTGGGTGGTGTGTATATAATAATAATTATGTACGTATATGTATATGTATGTTTAATAATACTAAAGAAATATATTATTTACGAGTACCTATAATTATATAAAGTTCTAATTTAAGTTAAATTTAGACTGAGAAGTATAAAATTACAAAAGTAGACTATTGTAAGGGCAAAAGTCGATATTCGGACCGAACCATAATACGTCCATTAGATAGGTAATAACCCAGGTAGAATGAAAGAGACAACATAAATATGTATAAAGTATGAATGTGCGAGTGAGACATAGATAATGAAATAATTTAAGACGCGTTCATTGTACATATTTTTGCCAAACCTAATTTTCATTGAACTACAACAAATTGTTATAATACCCGTGCACCGTGTAGGGTTTCCACAACATATTTTTACAGATTTCTCACATAATACCAAATCGTTAAAGTTTCTACAAAATGGTGTAAACAAGAACATTTGCCTGTATCAATGGTGGAAGTGTTGTTTATTTTGACAAACAGATTTATTTTACTAGGTAACTCAGACATTCCAAATATTATACACGTTAAACTTTCGGGAGACATATTCAAATAATTAATGAATCTACGGGTTGTACTCACGTTATTATATCGCTATTTGCAAATTGGCCCGAAACATGTCGCAGCAATAGCGATATAATAACGTGACGTGAGTACAACCGTAGATTCATTAATTATTCCAAATATTGTTTTTTATTTAAAGCTACCTATGAGATTCACGTTTAGTTTCACAACTAACCTAACCACAAAATTAAAATTTTGAAAAAACCCCTGACTGCGACATAGTAGACCGATTTTCATGAAACATGGCTAAGAACACTCCCGACTAACTCAGCTTTCAGACAAAAAAAAACTAAATCTAGGTTCATCCGTTCGGGAGCTACGATGCCACAGACAGACACACACACACAGACAGACAGACAGACAGACAGACAGACAGAGACAGACAGACGGACAGACAGACAGACAGACACACACGTCAAACTTATAACACCCCTTCGTTTTTGCGTCGGGGGTTAAAAATGGACGTAGAACGAAATTTTTAAATGTTTTTTTACACAAAATTAATTTCCAGAAATTAAAAAGAGTTCAATAACAAACTACTCCTTTTTACTATGGCAAAAAAATATACCTAAAATGATTTTAGAGCAACAAAGATCCGTACCAAAATTGCTCAAGAATGTAGATTTAGGTCCAGTCTGTCAATACAGTTAATCAAATATAAACAAAGAATTGAGAGCTGCTGGTTTAATATTACTTAGATATCAAATTTTAATATTAAAGCCTAAACAATTATTAGCGTGGCCTATTTCTCACCATTGTCGCCGACTGTGACACTTCATCGTACATGTCTAACAAGGCTGAGTACCAATGTTACTGATCCTTCTTCTTCTTTCTTTGCCATGCTCTAATGGACGTGGCGACCACTATTCTTTGCCATTCTGCTTTCAAAAAACTTGCCAGTGTGACTGAGGTATTCATTGGTATATTTTTTTATTGTTGTATTTTTAATGTTGTTCTCTAAGTGATCCTCCTCTATTTGCCCCTTCCCCTCCTGCACTCACAGTTTTTCTCTCAATATTAATCGTAGTATGTTTAAATTTAATATATTTGACTCTAAGTGCCACTTGCACCAACGAAAATAGAGGGTTAACCCGAGGATTAACCCACCATTTTATATGGAATTTGACAGTTGACAGCCCACTAACCCTGAGTTAAGTGGTTGGTGCAAGTGGGCCTAAATGTGTGTGTACTTATCAGTTATAGCGAAAACAGCAAAATAGTTACAAAATTGTCATTTTCAAGTGTAAATGTCACAGTGGTGAAACAATAGACTAACCACATATGCCTATACCTTCTTGAGATACTCCAGAGCTACGTTAGTTAGTTTGTCTATACCGTTAATCAAGTAGCAATAAAAATTGAAAGCAGCGGGGTCATAATTATGTACTTATCAATTTTGTTATTTAAGCGTAAATAATTATTACCAGAAGGTTAAAAGAATCTGATGACCCTCGTAAACGACGAAAGTTTTGCCAATAGCGGCTATTTAGTACAATTTAGTGCCGACTTTCCGAAAAAGTTTAGAAAGACCCATGCTTTGGCCGAAATTAATGTCTCAAACCGACTGGCCAGAAAATTCTATTAAATTAATGACTGATGAACTTGAAAGTTTGTATGATTGATTATTCGTGTCTCTTGAGGAAACGGCGGTTCGGCAAAATTCTTAGGTCAATTTGACATAAAACGAGGGATCTACACATGTAATAAATAAACGCCGGAAATTAAAAACTTACGTACCGTCCGTCAGCAATTCCCGTCAACTTTGTACAATGCCACGTCAGCAAATTTTAATTGATCCTATTTTGTTACCAACATTTAGTAATATAATTCGACTTTCGTAAGATATATACAGGATAATTGTTATAATTAAGAAAATATAGATACTAGAGAACCTTAATGACGAAATTAAACTTAATAAAATCTCAATTAACCAACAAAATCTTGGTAACAAAATAGGAATTAATAAAAACAAATTTAACTTTTTCCTTAATTATTGTACAAAGTTGACGGGAATTGCTGCCGTACAAGTAAACCTCCATAATTTTCGTAATAATTTTGCGCGACCCAGTAAATCTCTAAAAGTTTTTTGTATGAAATTTTATTAAAGTGTGAGTAAAATGAACTTTAAACTAAATTAAATAACTTTAATACTTAATTTCCAAAATAAGATTAAGTACGTATAACTCATATCAGCATCACATTTGAGTAAAAACTTACCTATGCAAAACTTGCCAAAGTCTCGATACACTGCGAAAATCGCGAGTTCGCGTCACGGTAACGCGTGCGTCCCAGTCGGCGTCGGGACGACACTGGTTGATAAAACCACTGATAGCAGCCGGCTTCTATTTTCAAATCCAATTCGGAACCCGCATACCATGAACTCGGGAGGCGTAGTAATTAAGTGAGCGCTTATACTGGTTCAGATGATAGGCTTTTGATTATCATGCTCAAGAAAATGAAGCTTTCAGCGTATTCCTATCGCTTTTCAGCGCAGAAGCAATAAACATAGACCGTTCCCACTTATACATTTTTCTCCTTTCTTAGCAGTAAGGTTCAAGTAACATATCTGCCTAATACCTATATTTATGTTTTTATTTGTTTCTTTTACAGATAGCCTCTTTTACCTGCCGAGAGGTCTTTCTGTAAGTACATCTTTATAAAGTTGCTTGCTGTCATTCAAAAACATTTATTCATTTTATCTGGAATCTGCGTTAGCAGAAGAGCGTCTAAGTGATAAGAATAACGTACTTGTGTCGTTCGTACAATTTTTTTTGGCGCGGGCGATGGCATCGTAATTAATTTTAAATATTGTGATAAATAAAAGAATTAATATTGTCAAGGAAATAGATAATATAATATGTACTACAATAAATACATTATGGCCGTCGTTATTCGAATGTTACATCAAGATAGCTTTATGCATGAGCTGCCAATATTGTGCATCTTGGCTCCTATGCTGCTGCCAAGCCTTTGGCATGTGTCATTACTGATCCAATTATTTGGTTCAATATGTAGGTTACATGTTAGAGCCATCTTGTTAATCGTATCAAGTACCTAATACATATAGATAGTCTAGCAAATCTTGTCTCTAAACAAAGGCGCGAAAATCAAATTTTCTTCACATTTTACAAATTTCCCATTTCTAGTGCTAGAGTTGCTTGACAGTCTATTATGATTCCAAGCCATAACTGATGTATTCTGTGCGATTCTTTTGACGTAGGCAAGATTTTCAAATTTCTCTTATCTTACGGATTTTAGTCATTACACTCATTACTAATAACTTGACAGCATCTACAAACAGAGGTTTGAAATCGTATCTTTATTTATTTTTAAAAAGTAGGTCCTTCTTAATTTTCCGTATTCCTCGTATTGTTTTCTGAGACGAGGTGTTCAATAATTTTTTTTTTTGTATTATACCTTTTCAGTTGCAATTAAGACGATTAAGTTTGGTTTTAGTCGCTTATTTAATCCCGAGATCTGGCGAATATACAAAATATGCCATTAGTCTCAGAGAAGAAACCAAATTTTATTAGGCTTTGTCCACTTTCCTCAGTTTATTTTAACCGTTTGGGCACTGGTGTCACTGTTTGGTCACTTTTTTTAGTTAGACGTTTGACCACGATCACACCTGATGGTAAGTGATGATGCGGTCTACGGTGGAGCAACTATGAGATACCTATTTACTCTTGCCTTAAAGAGACCTGGATTGTACTCATGTGGAAACACAGACTCAGGCAGGGCATTCCACTCCTATCGCTGGTTAGTCATACTATCAGCCGGAGGTAAAAGTCCCGTTTTACTCTTGTTGACCAATATGTGTAAGGACACGCTTAATATTCGCGGAGCGTAATGGCGATGGCGTGGCTCGATCACCCGCGTTGCCTCATCAGGGACCACTGTTCAGTTTTGTCGCTTACCGACCAAGTGTTGTGACTTGAGAATACAAAAAACACAAATACTTTAAATAGTAGTACTATTTATTGCACACCTCACATAGTTCAATCATACATTCACGTAGTTTAATTGTTTGTACAGTAATTAAAAAAAAAAATGACTTACTTTGATGGTGGCAGTACTGGCAGTGCATCCAAGGTTATGTGAAATGACACGTCCTTGCGTGATCCATTGACTAAAACTTTTCCATGTTTAGTGGTTTATTATTTTTTATGTGATAAGATAACCAATATCTGCTGTACCTAACTATGCTCCTACTGTTTTATACTAGAATACGCAGATTTCGCTTCTTGTAGTTATATGGTACAACTGATCCTCCCTTAGTAACGAAAATTCAGCAGCAGGCCCGTGTGAGAATACGCGAAGATCATTTGTCAATAATGCAAAGTGTCATTATGTATTGTAAACGTTGCCTATGTATCCGATACCACCCATCATCATCATCCTCCTTGCGTTATCCCGGCGTCACAGCTCATGGGAGCCTGGGGTCCGCTTTGACAACTAATCCCAAGATTTGGCGTAGGCACTAGTTTTACGAAAGCGACTGCCATCTGACCTTCCAACCGGAAAGGTAACTAGACCTTATTGGAATTAGTCCGGTTTACTCACGATGTTTTCCTTCACCGAAAAGCGACTGGCAAATATCAAATGACATTTCACACATAAGTTCCGAACAAACTTATTATTACGAGCCGGGGTTTGAACAACGTTTCGATACGAGTGTTTTCAGTAAAACGTCCCACTTTGTCGGTTACCATTAAGGCGAGATTTATTTGTATTGTATTGTAGCAATCGACAAAATGGGACGTTTTCCCGTGCACACTCAAATATTTTCATGAGACGACACTCTTCTAAAGCTATACGAATAACAGCCATGCTCAACAGCACATTAGGCACATAAGTACATCTTACTCTCATAATACATTCAGAAGATTGATATTGGGTACCAGATCTGGCACATCTGGGTACCGAGAATCCTAATTATGATACAGTTTAGGTTAGATCATTAGATGATCAAGGTGGTACTTAGGTATTTGGATTGCGATTGCAGAAATGTTGGTGCAAGATTATGTTTATTTTAAGCCAATAATAACTTTAAGCCAAACATATAAAATGTTGTATTGTGGATACGAATAAAGTTATTTTTTTCTCTAGATTCTATAATGACTTCCTTCAATTTGATCTAGTTTAGCACATTTTATTAGTAAACAAAGATATTTGTGGTCTAAATGGTAAAATGCACGGCATATATGTGTAAAGCCAGGCCATTCAAGTGAAAACAGGTGTTACTAAAGTTTTAAAAGCGTCGTCTGATCTAAATAAATTTTGGCACGTGTACCTTAAACCTTATATATTTGAAGCCAATTGGTTCATAATTGCATTAGAATTATATGTTTAGCTTAAGTGCTAAAATAATTAACATTTTCAAGGGGCTACCTTGTGATTTTTTTGACGAGTAAAATTATGATCAAGTGACAAAATTACATAACAAAAAAAAAAGAAAATGTTGAAAACCTAACTATTTATAATCCTTCCAAGTAATATTTCAATTATGATGAAATATTCTTCCTGAAAACACTGCACCTTAAATATTATTCAGTAAGCGACTTTAAACAGGGATTCTCAAAACTAAACTAAAGCTCAGCTGATATTTCCCGAAAATTTGGGAGGCATCCTCCCGAATCAGTAACCATAAGCTAACCTTCAGAGACCCTAAAGGCACAGGTAAATAATGCATAAGCCGGCATAAATCAGAAGAGGTAATGGACGTTAACAGAACGAAACGACGCGTTTAATCCAATCTGCCACGAGTAATTTGCAGCTGGCTTAATCGGGGCCTATATTATCGGTGCAGAGTACATTTTTATTTATGAAATAGACCGGTGCCGTGATCCATTTACTGGAACTTAAGCGTTGGTCGTAAATTCTCCTCTACAAGTCGCAATTATCAACCGATTATGTGAGCAGATCCCATGATGGTTATTGGTCAATCGCGATTTCAAAAATTCTATATAATTCTATATGAATTTAAGGATGAATGTGCCAATGACACTCTATTGTCTATTGATCTGCTTATCTGTTATACTTTAAGGGCAACTTTAAGTCAGAAAAATTATGATTATAATATAATTTTGTAGATGTTTATGTAACCCGTAAAACTAAGTACAAAGCTTACGTACAATCGTACACAGTAAAAAAATGCGGCATCGTGACTGATATTCTGGTAAGGGTGGTCCTTTATAATGATCCCCATTTTTTTTATTTAACCAAATTACTGAATACTATAATTAATGAGATCAAAGCCCACCGGAAGCAAGAAATTAAATTTACTGCTGCATTATCCTCCTGTAGTCATACCATAATGTTCCAATTAAGGGATCATCGCAGCCTCATGGCGATCAAATTTAGGTGGGCAAAATGTACCAACCCTGGCCGTTTTGTTATTAAAAATATGTCTTTCCCATCACGGAACAATGGTGTTCCGGACCTTTGGGAGGCGTGCGCGGGGCCGAAGCCAACGCGTAGAGGCCCTTTTGACACTCAGCCCGTATCATGGGACACACGCAGAGGCAGCACCCGCCAGGGTATAAGGACTATTTGAGAGTTAATGGAATCTAAAATGAACTGGGCTATTTTGATGAAAGTGATGGACTAAATACTGGGCCTATTTTATTTCCGGAAGACGGTGACTTCAGAAATATAAACACGCATAAGCTAAATACCTACTTTTAACTTTAGTGGAATATTAAAAGGTAAATATGTTTTCCTATAAATTACCCTGTCTTATATCAAGATACTGGCGTTATGTAGTTAAGAAAGGCAGTAAGTACACTTTAGTGCTTGACAAGAATTTGGCAGGACCTTATCTCTGACCACGACCCGACTGTTTGCCAAAAACAATGAGCGGTAGAATAGAGACTAGCAATTGCTATTTATTATAGCTTTATCTTCACCATTAACCATTGAGGAAGCTTATAATTTGGATTTTAAGTATCGATCAGGTTATTTTTATCATAAATGTTGCATTGGTGGTGGAAAGTTATTCCAGCAATTTGTAACAGCGTAATAGAAGCTATTATAGGTAGACCCAGGTATAATTATTAATTTGACATCCGACTACTATTCATTTTCTATCTCAAAAGAAATATGTTTTTCAATAACTAAATCCGAAGAAGAATTCGAACCATTTCTACTAGGAAAAACGTACCTATCTTAATAACAGTCTGGAAAGTTTAGTCAATTGTTTCAATATAACGTAATAACAATTTACATAATTTTTTGAATAACCAATTATTGACTATACTAGAAATAATTAAAAAGGCATCCAAAATTGGTAGATATTACCTACCCCAAAAGTCCCGACTTGATATTTACCAGAAAACAATGGAGTAGAATGGGAGACAATAAAAACGAAGAAAAAAGTAAGAGGGTTAAATAAGTGGGTTCTAAAATGATATTATGGGCTTTTTATGGCGTGATTAAAGTGTTTTAAAATACAGTCTTTTCCATTAATGTGTCTTTAACAAAAGGGTATTTGTATAGCCAACTTTATATCCCCAAGAGAAATCGATTTGTTCAGTGTCCAAATATTGAAATCCAATTCGGTAAAGCCCTAGATCCTAGGATCCAGTTCAGTGGATCATACGATTTCAACCAGATGTGAATTAAAATTAATTTCAATTACATATTTCAGTTTGTCCTTTTTATTTCACGAGTGAACGCCATCACACAACGATAGTTAATTTATAATGTGTCCCATATGATAGCCGCTCTGCCGCCAAGCAATTACAGATCGTCATTGAAATGACGCGCATGGGTACTTGTCAAGTGTTACCTTTATAATTACGTATACATTTATACCAAGTCATGCGTCTTCGCGAATAACACGATCTACATATGCGAGTAACACATTCAACGCCAGTTTTCCATATACATATCCCGCTGGTTCACTATTTTATTCTATACATTTTCACTATCAGCATTTCATTCAATTTGCCCGGCGTCAGTTAATTCTATTTGGGCGTACTCATCCCACTCCCACCCGCTCTTCGACGTAAGGTACAGCGCGGCAAATCTCAACTGGGTGGCAAATGTAACTGGTAAATTTTTGCCAAGTTTTACAATGTTTGCATTATTAAATAGAGTGTCCACCGCTTATATACAGAGTGTAACAAAAATGGTGGTGATCCTTTTAAGGGCGTACTCAGTATCGTATTCTTATCAAGAAAAAGTAGAAGAAATTTTTTTTTGCGAAAAAAAATTTTTATCCTACTTTTTCCTGATGAGAATACGATACTGAATACGCCCTTAAACGGATCACCACCATTTTTGTTACACCCTGTATGGTAGGCGTGTTCAGTGGATACATGTAGAACTCAACATCATAGTGTAATAATGGAAAAAATGGGTTAGTTACAATTGCCCCCAGTCGAGATTTGCCCCGTTGTACCTTACCTACTCGTAGATATGTCGGCAGCTGTTCGTTATATCAGGCACATTGTAGGCATATTGAGAAACACAGGTGAGAAGTGATAAAATAATTTTCTCGTTCCTTGAGTCGCCATCTCGGGTAGCTGCAGGGTTAGCACATGATTGCCGCGAGAGTATGTCGCCGCGAGATAGACTATCCGTGTGTGATATATCTGAGGTTACTCAGCAAACCTCTATGTTGTCGAATGTCGACAGAGATGGGAATGCATTTACACACGATATATGGTATGGAACTCGAATCTCCTTTCCCGTCTCCTGAAGAGAGGGGAGGATACTTTGCCCTACTCACTAACTAACCCACTCTGGCGTTTCTCCCTCATTGCCGTTCGTGAGCGCGCATTGGGTCGTGGTCATTTCACCATGGCATCTTACCTGCTTGTCTATGTATGTCTATAATACAATGGTTTATGACTGTCGTCAAAAGATTGACAGTTACTTTACACTATGCCGGATCTTACGATATACTGCCAACAGATATGCTCGAATCCAATAATCTAATGTCACTTACGCCTTTCTTAGTTTAAGCGGGTGCCCAGCTGCACAAAACTATCTGAGAGCTGCGGATAATGAACGGTACGTTAAATAAATACAACTCTTTTAGTTATGTTATCATTCCTAGAGCAAGCGGTTTAATCGTCCATTATAACATCGCTGATCCATTATATAATCGTTGTGTACCTATATTTGAGCTTTGTTTTCAAAATGTCTCGTTTAAAAAATTGGACTTAACTTAATTTACCTTAGGGAAAGGTTGCGAAAATTGGACCGGCGCTTTAATTGGACCACTTAAATATTTCAAAATCAAAGCGTTAATCGTAGCGTACGTAATCGAGGTGCGACTGAGGTTACAGTTACCAGTCGCGCCTCGCTTCCCGGAGAAGAGTGACACGTCCAAATGTGTTTCGAGCGCTCTGTTGAAGTTAAACTACGCGAAGGAATAAAATCACATGAGTATAATTACATTTGCAATTGAATTTATATGTTGACATAATGCTTATACATTTATTAATGAGCAACAACAGTTTGCAGTCATTTGTTTTCTCTATTTTTTAATATTTTTATTTGTGATTTGATAGGTACCTAGTTGCTATATATCAATGGACCACCTGTGGGTTCTATCATCGGACCGGTCCAAAAATGACAACTGTTTTTTTAGAATTTGTAATACGTCACCCGTGCGCAAATGAAAGAAGTCCTAATTTTTATTCTAGTCCATATGAAAAGAATATTTTTTTAAATTGAATAATTTGAATTAAAAACGTTATATTATTTGTCGATTTCTTCGATAAGTTCTTTGATCGGACCATTGTTCTAAATTTCTTAAGTCCATTGATGGATGGACGATTTTTTGGTCCAATGAAGACGACTCTGATCCAACGAAAATAGCCTATGAGAACCTTTTCACGGTTTTTCTCTAAATTTATTTTCTTTTTTATTGTGAATAAGGTAATTCATAAGTTTTATTTTTGACATAAAATGAGCAGCAAAGTTAAGTGGTCCAATGATCGCAACCTTCCCCTAATAACAAAATTCATAATGTAAATCCATCATGTAGGTACAACGTACAACTCATGGAGTGGTTCAAATAGAAAAAAAAAAACTTTACACTGGTCTGCTGGGCAAATCGACTCACAGACAACTACAATACACTGCCTGAAACGGAAGTAACTGTGTAGCTAGGAACAATATTTGGCACGTGCTAATGGAATATTTTTCTACGGTATACGGTCTGATTCTAACATAGAAATAATTCTAAACATGAAATTAACCGGATGTGTCCGAGTCAAAAGCGGTGCTCATTTCATTGCATCAACGTCACTTGACAGCGATATTTCCAATCTTTTTTGAGATAATTTTTGAATTCGAATCCGATAATCTCCGGTACTTTTTAACGTTTTGCTTGAGAAGTTTCGATAACGGTATCTTACTCGATTAATAACATAAGGACTCTCTTTGACTGACCCATTTCTGTAGTCTCTCCACACCACAATCCTGGTTTTGAAGTCTATAAGTACTTAGCTTTAGGGTCAAAATTGATGGTTTGTGGGTGGCTTTATGCCTATGATCTTATTTTTTTTGTTACCTATTTAAAAAAAATCCCATTCGGTTGCTATTTCTTTTGTGGGTGTTTGCCTGTTCAGTAAATTATTTGTTTGAGTTACTGTACCCCAGCCTCAGGTTGGAGATCCTCTCGTCACTCAATTACGGTAATTAATGGCGTTGCCTGCCACGAACGGTTTTCCCCGTTTATTTATCAACCGCTTCATTTAATTTTATACATAGGTACTATGCTAGATTGCAGTTAATATATTACGCAAACGGATAATTTATGCAATTTAAGGGCAAGCAAATTACATGATAAAAGTGATGATAGTGAGCTTAAAGTTCGTGACGGAAATGATGATATGAGCCTTTTAGAAGGAGGATTTTCACAATGAAAATTTCCTTTATTTGATATTTGTAAACCTTCTTACGGTCACATTTTGCAACGGTTTTTTAATCTAAATCAAATCAGTAGCTTGTCAGCTCTCCGTGTTTAATAGAATGATGCCTGGTGCAATGATGCTAAACAGAGCATTCGACTTCAGAATCCAACCTTAATATGTACTTAACGCGTTCCTCAGTGGACTATGTCACTCACAATTCTGGTTTTTAAATAACATTGTTATCCAGCGCCAATATTTCCTTATTAAACAAGCAATTAACGGCAAAGTGTCACTGTCGGGCGACAATTGTCACAGTGGTGAAACAGGCTATTGCTGCCAAACGGATTCCCCGTCTGTTGCCTCCGCTAACTATACTGTTTAGGTAAAACGGATTCACGACATGTTCCGAACCTCTCAGGAGCAGTTCTTCACGCTAAGTAATCGCACTCAAGAGGTTTGATAATAAACGGATAAGCCGTTGCACTACACTACAGGATGATGTTGTTTGTTCTGTTCTGATAAAAAAAAACTAACTATTTTGGCTCAGTGATCCAAAGTGAATCTTGGCCTCCGAAACGAGAGATCGCCACCTGTCCCGATCCTGCGCAGCCTCTTGCCAGTCACTGACTTGAAGCCGACGCAGATCCGCCACCACACTGTCCTCCCAGCGATACCTGGGTCGACCCGCCGAACGGCCACCAGCCGGTCGACCCAAGAACGTTCTCTTGACATCCCAATCGTTTCTGTTTTGATAACGCTTATAAAATTTTGTACAATGCAAAATTTTAACCAAATCATTAGTTAAGCATTTTTAACTAAACCAACCTAAGACCAAACTAAGTTGGCAGCGATTTGGATAGCCCCGTCATAATTTCATCGAAGTTTGGCGTTTAAAACAACATTTGCTACGGCGAAGCCGTCAAAACTAGTCTAAATCACTGCCATCATACCTTACTATAACTTTAGACAGATTTGACAACCATTCCTTGTAAAAAAGTTACGAACAAAGTATACGAAAAGGCTAGAAAGAATTTCGAGGTAGGTAACTGGTTTCCCTTCCATGAATTTGGTTATTCCGTAAAATCCTTAAGCTATTAAAGTCCCAGTTGAATATTTTGTTTGATAAGACTCATAGCCGTACAGTTTTAAAAATAATTCTTTCCCTACCTTACTATAACTTTAGACAGATTTGACAACCATTCCTTGTAAAAAAGTTACGAACAAAGTATACGAAAAGGCTAGAAAGAATTTCGAGGTAGGTAACTGGTTTCCCTTCCATGAATTTGGTTATTCCGTAAAATCCTTAAGCTATTAAAGTCCCAGTTGAATATTTTGTTTGATAAGACTCATAGCCGTACAGTTTTAAAAATAATTCTTTCTCTACCTTACTATAACTTTAGACAGATTTGACAACCATATACGAAAAGGCTAGAAACAATTTCGAGGTAGGTAACTGGTTTCCCTTCCATGAATTTGGTTATTCCGTAAAATCCTTAAGCTATTTAAGTCCCAGTTGAATATTTTGTTTGATAAGACTCATAGCCGTACAGTTTTAAAAATAATTCTTTCCCTGCTTCAACTTTATTTATTTACATTCGTTTGCGATCGAGGTGTGTGGGCGTAAGCTCGCTTCTTACATCGACAGTCTGGACTGTAAATAGGGGCCTACGCTTTTCCGTTTCCACCCTTTCTTAGGGAAAGTCTCCACTATGAGCCATAAAACCGATACCTAGTTGAAACGTTTATGAGTGAGAACCGTTCCAAAGAGCGGGATGATCCGTTCTTCAAAGAACGGTTCGCGGAATCAAATTGAAATGGTTTTTAAATTCCAAGAATTTGAACGAGCCCGGTGCATTGGCATTTACAATAGGAAATGCTCGCTACCTACGAAGAACGTTATAAGTCTAATTTTCGAATACCGTTATTTTAGGGAACGAAATAAAAACCGTAACCGAAATTATTTGGTTCGCACTAAACGAAATGTATAACGGTTTATGAACAATATCAAATGGTATTTGGGAACGGTTTCCGATCCCTGGTTGACTCACGATAAGACATTAGAACTGAATTTTCCATTGCTAGGGTCTGTGAGGTGGGACAGAGCTTGGTACAAAACGTCCGCGTGGGCGTTCCAGATATCGCTGATTGCGAGGAGCCCTAAAAAATCCTATCGACTGTCCGCACTCAGTGTACCCAACTGGCGTGAAGTGGCGCAGGATAAGGTAAAACGGATGGCGGTCTCTTCTGTCGGAGGACAAGATTCTTTATGGGTTTTTGAGCCAGAGAAGTAAGTAAGGGTATGTGCGGAAAAAGTACATACAATCACAGAACGTTAAGGTGGCTCGCTTTCCATACAAAAAACATCTACCATTTATGTAGTCACCGCACACTACAACTAAATAAAAATATGCGCATACATCTACTATACATTATCCGTCGTCGCGGTAGTGAATGAAATACATTGTTTCATACAGAAATCATGGACAAATCCATGTGAATTTTTTATTAATTTTACGTAAATGTGCGTGCCAAATTTTGTGTACAGACACAGAGCCGTCATATTTCGCGCATTTTTAGTTGACATTGTCATCAGTGACATTTGGCTCTTGACAAGTAATTATTTAATGATATTGGTTTAGTTAACTCAAGCAGACTCAGAAATAATGACGCATTTTGTCAACAAAGATAGATATCGTGTATTTCGACACTGCTAATGTAAATCGAAATGGCGTCTCGGTCAAACGACCGACTATGATGCAGAAGATCGTGGGTTCGAGTCCGAAGTTTTTTTTAATCATTTGAACTTTTATGGATTTATTAAGTATTTTTTATTTTTTTAATGGAATATTTGACTATTACTATATTGCTTTCCTATTTTTTATTTTCATACAAAAATACAATACAATCCTATTATGCCTTTGTTGATAAAATAAAATATTACACGTCTGGTATAATACATTATACATAGGTCATAGTGTGGGCATAGTATTAGTAAAGTATTGCATTTACTGAGCTGGTTGACCTATGTTATTGTTGTGTGAATGTTTTTCTTCAACAACTAAATGGTTATATACCTACAAGAATATGGGTAGCTTTTGCACATTGTAATTTTTCCTCAGTCACCCGTTGACCACGAACGCTGTAAAGTGTTTGAAACATCGGGATGAATTTTAAACTCATTATACGCGATTTAATCCGTTTTCATAGTTTTTATTTCATGAGTAACTATCGCGGTAACTGAAGACAATATTAACTAAATGGTTACAAATAATAATTATCATCAATATAATCTGGTCCAGGCAGGCAATTATGGTCGCGCGATAAATGATAAAACATCTGGCCGTCCCTATAATCGCACTTACTAATAGTGCGACAGGGACGGCCTGATATTTTATCGTCTATCGCGCGACCATGCTACCCGTGCTGTACTAGCTTTTGCCCGCGGCTTCGCTTGCGTTAGAAAGAGACAAAAGTAGCATATGTCACTCTCCATTCCTTCAACTATCTCCACTTAAAAAACATGTCAATCCGTCGCTCCGTTTGGCCGTGAAAGACGGACAAACAAACAAACACACATTATCTTTGGTGAAACAACGAATTCTTCCACTTCAGATTATAGAGTAACCAGCTTTTCCCATTTATAATAAACTAGGTTTTGACCACGGCTTCGCTCGCGTAAGAAAGAGACAAAAGGTAGCCTATGTCACTTCACTCTCCATCCCTTCAACTAAATCCCCTTAAATAATCACGTCAATTCGTCGCTCCGGTTTTGCCGTGAAAGACGGACAAACAAACAGACACACACCCTTTCCCATTTGTAATATTAGTACCTATGGATTTGACATTATTATTTATATTTAAATAATTATATATGTATAGCCCAATTTCGTCGATAACAGCGTGTTATGTAATGGCGTCGTTGGTGAATAGTCGTCTGTCACGCCGTGAAGGTGCGTTCGATTCCCAGGATTCTATAAACTTTTTGTATTTTTTTGGATATAAATTTCGTATTTTTTATTGACCGAGCAAGAATGGAGAGCCGAAGGTATCAAAAAAAAACATTCGAATCGTAGTTTAGAAACTAAAATTTATCTATACTTTTTTGGAATTTTTTAAAATATCAGATTAGGATAATTATGTTAGAAATTCTGAGTTCGACGAACCCAAAAATTATTACCATGTAAGAGAATAGGTTTTTAATCTTTTTTGTGGAAAACGCTCAGTAACTACTGTACGAGTACATATACATTTATGTATAATAATAAAACAATAAATAGTGTCTCATAGTGTTGTGTTCCTGCCGGTGAGTAAGGCTGCCAGAGCTCAACGAGGGTGTGGGGTGCTGACGACGGGAGGACTTACGGAACTAATTTGTTCCGTCTATTGTCCTTTGAGTCGTCGGCAACCCAAACCCTCCTTTGAACTTGTACACTCCTTTTTGCTGTGCACACACAGCAAAGGGGAGTGTACAAGTTTCTAATGGGGCGGCAACGCGCATGCGACACTCTTTGAGTTGCAGGCGTCCATAGGTTACGGTGACCGCTTTCCATCAGGCGGACCGTATGCTTGTTTGCCACCGACGTAGTATTAAAAAAAGAGAAAAAGTCCTGGATTCGAACCCAGTACTTCCATGCAAATCATGCGATGGCACGTATTTACCGCAAGGCTATTTAAACAAGCTGTCGCCGCGTGAAATTATCGACTAGAAGGAATACAAAAACACTGTTTGTATGTGTGAGTGGTACTTAAAAATAGTGTAAAATAGTAAATTTATCTACATTAAGGGGATTAACGTTACAATGAGAAGTTGAATGTTTGTTGTAATACGTCAATTTTAATATCAAATGTTCGCGAAGCATAATTGAAAGTATATAAATGCCTGTACGACTCCACAAAAAAAATAAGACTGGTAATTTGCAGATTAACGCCATCTAACGCAGCCTGAGCTTCGGGTAACCTAAGCGAGCCACCTTAAGGGCGTTATAATAAGAGTCTTCTCTTTTTGAACAGACGCTGTGTGTTGTCATTTCTCCAGAATCTTCCTGCGTAATACAGCTGAACTGCGGAATGAAGTTTTTCTCGCGATCGGACTACCGAAACTATTCCAAATCGATACGGACCTTCAAATACTTCCATCTTCCTCCATGATGTCTATGGCTAACTTTACAATCAGGCAAACTATCAGTTCGCTTCCCTCTTTTGTAAAAAAAGTCGCTTAAAGTATCCAATGTGCACCAATCTTATGATGCATTTCTTTGACAGTTCATTCCTTTGATACCGGCATGTCCTTTGATCGGTTTTACACCTACGCACTTTTAAGGATAACGCTCACTTGTCAACGCGACGGTCGATGGTAGAGACATAGGTAATTTGCATGATATTTAGGACGTAGCAACTGCAGATCGTAAGAACATATAAATAAGGTTCAAAGACACTGCCGTCGTGAGACGATGTAGGTACGCAAACGCATGTTAGTTGTAAGTTGCATTGTGGTTTGTGGTAAACAACTTAATTAAGGTAAAATATGTTTGAGAGTGCACTATTCGCCAACAAACTGGTTCCAGTTTGGCGAAAAGAAAAAATGTAATACATTAGTCATAAGTTTTTTTGAAAAAAAAAAAGTAGATTACATACCTAGTCCCGTAAAGTAAGAAATCCCTCAAATCACACGTAATTTTCAGCGGAGGCGCAGCCGAGCTCAACAAAGATGTGATCAGAGGCTTTCTTATTTGATGGCCAAGGTATGTACACTATTTTTCTGTTCGACGGAGCCGGAAAGTGGTAACTTCGCTCAGCGTACCGGCCTGCAATTTTACACTTTCCGGTCGAAGGACAGCGTTAGGCGGGAACGAATTCTCTTAATACTGATTTTTCTCTCCTGTGCGCGTAGCCGAATGCACAAACGCTCACGATAATATATCTTTCGTAGCTATCTATCTCTATCTTTCTGCGGCGTTTCGTTTTCGTTTCGCGTCGCAGAAATGCCATTCGGCTACGGGGCCTGAATTTAACTTTAATAAAAAAATATATACATATATGCGACGCGTAATAGCTTCGTAGTACGTTTACACTATAAACGGAGGTCTACATAATGTTCTACGGCCAGTGGAACGATCGCGAATGTAAATAAGTGTAATTCAACCTTTAAACGTTATATTTGTAGAGGTTTACAATGTTCACAACTATTCCAAATTTCAAGTTGATAGCATTAGTAGTTCTCGAGATATTTAGGAATGTGACAGACGGATAGACAGACGGACAGTCGCACCATAAGGGTTCCTGTTGTACCTTTTTGGTACGGAACCCTAAAAAGGTTGTTTCCAGATGTCATTGCGATTTATTTTCATCTGAATAGCAAAATAAATTAATTAACTGAGAGGTCCAAGTAACATCAATATATAAATCTAGCAGATGTCAGTTTTCTTATAATGAATACAAACGCGGTCATTGATCCTTACTTTATTTATTTATTTATTTTTATTTATTTATACAAGGAATTCCAACAGCAGCTATGAATGATACAATATACATTTAGAATAGCAATACAGAGCCAATTATAGGAACTCACAAATAGAGACTGGATGGATAGTTTTTACACAGTAATTTAAATTATGATACACAATACACATGCACATTTATTCATACCATATTTTTTTAAATACCTATATTTATGCAGTACAAGTATATGTAGAAGTATTTATTTATCTGTGTACTATGTTTTTTTTTGCTTTAGATAAATCAAAGCAAATAACATGAGTGCCAATTTGTATGCCAGAATATGATGTTTTTTTTTTGTATTTTAATATAATACTTATGGAAATAAAGCAAGACCCTGTGAACTGCAGAAAAGATTATTTTTATTCAAATTAATTTTCCTATGACTGAGATAAAAACTAAGGAAATCAATTTTTAGACCTTGTTATAAACTACTGCATACTGAGTGGATTTAGTTATCATTATAAATATACTTTATGTCTTTAAGATAGTCGTTTGTTTAAAAACACAACTGATGCCTTAGCCTATCATATGCCACTGACATCATTATTATTCACTAGCGTATCGTATACGTAACTTAGTATTAACACACCTCGGACACTGGCGATCAAATGTATGAAAGAGGCGCGTTCCTAGCACACATTCTAAGCTCGTGTAGGTGAACGCGTACTACGCTTGTATGAGTGAGATATGACAGGTCGACTGGTCGCGTTTTTGACAGGCGGTAACTGTGAGGTAACCGAGAGAGGGTGGGCGGCACTCTCAGCGGGGAGCGGGAGTGGCCATACTGTACGACAGTACTCTTTATTATACTGTGGTATTAGGCTTCCAAGCATTTCACTCGTATTGTCACTATTTACAGTCATATTAGTGCGAGGTCTTTAGTATGTTAGGTACTTACATAGGTATCTCTGGTAAAGGAAATAGATTGAAATAACAATTTCTCGATTACGTTTATTACCTATGGATCGTAAAGTTTAATGCCTCTTCTGAATCCACGGCGCGTAGTCAAATGGCTTCAACTCTTTTGCCTTTCTTCTCTATTGATGCAACAGCACATACATACTCATACACATAAACCTTTGGACATGCCGGCAGCTAAGCTAAGTCTATTTAAAAAGAATTCTTACTACATGTTAAGCAAAATTTATAATACAGTACCGAAATCTATAACTAATTTAAGTGAGCAGATATTTTATAAAACTCTTAAAACATGGCTATGTGAAAAATCCTATTATTCTTTAAATGACTTCTTTAATGATAATATATAATAATGAAATACTATTAATGCACCTATTTTTTAAATTTATTATGACTTAATTTGCCAGATTATTACTATTATTTTAAATGAATGTTTATAATGTGTGATTCTAATCAATTTATACATAAGACCTTTTATAACCCTGCAAAGTACTTTACTTTACTTTACCACCTCAAAGTCACCACATGGAAATTATGTTCTGTCGTAGTAATTTACTATGGAAATGCATCGGTTTGATCCAGTTGAGTCAACGTTTACAACCAGCACTGAATTAAATTTTATAGTTGGGCCAATTTTTTCAAAGTTGTCCACAACACTTTTTGTAACATGGGTTTTTTTACGCGATTCATACCTACTCAGAATCGCGAGTTCTTTCGATCCTGATAGGAGAAAAAAATGTCCAAGATTCCCATACATATTTTAAACCTTCCATTTCGTTACCGCCATACAAAATGTATGAAAAAATGGTAACGGAATGGGAAAACCCCTTGGGACACTTTTTCTCTCCTATTAGGATTGAAAGAGCTCGCGATAAAAAATTCCAAATCCAAAAGAAGTGGGGTAGACAACTTTGTTAAAAAACCGGCCAAAAGCGTGTCGGGCCACGCTCAGTGTAGGGTTCCGTAGTTTTCCGTATTTTTCTCAAAAACTACTGAACCTATCAAGTTCAAAACAATTTTCCTAGAAATTCTTTATAAAGTTCTACTTTTGTGATTTTTTTCATATTTTTTAAACATATGGTTCAAAAGTTAGAGGGGGGGGGGGGACGCACTTTTTTTTCCTTTAGGAGCGATTATTTCCGAAAATATTAATATTATCAAAAAACGATCTTTGTGTACCCTTATTAATTTTTAAATACCTATCCAACAATATATCACACGTTGGGGTTGGAATGAAAAAAAAATATCAGCCCCCACTTTACATGTAGGGGGGGTGTACCCTAATAAAACATTTTTTCCATTTTTTATTTTCGCACTTTGTTGGCGTGATTGATGTACATATTGGTACCAAATTTCAGCTTTCTAGTGCTAACGGTTACTGAGAT
Source organism: Leguminivora glycinivorella (assembly GCF_023078275.1). Lineage (NCBI taxonomy): Eukaryota > Metazoa > Arthropoda > Insecta > Lepidoptera > Tortricidae > Leguminivora > Leguminivora glycinivorella. The sequence goes on along the minus strand of NC_062979.1, from coordinate 15,803,109 downwards.
TATCCGAGGACGGACGGACGGACGGACGGACGGACGGACGGACGGACGGACGGACGGACAGACAGACAGACATGGAGAAACTATCGCGGAACGCTCCGCGCGGACCATCCGCGTGACACTATAACCAACCTAAGATGCTACTCAATCACGCTAGATCAGAATCAAGAGATCGTGAGTATTTTGTCAGTAAAGAGTAATGTAAAATACCCTATAATGGACGGTGATGCCATTATGGACAAAAAACATAAGTCCTTAAAAATAAGTATCTAAAATTAGTTTCTGAAAACATAAACTAAAGTCATAGAGCTGCTTAATTTTGAAGTTTCATTTAATTCGGTTATTTCTGAAGGATTTGGCGGCAAGATAAAAGTCATCAGTTTACTGAAAAAAATATTAGGACGAATTCTTAGTAATGTTGCTAAGAGAGTTGAGTTCATGTATAAAATAAAATAAAAAAATCGGTGTAAAATTTAATGAGTTTTACTTACTGCATTAAGTATGAGATAAGGTATAAAACATACTGGTTTGTTGCTCCAAAGATATAAAGAAATAGTGTTATTTTGCGAGTGTCTATAACTGGAACCGGAAAATTGCGTACCTCCTATGATGGACAAGGTACAATAATTACGAAACCAAAATTTACAAGAAACAATCCTATGTTAAAAATGTTAAAATAACCCAAACTAATTTTATTTGGGATATATAAAATTGACTCATTGAGTATCAATTGGCTTTAAAAGCAAAATTCTAAACTTATTTCACTGTCCATAATGGGGGATTACTGGAGAACTGCCGTCCATGATTGGAAAAAACACATTGTTTTAATTTGTTAACTATGAAGAAACCAATAGGAGTATCTATTCTGCAATACGCTTGAAATGTAAAAGAAGGATAAGACATTCAAGTTTTAACACGCTTAGCGGTAAAATTTTTGCACGTATCTATAAAATATCAAAAATAGGCACAATTTTATCTTAAACCGTCCATAATTGGGTCTGTTACCTTATGGTACTTTTAAACGCTTCATTATGTGATATCTGTAAAGTCTGTGTCCGGCACAGACAGTTGCGTGTCGTCTGCCACGGAGCGGATTGTTAGCGATTGGACACTTGTCTATGCGCCCAGGTTATTGCTTTGTTCTCATTTTATAAGTGTTAGTGGTCATTATTATAGGCGCGCATAATAGTATTCGCCCATTTCGAGATGTATTTCTATTGATGTAATGGAAGTATAAAAATGTTTTTCTCCTCAAACACATCCTATTAATATGTTATTGTTCTAGGTCTCTAATGTAACTGCTAACGGTCGTATTAAAAGTATGCATGATGATGTACTGATATGCTGACGGAATGTTTTAAAAATTGCGAAATATAATTATACGAAAATCTAATTTTCGCTAAGACGAACAACGGGGTCCGATACTGCTTTTTAACCATACGTTATTAATGTTCATGTTGGTAGTACCTACGTAGTAATATTATGTAAGTAGTAGGTACATAAATTAAGCCCTTTTTAAATTATTCTTGTAAAATATAAACCTAAATAGGACAAATTAACATAAGCCGAAGCTGAGTGAGCTTTGCTAGAAGAAATCGCTTAGAAAGTCGAGCTTAAGAAGTAGATTATATTAACTTCTGTAATTGAAAAATCCTAAGTTAATTTGTGTAGACATTAATTCTTACCAACTTTATTATATGAAGCTTTTTAATATTTTAAGGTGTTTGGCGAACAAAAGTAAAGTACCATTTGTCAATTTTATTCAATTTAAGACTTCAACATGCTAAACTACAAAATAGTTCTATGGTTTAAATTTTTTTGTCATAGAAAATGTACCTATATTTTCTTTTACTAGATGGTACGAGTACAGTCAACAACACAGCTGTGAATACAGACAAAGTGCCAATAACTTGTATACACACCTTAATGTACAGGCAATGAAGTTCTGTATACATATTTTTGTAATTTGTCTGTATTCACAGCTGCGTTGTTGACTGTACGTAATGGTCAATAATTCGTCGACTTAATACCTACCTTCACTATGTATATGTGGCCATGTTTACCATGTTAATGTGTGTTTATTTTTGAAATTCAATATTGCAGAAAGTTTTTCAATTAAATCAAAAGCGACATTCGATATTGCCTGACTAGTTTCAATAAAAATACTTTCATAAGAAATCGGATCGGGAGCCCCGACACGTACTAATATTTGCCTTTTTATTGAAGAAAATTCACAAACTCGATATAAATTGCCAATAGATTTGACATGAAATTTTCAATATTTTATTATAATCCCATCTCGACATGTCGGCCGTTACTTGTTTCTGTCCTTTTTCAATTTTTCTGAATAATTCAACGGACGGGGGACTTTTTCGATTTTATTGTGAAAATGTCTTGTCTCATTAGTCCTGCTAGACTGACGTATCTTGTGAACCACTATGATAGTCAAATCATAATTGACAGTACGAAATGTATTAGTCTCTTTATGATAAATCACGTGAAGCTGAAGATTATGTTCGATCCTGGGGGCCGATTTTTGAATCTCGACTAGTCGATTTCGAGAAATTCGGTGAATAATATCTCCACTACTAGAGACTAACAGAATTGAAAACGAGTGGTCATTACCACTATAAGTAGTTTTATAATTACTAGCCGTCCTTTTTCAAAAATAGCATTACGTCGTTTTCCACAGACTTTCGAACGGTGTGTTGATACGGAAAAATCGATCCCCTGATCGTCCGGGTGAGCCCGTGTACTCTCATATCTGTCTTAAAGATATTGAGCAATGAGCATTCGTTTGTTTAGTTTTCCTCGAGCTATTAAAAAGCTAGACTGATAGGAGAACCCGTACCTATAGTGTTCATTTTATTGTAACTTAAGAGTTATTAATTTTGGTAACCCAAAAATTAATTCAAAATTTCTGTTACCGTTATAAGTAGCGAACCAAGCGTAATGATTAAAAAGTTAAACCCACATTTAGCGCTCTTGAATAATTTATTAAAACGTTATTTAAATTTGTACCGACAATGGAAATCAGCCACAATTCGTGAACTCATTCAGAATTATTTATTGCCCTGAAATGGTGGACATCGTAAATCCCAACAAAATTTAATATATTATGCACAATTTAAATAAAACATAGGTATATGTTAAACTTGCTTTTAGTCAAATTGGAAAAAGCCATTGGTCATTCAAATTTGTTTGCGTCTAAATTAACATCGTGTTCATTGAACCGAACATATTGCGATTAGTGGTCGGGCTCGAACTGTCTGATAAGTCAAAATATAAGCTCTAGATACCATATAAATCAGAAACGTCAGTGTCAAAAATTACTTCAAACAAAAACGTTACTTTTTAACACCGACTTTATTCGATATCATAGCTTATACTTGACGTATAAGAAAGTTTGAATAGGGTACGTATCTAGTTGATAAACCCGGTCGTAAATGGTACCTACAGAACTCCGGACGAAAGCCTGGGATTCCAAAGTTTGCGTCACAAATTGTGGGTTTGATAGACGGTGCGAGGACAACTCAAATGTCTGCAGTTTGTTTAGTTTGGATCTAATGTAATCTGACAGCCACCGCACACTTAATATAGACACGTTGGGTATATTTTTTAAACAGACCATTTCTAAGTTTCTCGTTAAAGTACCTACTTAGTTTGCCTCTTATCTCAATAAACTTGCATTGTGAAGACACGTCTGCCTAGACAATTGTTAATTGTAAAATAATTATTATTATAAGTAAGTCAAAAACAGTGGACACTGAAAAAATAAAGTAGGCTTCCTGAAACAAAGTCTGATTGTTTCAGACAGTGAAAAAGGCCGACAGGGCTGCCACTATTTTGAAATAGGTTCTTGGAATGTTGTTCGTTCCGTTCCCTCCTCTAAATTAACTGACAAGCGTCACGTTTTAGGTTAGGTTGAATTGAAAGTTTCTGGCAGCCTCGGCCGAATTTTAACTTCTTGTAGTAAAATGTGAGTTTCGGTCTTTTTTTAAAATAAATGGGCAGCAAACGAGCAGACGAGCCGCCTGATGGGAAGTAGTCATCGCCGCCTATGGATATAAGCAACATCAGGGGAGCCACTTATTTAAAAATACGTTTTGCATTTTAATGAAATTCGCACATATAATCACGTGAAATGAGGTACCCATAATTCGTTTAATGAGGTACCTATGTCCTGTAATTCGTTTCAAAATGCGTGTGTAAAGTATGTTTTATGGTATCCGAGGTATCGTTACGTTACGTCCTTTTGTTTTGTATAAAAACTTAGCTATGTAGTCGCACATGGTATTTGACTAAAAAACCGGCCAAGAGCGTGTCGGGCCACGCTCAGTGTAGGGTTCCGTATTTTTCTCAAAAACTACTAAACCTATCAAGTTCAAAACAATCAAAAAAGGTAATCAAAAAAATAAAATGGTTTGATTTTTAATAAGTCTTATCAAGTTCAAAACAATTTTCCTAGAAAGTCTTTATAAAGTTTTACTTTTGTGGTTTTTTCATATTTTTTAAACATATGGTTCAAAAGTTAGAGGGGGGGGACGCACTTTTTTTCCTTTAGCAGCGATTATTTCCGAAAATATTAATATTATCAAAAAAACGATCTTAGTAAACCCTTATTCATTTTTAAATACCTATCCAACAATATATCACACGTTGGGGTTGGAATGAAAAAAAATATCAGCCCCCACTTTACATGTAGGGGGGTACCCTAATAAAACATTTTTTTCCATTTTTTATTTTTGCACTTTGTTGACGTGATTGATATACATATTGGTACCAAATTTCAGCTTACTAGAGTGCTTACGGTTACTGAGATTATCCGCGGACGGACGGACGGAAGGAAGGACGGACGGACGGACGGACGGACAGACAGACATGGCGAAACTATAAGGGTTCCTAGTTGACCACGGAACCCTAAAAAGGTGGCCAAAATTACATAATTAAAATATAAATTTTTATAAGTAGTTTCACTGTGTCAATCGAAATATGCTATTTTAATTTATTTTTATTTTAACTTATTTATATCGACATTATCGACTAATGGCCAGTTTTGTAGTGAAATACCCCTATGTGAGTCGTTTGAAAATGAGAGAGTAACTACATTTGTCAACAAATTTTAATATTTTTTTACATCCCAGACACTTAATTTTCCTCCTTCGTTAATTTTGCACATATAATTGTTTGGTATACTCGCATTCTGTGCAAAGCGCAAAGCGTTTAAATATTTATAATTAAATATGAGTATTGGGTTATTCCCGGAAAACGCGAATTTTCGTTTTCATGCGTTTTTCTTCGCGCGCCATCTCGTGTGCAGTTTTACTAAGACAGAATTCTTTCGGTCAACCCACTAGATGGCGACACTACTAAAACGAATAGAAAATACACATGGGGCGGGGACCTTTTCATGATTTGAAAGAGGCTTACGAGGAGACGGATTGCCTGATGGTAACATGGGGCGATCATCGCCGTCTACGTCTACGGACACCAGCGAAACTAGAGAGGGCTGTAACTAGGTAATGTAGGTGCATTGCCGGCTTTTATGATGAGAATACGATTTAACACTTACGATGTCACAATTTGGATTTCTTTCAACCCCTTTTTGCCAAAAGTGGCACTGAAACTTAGTAGTTCATGTGCCCTGTCTACCCCTTTATGGGATACAGGCGTGATTATATGTATGTATGTATGTAATACGATTTAAAATTGCAAACGGGACTTAATCGCGTATTACTGTGTTTTAAAACTTTTAAACACTAATCTCAGATGTTTCAAGGACGGCATTGTCCCCGTGGTTTCGGAGCAGTGAAACGTTTGAGGTTAGTGTTTCTTCTTCTTCTTTCTCCTAGACCGTTAGTCCCATTTACTTGGGGTCGGCCCTCCTCGTCCGCAATCTCCAATGAGCACGATTTTGTGCGGCGTTTGTGTCAATTTGAGCTTCTTTAAGGTCTCTTTCGACCGTCGTCAGCCAGGTGGTGGGTGGTCTGCCATTTCCACGTGGTCGGTTTATAGGCAGGTTCAAAGTCAACCTCACCGGGTGGTTTTCTTCACGTCTTTGGACATGGCCGTACCATCTAAGGCGCTTTTCTTTGACCTTGTCGATTATTGGTGCAACCCTAAAACTTCCCCTAACGTATTCGTTCCGGATCTTATCTAGTAGTGTCACACCCGCTGACCATCGCAACATACGCATTTCGGTAGTGTGTAACTTGTTAAGGTGGCATTTGTTTGCAGCCCAGCACTCTGATCCATACAAAACCGCGGGCCTAATTGCTGTTTTGTATAGTATTCCTTTGGTCTTAAGCGGCATTTTGAGGTTAGTGTTTAAAAGATAGTAATAAGCGATTAAGTCCCGTTTGCAATTTTAAATACGTGTATCATCATCATCATCCTCCTTGCGTTATCCCGGCATTCGCCACGGCTCATGGGAGCTACTTTTTACTTTTTACACTAGTTTTTACGAAAGCGACTGCCATCTGACCTTCCAACCCGAAGTGTAAACTATACCTTATTGGAATTAGTCCGGATTCCTTACGATATTTTCCTTCACCGAAAAGCGACTGGCAAATATCAAATGACATTTCGCACACAAATTCCGAAAAACTCATTGGTGCGAGCCGGGGTTCGAACTCGCGACCTCGGATTCGGAACGAGAGTCGCAGGTACTTACCGCTAGGCTACCAGCGCTTATGTGTATAAACCGTGAAATTGTAAATCAGAGTACGTTTTTTCTTATAAGAGGTATCGTCATACCTTCACCTATTTTTTACATTGTGTAAGTAACTCAAAATACTCGTATAGCTAAACGGATTTTATTTTTATCTTCATTCACTGATCTATGAACCAAGAGTAACGTCGACTCTGCGTATAAGTTTGAGTGTTGAACCGATGTCAGTCGCGTGTTATCGGGCAGACGTACTGATTACCGGCTTAGATGGATTGCTGTAAAGTCAGTTGTATACTTGCAATGCAATGTATTTATTTTTTACTGTAAGCACTATGAATGGAGTGGGTCGGAGGGTCTATTAGGCACTCGAAGCTCTTTATGTAAAGAGTAAACTACGGATGAAGCAAAATGCTAGGGAAACTAAGCAGAAGACAACTTCAAAAAGAAATCGGGCGTGACCGTAAGATAAAAATTACATGTGTGTTGCCTTAATTTCAACATGTTGCTGGATACTTCCAGCGCTGATCTGGGGGGTTACCATGACGTGCTAAAGTCGTTCAGTTTAGGTTGAGAGAGAGGGACGGAGCTATGTAACTGCTATAGCTGTGTCCCTTTCTCTCAACCTAAATTGAACGTCTTTAGTACGTCATGGTAACCCCCCTGATCTTCAAATGAGACCATCAGAGAGAGGAATGAAAAGAGTTTCCTTCGTATTTTGACGGAAACGTACAAGACGTCCTGGCACTGTCTGAACAAGCATGACAAATACGAACGTTTCCGGAAAATCACGAAGGAAAAGCTTTTCGCACTACCTCTATACGTACCATAAAAACAAACAAAAAACGAATTAGGGGAGACTGAGGTGACTAACGATAAACGCGCGCTATTTGCAAACCTGCTGATGTCGGAACTTGCCTCTTGACACTTGTGACTAACTAACTTACCTCGGTCTGCCCTACATAATTATAGTGTAATATTAAGGCGTAGGGTAAGTGCGTTTTCATATGATCCGATCCGATATTGGATGTCGGAAGGATTTCAATCGAAAAAATCCTGGCGCCTGTAATGTATGGGATATCGGTCCTACATCCAATATCGGATCGGATAATGTGAAAACGCACTAAGGCGACACTAGCGCTACTTTCGATATTTTCTTATATCTTCAAAATTAAATTTTATTTGATTAATATCTCTACTTCAGTCCCTAGAATAACATTTAAGTTATTTTATAAAACGCTGTACAGGGTGTAACAAAAATGGTGGTGATCCGTTTAAGGGCGTATTCAGTATCGTATTCTCATCAGGAAAAAGTAGGATAAAAATTTTTTTTTGCAAAAATTTTTTTTATCTTTGTATGGAGATTCGACCGATTCGCGCGGCCCGGCTCATACAAAAGTGAAAATTTTTTTAGCGAAAAAAAATTTTCTTCTACTTACTGATACTACCGACTTAAGAATACGATACTGAGTACGCCCTTAAACGGATCACCACCATTTTTGTTACACTCTGTATACATTTTTTCCTTTAAAAGTGGCCACTTTTATTTTATACAAGTTTTTTAGGATAACTACAAAACGATAAAGTGTAAGACTTACAGCGTTTTATAAAATACTAGCTTTTGCCCGCGGCTTCGCTCGCGTTAGAAAGAGACAAAGGTAGCCTATGTCAAACTCCATCCCTTCAACTATCTCCACTTAAAAAATCATGTCAATTTGTCGCCCCGTTTTGCCGTGAAAGACGGACAAACAAACAGACACCCACACTTTCCCATTTATAATATTAGTATGGACTAAAGGTGTTTTGTTAGCGACGGAAGTAGAGATATTACTGAAAAACATTTGATTTTGAAGATATAAGAATATATCGAAAGTAGCGCTAGTGTGTCGCCTTACCCTTCGCCTTAATTATGAAAAGTTATACAAATAAAAGACATAAGGTGCATTAGGGTAATTCCGAATGACAGAAATGCTATGGTAATTCCGAAAAGAGGAATTCTTATGCGACTTTCGTAATTAGACGACTTTCGAAATTACCATGCACCTCAGTAGGTTTCTTAGGTATCATATTAGTCGTGTCCAATGCGCGCAGCGACGTAGACGCATTGATGATTTAATTTAATTATAAATTGCGAAATCGCGCGGCCCTGCCGCTGCCGGCAAATTGACACGATGGCAGATTCTAAACAGGGTCAACCCATCGTAAACGAGTTCCTCGCTTTTCTGCAAGAGAAAAATAAACTGCTGCGGGAAGGAGCGATGGATGCGGCGACTGCTGTTCAGATGTCTTCGCGCGCGTCGAAGTTCACCGTGGAAGACATCTGTGTAGCGAAGAAAGTGTTGTGTGAGTTCCTTGGAATAGCCGGCACCTATGTACCTCACCGAAGAGGAGACGAAACTGGGAAGAAGAGCCGGAGGACATAATGAAGATCCTCAAAGACTTCAACGACCGGATTCCGGAGTTTGTGGCGACGGATATCTCCAACATTTCGTCGTACAATCCGGACAACGTCGACGTCAGATGCTTGTTTAAGGAAATCGTGGCCCTAAGAACAAGTTTAGCCGAAATGAATACGAAGTTTGAAGCTAGCCTAATTACTATTTCTGAGTTACGTGAAGAAATAAAATGTTTGCGAATTGCCCCAACTCAGACAGCGGCTTCAAATTTCAAGTCTGATAATCGACCTGCTGACAAGTCGGTTTGTTTGCCTGTTGCCGGCGCAGTAAAATGTGTCGCACGCGCCGATCCGCCGCCCGCGCGCCCCCCGCGCGTCCGGCCGCCACATGTCCCAACGAACTCGCGTCAGCGTGCATATGTTGACGTTGTCGGTGAGTCCGTCGCAACGAACCGGGTAAATGCACCTGTAAAGGTATCACGGGCTCCTATTGTGGAAAAGTCTGCCCGCACGAATGTGGATGAGGAGGGATTCACATTGGTGCAAAAGAAGAGCAAGGCGCGCAGGGCGCCTCGTAAGACTATGTGTGGCAATGCGGAACCAGTGAATTCAAGTCTACGGATTGCTACGCCGAGTAGGGCGCTCTACGTGTCGCGCTTGCACTACTCCGCCGGGGCTGATGAGGTGGTGGAGTACGTTCGCCAGAAGACTGGCTACACGCTGAGAGTGAACACTCGCGATGGTGTCCTGCAGCGGCCGCGGCACTCCAGCTGGTTCCAGCTACAGTCGCGCCACTACGTGCACTTCAGTTCGTTTGTGTTGCGAGTGCCGCGGCCGCTGCAGGACACCATCGCGAGTGCAGACTTCTGGCCGAAGGGCGTGGTGTTTCGGCGGTTCCGGGGCAACCTGCCGAACCCTACGCCGTGTCAGACGACGCAACGGAGCCACGCTGTTATGTCGTCGCCTAAATAGAATATTGTTTTTTTTTTTTTGTCTGATTTTTACTGTTTTATGTGCTATATTTATACCTATTGTTTTTATTTTTTAGTTTCACAGTGCTTTGGTTTTACTGTTATGCTGTGTAACTTATTTGAATAATAATAATAATAATCGCACACCTCTCCACACCCTGAGCCGCTCACGCTATGTTGTCCCCTTGTCGCTCCGTGCGAGCGGCCGTTTTCGGGGACCCATATAGTGAGTTGGCGAGTCACCGCCTGCCTATTTTTTCGTGTTTTTAAAACATATGATCAAGGCAGGTGCCATAGACCTTTCCATAGACCGGTCACTAGAACACTTAACATTTCAACCCAATAGCCCAGTATAATTTGTTTCTTTTCATTGCAATAGTTTTACACTAACCGGGGCTTGTCCTTGGGTGCATTCTATAGTGCGGACAAGGACAATCGCCGGCTAGTGTCACATTACTTTAAATTAAACTGTCTTAAAGGGCCTCTGCGCTGTTGGCTTCGGCCCCACGCACGCCTCCCAAAAGTCCGGGACCCCATGGTCCCGAGAACTGGAAAAGACAAACAAATAATAATAATAATAATAATAATGTGTGTGCGTGCGCGCTACAAGATTGACGTTCTGTGTAGAGCTCTTGGCTTTTTTATTGGATATCCCTATAAAATGGCCAATACCGACTTTGGGATTTCACTTGATGAAGCAAAGAAGACGCTAGACTCGTTAACTGAAGAAATCAGAGTGCAAACAGTGCTTATTTGTGAACAAAATAACAAAATTATAGCGCAGCAAAAGCTTATCGAAAAGCAAAAGAAGGTACTCGACAATTTTTTTTCGTGTATCGACACAAACAGCATGTCAATGTGTGCATCAGCTAAACCGGTAGCCGACAAGAGCAGCGAGAACTTATCTGCAGCTTCGACGAGTAGAAAGAGCATAACACTACCTACTAACACAGTAACTGACCGCGCCCGAAGAGCAGCCGAACGCGCAAGTAAGTTGACAACTACCAGTAAGGCTCAACAACGACAAAAACCGCCGCCGCTTGCAAAGGTGAGTGCAAAGAAGACAACAACACCGCATCCCGCACCCGCGCAAAAGCAGGCGGCAACTACTTCACCTGTGGTGACGTCAGAAGTACCTGTTGGGCCACGAAACGAGCTCGAGACGGAAACGCACAGCTACGACGATAGTATGCCTTCGACAATCACGGCGTTACTATCTGCCGAAATTAATTCACCTAAAAAAAATGATGACGATGATGATGACGACGAAAATGGTACGTGGCAACACCCACGGCGCAAAAATCAAAAAAATAAAAAAAATAATTCTAAAGTGTTTACTGGAGTAAATAAAGCCAATAATACTCTGCAATCTGCAGAGCGACGTAAGTACATACAAGCCTGGAACTTTCAGCCGGATACTTCAGAAGAGCAAATTGTACAGTTCTTGAATAATATACACGAATCGAAGGAATACACCGTCGAAAAACGAGACATAAAAACAAAACGGCACGCTGCGTTCGTAATTGGCTTCCCCGAAAGCATATACGACCGGTTGAAATCGCCGACTGCGTGGCCACATGGAATACGATTTACCGACTGGTTTCGCGTCTATCCCCGCTCCGAGCGGGGTCTCACCACCGACCGGCCTGCGACCACAGCCCAGTGACTGCGCAGCTGCGCGTGCGACCACTACACACACAAAGGATGCATCGAGTAAGCGGATAATTGTATGCCATCAAAACGTGCAGTCGCTCAACAATAAAACAGTAAAGTTGGAAGTGTTGCTAGGTACCGACTTAGAATGCGATGTTCTAGCCATTACCGAACATTGGCTTACCAATGAAAACCTGAAGTGCATAAATTTAGACAAGTATAACTTGTTATCTTACTTTTGTCGGCAGCGATCGATTCACGGTGGGTCGTGCATATACGTTAAAGATAACATCAAAGCCGTCAATGTACCTGAATTTGTTGATTTATCGAAAGAATTGTGTTGTGAAATATCCGCTGTTAACTTATTAGATTTTAACCTTATTGTGATTTGTTTGTACAGAACTAATTTAATTCCAACTAAAGATTTTTTGACCCACCTAGAATGTGTTCTCGAGAAGGCAAATGACCTTAGACAACCCTTTGTTATTGTAGGCGATATGAACATTAACTGCATCGGGGAAAAAACAGCTGATCTGAGACACTTAGAGGATTTGTTGATATCGCACGACTGTAGGAATGAAATAACGTTTCCCACTCGAATAAGCGCGCACTCATGTACAGCACTTGACCATGCCTATACTAATGTAGATGCGGAGCTGGTAGTGGCATTCCCCGTCGTAACTAACCTCGCAGATCACCACGCCGTACGTCTAGAACTCTCTAGTAAGTGTAAAAATACCCTATCCCAAACTCGCATAATCAGAGATTACTCCGAAATAAATCGCATTAATTTTATATTAGCAATGGAAAGCATAGATTGGATGCATTTTTTGTCCAATAATGACGCTCAGTCACTATCAACCCACTTAATTAGTATCTTATCAAATAAAATCAGCTTATGTTTTCCCCAAAAACGAAAGAACGTCTCAAAAAATACCGAATCGTGGGTGACGCAGGATATTTTAAATATTAAATCATTATTATTCGACTGCATCTATTTAGAACGGAAATTTCCAAATAATCTTGAATTAAAAAATAGAATCACTAGTTTAAAAATAAGGTATGACAATGAATTACAACAGTGCAAAACAGGCTTCTACAGTAAAAAAATGTCAATGACTCAAAATTCGTCCAAAGCAATGTGGGAAGTGATTAATAAAGAAAGAGGGAAATCTAGTCGTCTCGCTGTTGATTTTACAGATGTAGTAGAAAGCTCAGTAGGTGTAAAATGTTTTTCAAAGAAACAGGCAGTCGATATCATGAACACCAGATTTGCCCGCGCGGCACTGACCTGCGGCGCGCCCCGCGCCGACCTTGACCGAGTGCGCGATCAGCTGAGTGCAGCGCGCGCGCCGGCAGATCGCTCCATGAGACTTACCCCCTTCACAGACAAAGAGGTTTACAATATTATAGCGATGCGTATTCCACACAAGTCTACGAAAGACATCTACGATGTATCAATGGAGTTGTTGTATTCTATCGCCCACACCATCACACCAGCGTTAACACACTTGTACAACACTTGTCTTAAAGAAGGTTCCTACCCCAAGTCCTTCAAAGTTAATAAGATCTCTCCAATTTTTAAAGGCAAAGGGAAACGGGAGAATATTGATGGGTACAGACCAGTCTCCATTATACCCTGCATCGCTAAAGTGCTGGAGAACGGGCTATGCTATCGATTAACAGAGTTCCTCAGGGCAACAAACGCATTGTCTGATCGACAATATGCCTACAGGTCCGGACGATGTACGATCGACTTAGCACGCGAGGCTGTACACAAGGTCTTTGACGCTTTGGAGAGGAAGCAGCAGGTGGCCATGCTTTGCTGCGACCTCTCCAAGGCGTTTGACGTAGCAGATCACGACGTCATTAACTCGAAACTGCTACACTATGGCATACATGGAAATGCGCACGCCCTCCTCACTGACATTCTCCGAGACAGATCTCAGGTTGTGATAGGAGACAGCGGTCAGGTCAGGTCTGATCCGTTGGTCACCTCCATGGGCGTCGCACAGGGCTCGTCTGTGTCTAACATTATCTTCTCACTATTACTGAACGATCTTCCAGATGCGATAGCGGACGCAGACATTTTAATGTACGCGGATGACGTCGCTGCCATAATATCAGCACCAGACACAGATGGCTTGGAGACACGCCTTAACCACGTTGCAGACCAGCTATCTAAGTGGTTTGCCGCGAATGGTTTGGCGCTTAACCTGTCCAAAACACACTTTTTGCAGTTTCATGTCGGAGGTCGGACACCAAGGCCACTTCGGATCCAGGCTGACGGCATCAAAGTGGAGCAGGTTGAGTTCACAACTTTTTTGGGGCTTCGAATAGATCAGAAGTTGACTTGGTTGACCCATATCGACCAGGTGTGTGGGAAACTGGGCGGTGCATGTTTTGCCCTTCGCCGTCTGGCATGGGTTGTACCACGGCATGTCGTACGAAATTGTTATTTTGCGACAATACATTCCGTTCTACAGTATGGTGCAGAGATATGGGGGCGTGCCGCCGACTGGCAGCGCGTTTTCCGTCTACAAAAAAGAGCCGTGAGGTGTGTAGCGCAGGTAAGCCAGGATACCTCAGCGAAGGCTTATTTTAAAGAACTGGGTATACTCACCCTGCCGTCAATAGTAATCCAGCAGGTCGCTATTTACGTGTATACCAACCTAACGCAATATAAGAAACGCGCTGACCTAGCCCCCACGCTACGGCACCCTAATCAACTCCTCCCTGTAAAACGTAGACTAGCGAGATCCAATAAGGTAACCCACATAATGGGTCCAACTGTCTACAATAGATTGCCGGAGACAGTGACCTCGGCACAGTCACTCCAATCTTTCAAGACTAGGCTGAAGTCTTGGCTCCTCGAGCACACATTCTACAGCTATGATGAATTTCTCAGTGTTAAGCTATAGTTAAGTGACAACAATTATTTTTATCTTACTTTATTGTAACTCCCTGTACGAATGTATAATTATATAATTACTGAATCTAACTCTACTACTGAATGTAAAAATGACATGTAATATTGCAAATATTGTGAATAAATAATATGAATATGAATATGAATATAACCCCGCGGGGGCAGCTTGTGGCGAGCTGACGGTGAGTGGCGACACCGCGGACCCCTATTCCAGAGGGCACTTCCATCTAGCCCTCGCCTCTGCGCTTGCCTTAACCGGCCGGCCAGAGTGGATTCGCAAGAGCGGAACCTATGCTCCAGGTTGGAAGTGTAAAATGTCATAACGCCGGCGGCCTGCTGAACGGATCACCGGGATCTGGCTACCGCAGTCTCACCTCTCGACAACCTTTCAGCCACTCTTCAAGTGTTGCTCTGTTGTCGCACCATGCGTGCGGCCATTTTGCAGGGCCCACTCAATGAGTTGGCGAGTCACCGCCTGTCTTTTACAATCTTGAGACTAGTTGTCATGGCAGGTGTCCAATAGTCTCCCCCCATAGACCATTATCCAGTCCATCCAACTTGCACAACAATAGCCTATGACCTTAGTTCCCATCGCAACACAAAAGTGCTGCACTGAAATAGTCTTTACACCTGGCGGGGACCATCTCTGGATGTATCATATTGTGCGCTCGGGGATGGTATCCGCCAGGTGTATCCCTTGCCTTTAGATTAAAGTGTCTAAAAGGGCCTCTGTGCTGTTGGCTTCGGCCCCACACATGCCTCCCAAAAGTCCGGGACCCCATGGTCCCGAGATATGGTAAGACATACAAATAATAATAATATTATGAATGAGCGTTGTAGTAAGTTGCAGTGTGTCACAACTCTCGTGTGTACGCGGCGCGTGTTCAACGGCTAGGTGTGGGGGTTTAGCCGCCGTGTCTAGTCTAGACTGTAAACATGATGACAAGCGTTACATATGCGACAGTGTTCAGCGAAAACACGTGACTTTTTAAATGAATTGAAAACTTTTTTATTAATTTATAAAAAACCTTTCAGATTAACATTTTCAATTTCAACACCCTTGCGGGTGTTTATTGTATGTGTATTTTTTAACAAAATAACAATACAATTACCTGCTTTCAAAGAGAGGCAAAATGGGCAAAATCGGTTCACGCAATAATCAATTATTCCCTAAAAATCATCTTCCATACTAGCTCGCGCACATAAGTTTACTCAATTTGCCGATAGATGTCTGTCGATGTACGTTGAACATTTCCTACATCGCATTTGTCCTGATATAATGAGGTCGGTTCAGGAGCGTCCTTGCGACATGTAAACTATTGAAGTCGAATAGTCTTGATTTTATTTGGACGTTACCTAACAATAAAATTGTATATTAAAATATTACCTGTTATGTGGGAAATTGAGTTTTGAGAGATTTAGTCAAATCTGTAGAATTCTATGAATAACATTTTGATGATTCAACTATTGAATGTTTGTACGGAACCCTCGGTGAACGAGTCCGACTCGCACTTGACCAGTTTTTAGGGTTCTGTAGTCAACTAGGAACCCTTATAGTTTCGCCATGTCTGTCTGTCTGTCCGTCCGTCCGTCCGTCCGCGGATAATCTCAGTGACCGTTAGTACTAGAAAGCTGAAATTTGGTACCAATATGTATATCAATCACGCCGACAAAGTGCAAAAATAAAAAGTGGAAAAAAATGTTTTATTAGGGTACCCCCCCTACACGTAAAGTGGGAAGTGATTTTTTTTCATTGCAATCCTAACGTGTGATATATTGTTGGATAGGTATTTAAAAATGAATAAGGGTTTACTAAGATCTTTTTTTGATAATATTCATATTTTCAAAAATAATCGCTCCTAAAGGAAAAAAAAGTGTGTCCCTCCCCTCTAACTTTTGAACCATATGTTTAAAAAATATGAAAAAAATTACAAAAGTAGAATTTTATAAAGACTTTCTAGGAAAATTATTTTGAACTTGATAGGTTCAGTAGTTTTTGAGAAAAATACGGAAAACTACGGAACCCTACACAGCGTGGCCCGACACGCTCTTGGCCGGTTTTTTTTAAGTAAGATGTCTGTACATCCATATGTTTACCCTTAACAAAACATGTTTTAAAATAAATAAAACAAGTTTAAACTTTCATGACTTTAACACATGCAAAAAACACAATTGAATAGAATAGAATAGAATAGAAGAAATTTATTCAGAAAACGCTTAAATTTAGGAATTACATAGACAGTACTAATTTATTGTTAAGCGTCACTGAAAGGGTCTCCACTCAGCTTAATGTCAAGATACCACTTAAGAATCTCGACGCTGGTCTTCCGTGGAAACCCTTCCGAGAGAGCGCAACTACATGCTAAAGTACATAATAGTGTTTATATATAGGTAAGTGCAAAACCTGAAATAGATACCAAAGATACCTATATGTTAAAGGCTTATTACAGAGTCGAGGACTATTTGACAGACAAACATGCATGGCCCGAACCAGAAACTACAAAAAACGAATAGCAATTAAAATAATTGTATTATGTATAGAGGACACAGTTCAGATAAGAAAGCACATCAAATATTTTATATTTTATGTTGTGTAGGTAAATTACATATTTAATGATATTGAGATTCATATTATCTTTTTCTTCTATGACAATTTGATATGTTTTCTCTGAAGAAGAACGACGTATTATTAAGCAATAATATAATTTATTGAAATTGATTTCCATAGAGTACAGTACAATGTAATTAATAGCACGTTAGCTGATGTACTGCAGTGGTTTACTGTCAACAATTTACTTCTTAATTCTAAGAAAACCAAATGTATTCGATTTTCTCTGCCGAATGTTAAACCAATCGATACAAAAATACTTTTGAATGATGAATGCTTAGAGATGGTAGATACAACACTGTTTCTTGGTTTAACATTGGACAAAAATCTACAATGGAGTCCTCATATAAAGAAACTAGCAAGCAAATTAAGTTCAGCCGCATACGCCGTTAGGAGAATCAGGCAACTGACTAATGTTGAGACAGCTCGCCTAGTGTATCATAGTTATTTTCACAGTGTAATGTCATACGGTATTCTGGTTTGGGGCAAAGCAGCTGACATACAGACTATCTTTGTATTACAAAAGAGAGCCATTCGTTCTATTTACAACTTAGGAACACGTGAATCAGTAAGAGAACTCTTCAAAGAAATTAATATCTTAACTGTAGCTTCCCAATACATTTATGATAGTATAATTTATGTTGTTAAGAATTTAGACTGTTTCACTAAGAATTCTGATATCCATAATTATAACACTAGAAACAAAAATAAGCTTGCCATAAAGAAGTTTCGTGTCCGTAAAGTACAGAAGTCATTTGTTGGGCAATGCATTCATTTTTATAATAAGTTACCTGACACTGCTTTGAGATTACCCCTCCCAGCTCTTAAGAACTACTTAAAAAAATCATTGATGTTAAAGGCTTATTACAGAGTCGAGGACTATTTGACAGACAAACATGCATGGCCCGAACCAGAAACTACAAAAAACGAATAGCAATTAAAATAATTGTATTATGTATAGAGGACACAGTTCAGATAAGAAAGCACATCAAATATTTTATATTTTATGTTGTGTAGGTAAATTACATATTTAATGATATTGAGATTCATATTATCTTTTTCTTCTATGACAATTTGATATGTTTTCTCTGAAGAAGAACGACGTATTATTAAGCAATAATATAATTTATTGAAATTGATTTCCATAGAGTACCTAGTCTGTTCATATTCTTTGATGAATACTTTTGCATGTTAAATTGTATGTTGTTATTTAATGCATGTAATGTTTTGAAAAGAAGTTGCCCGCCGAGTTTCTTGCCGGTCCCATAGTGGATACCCCCCTCCCAACTGAGGGGGGACTGAAATCTTCTCGAGGCTGAGGCGTAGGGTTAGAGCCGGCGTAGCTTTATTTGACGTTCATATGTGCATTGTAATATGCCTACTTGAAAAATAAATATTTCATTTTCATTTTCATTTTTTCATTTTCATTTACCATACACCAAAGAAAAAGCGATCAAGCTCACTCGTATAGGTAGGTACAAAGAGTTTCAAAAATTTAATTTGGTATGATTGTTATTATTTAAATGAAGACCACAATTTAAATGTAGACCACAAAGAAAGAAAGAATTTACGAAATTAATTACGAAATTACGGCACCGAAACAGTCGTCATTAAAGGTGAAGTAGAATTTAACGCTATAATGTAATATAATACAATATAAGGGGGCCTCTTTCCATTTGGACAGGCCCAGCTGAGTTTATTTTTTTTTGTGAATTTAAAATATGTTTTTTTAATTTACATTTAAATGATCCAATTGATGGTGAATTTCTTATAGGTGGAGGAATATTGTTCCAGCACTTCGTGGCAGAGTATTTAAAACTGCCACGAAATGCTGCGGTGCTGTGCCTAGGGCAAAGAAGACGAATGGCTCCCCGGATATGGCGTTGGGAAAAAGTTAGTTTTTCATAGAGGTAGAGGGGCGTCATGGTTTTTACAATGCCAAAAAGCATGCAGGCAAAATGCAGCGAACGCCGCGATTCCATATTCATTAACCCGCTATTATTTAAGTAAGGAGTTACATGAGTTCGAGGTGGGATATTAAAACAAAATCGCGCACATGCATTCTGCACCCGCTGCATTAGCTTTTTTGTTTGGTACAATAGACACCCACCTATGACATTATCAGCATAGTAAAGTTTTGACAGAATCAGAGATTCACATAGAGATATCCGAACGTCAGTACTTAAATATCTACGTACACTATATAATATCTTAAGTCTGTAAAAACATACTTTTGAGATCTCCAAAACGTGGTTGTGGAATCTAAGTTTACCGTCCATCAGCACGCCCAAATTCCTTGCTTCTGTTACTTGCTCAATGCAGGTATCTCCAACTTTAATCGAGAGGCTGTGTGGTCGCATATTTTACGTATTTGCTTCTCAGTACCAAGAACAAGGAACTTTGACTTTGCCGGGTTCAAGACTAGACTGTTTTTATCGGACCACTGTACTATACGTCTCAAATCTTCATTTATTTTTTCCACTGCACATAAAGTATCATTTGGCTTACAAGATAGGTATAACTGAATATCGTCGGCATAGATGTGATATGCACAGTTTTTGATAGCCTTCACTATATCAGCGCTATACAGTATATACAGAATAGGACCCAATTAAGAAAATCATTCATCATAAAATTATTTAAAAAGTTTTGGGGAAGTTCTATGAAAAACTTGTGCCATTTATAGAAGCGCGCTTGAAGCTTTTACAGTGTCATATACAATTTACATTAAAAATTCGTTTCTGTTTCGCTCACGGTCAACCTAACACGCTCCTCCTCGCTACCCTCGTCGTCGCACCTAACTGGACTGTCGCATGTGATGTCTGTTCTGTTAACAATTAAATAATAATATCTGGGCGACCGAGCTTCGCTCGGTTCTATTTTAATATATCACGTCTTTAGATAAACAAAACTCTTATAAATACAAAAACAAAAAAAAAGACAAGACAAACTCATGAAAACTCGAAAATTCGCGTTTTCCGGGATGTAAGGCTACGCTAGATCGATTTTTCACCCCCGAAAACCCCCACATAACAAATTTCAGCGAAATCGTTAGAGCGGTTTCCTAGATCGTCGGTATATATAAATAAATAAATGTACAAGAATTGCTCGTTTAAAAGTATAAGATAACGATAAATTATATTACTCGCAATCGTTATGATCAATAAGTATATAAACATAAACATTAGTATAAAACGTATTTATGATGAATGACATTATGAACATAAGTCATTCGATGTTACGATAGTTATTAACATAAAATTGTTATAAATAATGATCGTTATAATGTAAAATTGTATGATAAACATTTTCGGACTACCAATAATCTATATAACAATTTTATATGAACTTTGGCGCACCCGTATGAGTGAGATATGACAGGTCGACTGGTCGCGTTTTTGACAGGCGGTAACTGTGAGGTAACCGAGAGGGGGTGGGCGGCACTTTCAGCGGGGAGCGGGAGTAGCCATACTGTACGACAGTACTCTTTATTATACTGTGGTATTAGGCTTCCAAGCATTTCACTCGTATTGTCACTATTTACAGTCATATTAGTGCGAGGTCTTTAGTATGTTACTTACATAGGTATCTCTGGTAAAGGAAATAGATTGAAATAACAATTTCTCGATTACGTTTATTACCTATGGATCGTAAAGTTTAATGCCTCTTCTGAATCCACGGCGCGTAGTCAAATGGCTTCAACTCTTTTGCCTTTCTTCTCTATTGATGCGACAGCACATAGCACCTCAAAGTCACCACATGGAAATTATGTTCTGTCGTAGTAATTTACTATGGGAATGCATCGGTTTGATCCAGTTGAGTCAACGTTTACAACCAGCACTGAATTAAGTTTTATAGTTGGGCCAATTTTTTCAAAGTTGTCCACAACACTTTTTGTAACATGGGTTTTTTTTACGCGATTCATACCTACTCAGAATCGCGAGTTCTTTCGATCCTGATAGGAGAAAAAAATGTCCCAAGATTCCCATACATATTTCAAACCTTCCATTTCGTTACCGCCATACAAAATGTATGAAAAAACCGGCCAAGTGCGAGTCGGACTCGCGCACCGAGGGTTCCGTAATATGCAGCTTAAATTGCTGTTTCTTTTGATTGCGTTGACATAGAAGTTTGATTTTGTTACAGCTTAAAGGTATTATAGACCTGAGTATTTGGTATGAATTTCAATTTAATACCTCTACGCGTTTATGAGGAAATGGGTAGTAAGTTTAAAATTATTAAAAAAAAATATATTATGTGATGTAACTAAAAATTTATGGTTTTCGTAATTTTTCCTTTATCTATGCTATAAGACGTTGCTTCTTCTTCTTATGTTGTGTAGGTAAATTACATATTTAATGATATTGAGATTCATATTATCTTTTTCTTCTATGACAATTTGATATGTTTTCTCTGAAGAAGAACGACGTATTATTAAGCAATAATATAATTTATTGAAATTGATTTCCATAGAGTACAGTACAATGTAATTAATAGCACGTTAGCTGATGTACTGCAGTGGTTTACTGTCAACAATTTACTTCTTAATTCTAAGAAAACCAAATGTATTCGATTTTCTCTGCCGAATGTTAAACCAATCGATACAAAAATACTTTTGAATGATGAATGCTTAGAGATGGTAGATACAACACTGTTTCTTGGTTTAACATTGGACAAAAATCTACAATGGAGTCCTCATATAAAGAAACTAGCAAGCAAATTAAGTTCAGCCGCATACGCCGTTAGGAGAATCAGGCAACTGACTAATGTTGAGACAGCTCGCCTAGTGTATCATAGTTATTTTCACAGTGTAATGTCATACGGTATTCTGGTTTGGGGCAAAGCAGCTGACATACAGACTATCTTTGTATTACAAAAGAGAGCCATTCGTTCTATTTACAACTTAGGAACACGTGAATCAGTAAGAGAACTCTTCAAAGAAATTAATATCTTAACTGTAGCTTCCCAATACATTTATGATAGTATAATTTATGTTGTTAAGAATTTAGACTGTTTCACTAAGAATTCTGATATCCATAATTATAACACTAGAAACAAAAATAAGCTTGCCATAAAGAAGTTTCGTGTCCGTAAAGTACAGAAGTCATTTGTTGGGCAATGCATTCATTTTTATAATAAGTTACCTGACACTGCTTTGAGATTACCCCTCCCAGCTCTTAAGAACTACTTAAAAAAATCATTGATGTTAAAGGCTTATTACAGAGTCGAGGACTATTTGACAGACAAACATGCATGGCCCGAACCAGAAACTACAAAAAACGAATAGCAATTAAAATAATTGTATTATGTATAGAGGACACAGTTCAGATAAGAAAGCACATCAAATATTTTATATTTTATGTTGTGTAGGTAAATTACATATTTAATGATATTGAGATTCATATTATCTTTTTCTTCTATGACAATTTGATATGTTTTCTCTGAAGAAGAACGACGTATTATTAAGCAATAATATAATTTATTGAAATTGATTTCCATAGAGTACCTAGTCTGTTCATATTCTTTGATGAATACTTTTGCATGTTAAATTGTATGTTGTTATTTAATGCATGTAATGTTTTGAAAAGAAGTTGCCCGCCGAGTTTCTTGCCGGTCCCATAGTGGATACCCCCCTCCCAACTGAGGGGGGACTGAAATCTTCTCGAGGCTGAGGCGTAGGGTTAGAGCCGGCGTAGCTTTATTTGACGTTCATATGTGCATTGTAATATGCCTACTTGAAAAATAAATATTTCATTTTCATTTTCATTTTTTCATTTTCATTTACCATACACCAAAGAAAAAGCGATCAAGCTCACTCGTATAGGTAGGTACAAAGAGTTTCAAAAATTTAATTTGGTATGATTGTTATTATTTAAATGAAGACCACAATTTAAATGTAGACCACAAAGAAAGAAAGAATTTACGAAATTAATTACGAAATTACGGCACCGAAACAGTCGTCATTAAAGGTGAAGTAGAATTTAACGCTATAATGTAATATAATACAATATAAGGGGGGCACTCTTTCCATTTGGACAGGCCCAGCTGAGTTTAATTTTTTTTTTTGTGAATTTAAAATATGTTTTTTTAATTTACATTTAAATGATCCAATTGATGGTGAATTTCTTATAGGTGGAGGAATATTGTTCCAGCACTTCGTGGCAGAGTATTTAAAACTGCCACGAAATGCTGCGGTGCTGTGCCTAGGGCAAAGAAGACGAATGGCTCCCCGGATATGGCGTTGGGAAAAAGTTAGTTTTTCATAGAGGTAGAGGGGCGTCATGGTTTTTACAATGCCAAAAAGCATGCAGGCAAAATGCAGCGAACGCCGCGATTCCATATTCATTAACCCGCTATTATTTAAGTAAGGAGTTACATGAGTTCGAGGTGGGATATTAAAACAAAATCGCGCACATGCATTCTGCACCCGCTGCATTAGCTTTTTTGTTTGGTACAATAGACACCCACCTATGACATTATCAGCATAGTAAAGTTTTGACAGAATCAGAGATTCACATAGAGATATCCGAACGTCAGTACTTAAATATCTACGTACACTATATAATATCTTAAGTCTGTAAAAACATACTTTTGAGATCTCCAAAACGTGGTTGTGGAATCTAAGTTTACCGTCCATCAGCACGCCCAAATTCCTTGCTTCTGTTACTTGCTCAATGCAGGTATCTCCAACTTTAATCGAGAGGCTGTGTGGTCGCATATTTTACGTATTTGCTTCTCAGTACCAAGAACAAGGAACTTTGACTTTGCCGGGTTCAAGACTAGACTGTTTTTATCGGACCACTGTACTATACGTCTCAAATCTTCATTTATTTTTTCCACTGCACATAAAGTATCATTTGGCTTACAAGATAGGTATAACTGAATATCGTCGGCATAGATGTGATATGCACAGTTTTTGATAGCCTTCACTATATCAGCGCTATACAGTATATACAGAATAGGACCCAATTAAGAAAATCATTCATCATAAAATTATTTAAAAAGTTTTGGGGAAGTTCTATGAAAAACTTGTGCCATTTATAGAAGCGCGCTTGAAGCTTTTACAGTGTCATATACAATTTACATTAAAAATTCGTTTCTGTTTCGCTCACGGTCAACCTAACACGCTCCTCCTCGCTACCCTCGTCGTCGCACCTAACTGGACTGTCGCATGTGATGTCTGTTCTGTTAACAATTAAATAATAATATCTGGGCGACCGAGCTTCGCTCGGTTCTATTTTAATATATCACGTCTTTAGATAAACAAAACTCTTATAAATACAAAAACAAAAAAAAAGACAAGACAAACTCATGAAAACTCGAAAATTCGCGTTTTCCGGGATGTAAGGCTACGCTAGATCGATTTTTCACCCCCGAAAACCCCCACATAACAAATTTCAGCGAAATCGTTAGAGCGGTTTCCTAGATCGTCGGTATATATAAATAAATAAATGTACAAGAATTGCTCGTTTAAAAGTATAAGATAACGATAAATTATATTACTCGCAATCGTTATGATCAATAAGTATATAAACATAAACATTAGTATAAAACGTATTTATGATGAATGACATTATGAACATAAGTCATTCGATGTTACGATAGTTATTAACATAAAATTGTTATAAATAATGATCGTTATAATGTAAAATTGTATGATAAACATTTTCGGACTACCAATAATCTATATAACAATTTTATATGAACTTTGGCGCACCCGTATGAGTGAGATATGACAGGTCGACTGGTCGCGTTTTTGACAGGCGGTAACTGTGAGGTAACCGAGAGGGGGTGGGCGGCACTTTCAGCGGGGAGCGGGAGTAGCCATACTGTACGACAGTACTCTTTATTATACTGTGGTATTAGGCTTCCAAGCATTTCACTCGTATTGTCACTATTTACAGTCATATTAGTGCGAGGTCTTTAGTATGTTACTTACATAGGTATCTCTGGTAAAGGAAATAGATTGAAATAACAATTTCTCGATTACGTTTATTACCTATGGATCGTAAAGTTTAATGCCTCTTCTGAATCCACGGCGCGTAGTCAAATGGCTTCAACTCTTTTGCCTTTCTTCTCTATTGATGCGAAAGCACATACCACCTCAAAGTCACCACATGGAAATTATGTTCTGTCGTAGTAATTTACTATGGAAATGCATCGGTTTGATCCAGTTGAGTCAACGTTTACAACCAGCACTGAATTAAATTTTATAGTTGGGCCAATTTTTTCAAAGTTGTCCACAACACTTTTTGTAACATGGGTTTTTTTACGCGATTCATACCTACTCAGAATCGCGAGTTCTTTCGATCCTGATAGGAGAAAAAAATGTCCCAAGATTCCCATACATATTTCAAACCTTCCATTTCGTTACCGCCATACAAAATGTATGAAAAAACCGGCCAAGTGCGAGTCGGACTCGCGCACCGAGGGTTCCGTAATATGCAGCTTAAATTGCTGTTTCTTTTGATTGCGTTGACATAGAAGTTTGATTTTGTTACAGCTTAAAGGTATTATAGACCTGAGTATTTGGTATGAATTTCAATTTAATACCTCTACGCGTTTATGAGGAAATGGGTAGTAAGTTTAAAATTATTAAAAAAAAATATATTATGTGATGTAACTAAAAATTTATGGTTTTCGTAATTTTTCCTTTATCTATGCTATAAGACGTTGCTTCGTACCAAATTTCAAGATTCTGAGTTCACGGGAAGCACCCTGTAGGTTTTGATTCCCTTGCAAGTGTCGAAAATTTGCGGCATAAACGGCTGTATCTTTTGATTGCGTTGGCTTAGAAGTTTGATTTTTTCACAGCTTCAAGGGACAGTAGACCTGAGTAATTGATATAAATTTCAGCTTCATACCTCCACGTCCAAAATACTGGGGACGCTATTGCACAACACCCTGCATTTTATGATTAAGCACTGAGACTTGGCACAGGTTGTTCCTTGGGTGGCCCTGAGTAGATAAAGATCGGGAGGCATCGAGAGCCCCCCTTAATTTAGGAGGGAAGAGGGGGGGAAGGCTGGCGCCGCCGCGCTTCCTTTGAAACCATATTTCTCTAAAACTATACAAAATAGGGCATGCGATATATCATTTTCGGATAAATGAAGGACGAGGAATTCATTTTTGGAACAAAAAAATGTATTTTAGAATAAAAATACAAAATAAAATGGGAAAATCTGAAAACGAGATTTTTTTTTATACATATTATTGCACATTTTATGAAAACTGTAATGGTTTTTTCTAAATAAAAAATATTATTTAATAGCTACATTTAACTAGTTTTAGAAAATGTATAATTTGTTATAGAAATATATTATAGGACGAGTGATAAAAAATAATTTACATCGCCCGATAGGGTGATTTGAATGCTCATTTCAATAAGTTTTGTCAATGATTTCAGGTATAATCACTATTTTTAACACACGAAAGCCGTAATCATTGTAGTTTATGGCTATTTTAGTGATTAATGTACTTAAAATAAAAAAAAAATACAAAATTTTGGAAAAATATAAAAAATGTGATATTTTTTTAACATTATCCTATTTTGTTCTTTCTACACAATATATATCTAAAATAAATAAATATCAATAAAAAGCCACATTTATGCAGTTTATAAAAATATATAGTTTGTTATATAAATATATTACGAAACGCGAGATAAAAAATAATGAAAATGAAAATTTTAATGTACGGGTCAGCTTGCATTATTCGATGAGGTGAGGTAAAGGTACTACCCGCTATGCAGTGGAGTTCGTCTAGTAATACAGAAATATACTTATTCTAATAACGTTTACACATGTAGGTATATCACGACCCAGTACAGAAAATTATAAAAGTCCTATAATATAGTTTATTTTGATTGTAAAATAAAATTGCATGTGACTTATATTGCAAAAAAAATGTCTTAATCACGTTCTCCTCTCCTGAAGCAGTTTTGCATGCATAGGCTTGAAGATTTTTTAGTTTACTAGCAGAATTTAGTTACTTCCTTTGGGCCTCCTTAAATCGGTTTTACCCATCCATAAAAGATAAAATAAAAATCGTCATATTCTTCCTTTCAGTATCAATGATAGTTAGTTATTGCGCAATAGTGCCATAAAAAATAAACTAGATTCGTATTAGCATTAAACATTAATGATTTTTGATCTAAGACATTGCTTTTGTACAAAGGAGAACCTCAAAAAATGGTCTGACTAGACGAAAACATGTGTGTCGGGGCTAGTACTCAAGGCTCTCAAAAAGTGTAGCTATTTTGAGTTATTCAAATAAAACAACATGAATAGTCTGAATTTAATTATGTATATATCACAACATCCACTGCATAAGCACATCAGCTCCGAACATTTAATTTAAAAAGTCTTTTTTTACGATTGCACCTTACGCGGCACTGTTTTTTACACCTGCATCCGACAATTTCGAGGCATGTTTCTGCAGCAACAGGCAACGTTGCGGGCAAGTAGGCTCCCAAATACCAATTGTTACAGACTTTCGTCCAGCCACAAGTAGCAAATAATGGCAAATTTTGAATTGGGTTTAGTTGACCCCATAAATGGACACAGCTTTTGTCGGTGAAATACTATTAATTTGGCGGTCTTTTTTGGTTAATAACTATTTTCGGCACTCGTTAACCAAAGTACAGGACGCAGATCTGGAATAATAAATATGTCAAGTAAGAATTATCCATAAATTAGGCAAATCATATAGATAACTACTATTTCACAAGATGTATTAAGATCAGATGTATATATCTGACCTATCATATCAATCGATTATTTCATGTAATATAAATAGTTAAATTCAGACTTTATAGGAGTATGTTGTTTAATTTGAAGTACTCTAAATAACTACACTTTTTGAGAGCTTTGAGTACCTCAACTCTACTAACCTCACCTCATCGAATCATACAAGCTGACCCGTACCGTACATCAAGATCGCCCTGCCACGTCACTTTCATTATTTTTTATCTCGCGTTTCGTAATATATTTATATAACAAACTATATATTTTTATAAACTACATAAATATGGCTTTTCATTCATATTTATTGCTTTTAGATATATATTGTATAGAAAGAACAAAATAGGATAATGTTATAAAAAAGTTATCACATTATTATTTTTTTTTAATTTTTGTATTTTTTTTATTTTAAGTACATTAATCACTAAAATAGCCATAAAATACAATGATTACGGCTTTCGTGTGTTAAAAATAGTGATTATACCTGAAATCATTGACAAAACTTATTGAAATGAGCATTCAAATCACCCTATCGGGCGATGTAAATTATTTTTTATCACTCGTCGTATAATATATTTCTATAACAAATTATACATTTTATAAAACTAGATAAATGCAGCTATTGAATAATATTTTTTATTTAGAAAAAACCATTACAGTTTTCATACAATGTGCAATAATATGTATAAAAAAAAATATCGTTTTCAGATTTTCCAATTTTATTTTGTATTTTTGTTCTAAAATACATTTTTTTTGTTCCAAAAATGAATTCCTCGTCCTTCGTTTATCCGAAAATGATATATCGCATGCCCTATTTTGTATAGTTTTAGAGAAATATGGTTTCAAAGGAAGCGCGGAGGCGCCAGCCTTCCCCCCCTCCTCCCTTCTAAATTAAGGGGGGCTCTCGATGCCTCCCGATCTTTATCTACTCAGGGCCACCCAATGAACAACTGTGCCAAGTCTCAGTGCTTAATCATAAAATGCAGGGTTCCCATACAAGACATAGCAATAGCGTCCCCAGTAAAAGAAGTGGGGTAGACAACTTTGTTAAAAAACCGGCCAAAAGCGTGTCGGGCCACGCTCAGTGTAGGGTTCCGTAGTTTTCCGTATTTTTCTCAAAAACTACTGAACCTATCAAGTTCAAAACAATTTTCCTAGAAATTCTTTATAAAGTTCTACTTTTGTGATTTTTTTCATATTTTTTAAACATATGGTTCAAAAGTTAGAGGGGGGGGACGCACTTTTTTTCCTTTAGGAGCGATTATTTCCGAAAATATTAATATTATCAAAAAACGATCTTTGTATACCCTTATTCATTTTTAAATACCTATCCAACAATATATCACACGTTGGGGTTGGAATGAAAAAAAAATATCAGCTCCCACTTTACATTTAGGGGGGGGTGTACCCTAATAAAACATTTTTTCCATTTTTTATTTTTGCACTTTGTTGGCGTGATTGATATACATATTGGTACCAAATTTCAGCTTTCTAGTGCTAACGGTTACTGAGATTATCCGAGGACGGACGGACGGACGGACAGACAGACATGGCGAAACTATCGCGGAACGCTCCGCGCGGACCATCCGCGTGACACTATAACCAGCCTAAGATGCTACTCAATCACGCTAGATCAGAATCAAGAGATCGTGAGTATTTTGTCAGTAAAGTAAAGAGTAATGTAAAATACCCTATAATGGACGGTGATGCCATTATGGACAAAAAACATAAGTCCTTAAAAATAAGTATCTAAAATTAGTTTCTGAAAACATAAACTAAAGTCATAGAGCTGCTTAATTTTGAAGTTTCATTTAATTCGGTTATTTCTGAAGGATTTGGCGGCAAGATAAAAGTCATCAGTTTACTGAAAAAAATATTAGGACGAATTCTTAGTAATGTTGCTAAGAGAGTTGAGTTCATGTATAAAAAAAAAAATCGGTGTAAAATTTAATGAGTTTTACTTACTGCATTAAGTATGAGATAAGGTATAAAACATACTAGTTTGTTGCTCCAAAGATATAAAGAAATAGTGTTATTTTGCGAGTGTCCATAACTGGAACCGGAAAATTGCGTACCTCCTATGATGGACAAGGTACAATAATTACGAAACCAAAATTTACAAGAAACAATCCTATTTTTTTTTTTTTTTATACTACGTCGGTGGCAAACAAGTATACGGCCCGCCTGATGTAAAGCGGTCACCGTAACCTATGGACGCCTGCAACTCAAACAGTGTCACATGCGCGTTGCCACCCCATTAGAAACTTGTACATTCCCTTTTGCTGTGTTAAGTACACAGCAAAAAGGAGTGTACAAGTTCTAAGGAGGGTTCGGGTTGCCGACGACTCAAAGGAAAAATATCCTATGTTAAAAATGTTAAAATAACCCAAACTAATTTTATTTGGGATATATAAAATTGACTCATTGAGTATCAATTGGCTTTAAAAGCAAAATTCTAAACTTATTTCACTGTCCATAATGGGGGATTACTGGAGAACTGCCGTCCATGATTGGAGAAAAAACACATTGTTTTAATTTGTTAACTATGAAGAAACCAATAGGAGTATCTATTCTGCAATACGCTTGAAATGTAAAAGAAGGATAAGACATTCAAGTTTTAACACGCTTAGCGGTAAAATTTTTGCACGTATCTATGAAATATCAAAAATAGGCACAATTTTATCTTAAACCGTCCATAATTGGGTCTGTTACCTTATGGTACTTTTAAACGCTTCATTATGTGATATCTGTAAAGTCTGTGTCCGGCACAGACAGTTGCGTGTCGTCTGCCACGGAGCGGATTGTTAGCGATTGGACACTTGTCTATGCGCCCAGGTTATTGCTTTGTTCTCATTTTATAAGTGTTAGTGGTCATTATTATAGGCGCGCATAATAGTATTCGCCCATTTCGAGATGTATTTCTATTGATGTAATGGAAGTATAAAAATGTTTTTCTCCTCAAACACATCCTATTAATATGTTATTGTTCTAGGTCTCTAATGTAACTGCTAACGGTCGTATTAGCAGTATGCATGATGATGTACTGATATGCTGACGGAATGTTTTAAAAATTGCGAAATATAATTATGCGAAAATCTAATTTTCGCTAAGACGTTTCGTTATTAATGTTATTATTCATGTTGGTAGTACCTACGTAGTAATATTATGTAAGTAGTAGGTACATAAATTAAGCCCTTTTTAAATTATTCTTCTAAAATAAAAACCTAAATAGCCCTCAACAGGACAAATTAACATAAGCCGAAGCTGAGTGAGCTTTGCTAGAAGAAATCGCTTAGAAAGTCGAGCTTAAGAAGTAGATTATATTAACTTCTGTAATTGAAAAATCCTAAGTTAATTTGTATAGACATTAATTCTTACCAACTTTAATATATGAAGCTTTTTAATATTTTAAGGTGTTTGGCGAACAAAAGTAAAGTACCATTTGTCAATTTTATTCAATTTAAGACTTCAACATGCTAAACTACAAAGTTCTATGGTTTAAATTTTTTTGTCATAGAAAATGTACCTATATTTTCTTTTACTAGATGGTACGAGTACAGTCAACAACACAGCTGTGAATACAGACAAAGTGCCAATAACTTGTATACACACCTTAATGTACAGGCAATGAAGTTCTGTATACATATTTTTGTAATTTGTCTGTATTCACAGCTGCGTTGTTGACTGTACGTAATGGTCAATAATTCGTCGACTTAATACCTACCTTCACTATGTATATGTGGCCATGTTTACCATGTTAATGTGTGTTTATTTTTGAAATTCAATATTGCAGAAAGTTTTTCAATTAAATCAAAAGCGACATTCGATATTGCCTGACTAGTTTCAATAAAAATACTTTCATAAGAAATCGGATCGGGAGCCCCGACACGTACTAATATTTGCCTTTTTATTGAAGAAAATTCACAAACTCGATATAAATTGCCAATAGATTTGACATGAAATTTTCAATATTTTATTATAATCCCATCTCGACATGTCGGCCGTTACTTGTTTCTGTCCTTTTTCAATTTTTCTGAATAATTCAACGGACGGGGGACTTTTTCGATTTTATTGTGAAAATGTCTTGTCTCATTAGTCCTGCTAGACTGACGTATCTTTTGAACCACTATGATAGTCAAATCATAATTGACAGTACGAAATGTATTAGTCTCTTTATGATAAATCACGTGAAGCTGAAGATTATGTTCGATCTTGGGGGCCGATTTTTGAATCTCGACTAGTCGATTTGGTGAAATTCGGTGAATAATATCTCCACTACTAGAGACTAACAGAATTGAAAACGAGTGGTCATTACCACTATAAGTAGTTTTATAATTACTAGCCGTCCTTTTTCAAAAATAGCATTACGTCGTTTTCCACAGACTTTCGAACGGTGTGTTGATACGGAAAAATCGATCCCCTGATCGTCCGGGTGAGCCCGTGTACTCTCATATCTGTCTTAAAGATATTGAGCAATGAGCATTCGTTTTTTTAGTTTTCCTCGAGCTATTAAAAAGCTAGACTGATAGGAGAACCCGTACCTATAGTGTTCATTTTATTGTAACTTAAGAGTTATTAATTTTGGTAACCCAAAAATTAATTCAAAATTTCTGTTACCGTTATAAGTAGCGAACCAAGCGTAATGATTAAAAAGTTAAACCCACATTTAGCGCTCTTGAATAATTTATTAAAACGTTATTTAAATTTGTACCGACAATGGAAATCAGCCACAATTCGTGAACTCATTCAGAATTATTTATTGCCCTGAAATGGTGGACATCGTAAATCCCAACAAAATTTAATATATTATGCACAATTTAAATAAAACATAGGTATATGTTAAACTTGCTTTTAGTCAAATTGGAAAAAGCCATTGGTCATTCAAATTTGTTTGCGTCTAAATTAACATCGTGTTCATTGAACCGAACATATTGCGATTAGTGGTCGGGCTCGAACTGTCTGATAAGTCAAAATATAAGCTCTAGATACCATATAAATCAGAAACGTCAGTGTCAAAAATTACTTCAAACAAAAACGTTACTTTTTAACACCGACTTTATTCGATATCATAGCTTATACTTGACGTATAAGAAAGTTTGAATAGGGTACGTATCTAGTTGATAAACCCGGTCGTAAATGGTACCTACAGAACTCCGGACGAAAGCCTGGGATTCCAAAGTTTGCGTCACAAATTGTGGGTTTGATAGACGGTGCGAGGACAACTCAAATGTCTGCAGTTTGTTTAGTTTGGATCTAATGTAATCTGACAGCCACCGCACACTTAATATAGACACGTTGGGTATATTTTTTAAACAGACCATTTCTAAGTTTCTCGTTAAAGTACCTACTTAGTTTGCCTCTTATCTCAATAAACTTGCATTGTGAAGACACGTCTGCCTAGACAATTGTTAATTGTAAAATAATTATTATTATAAGTAAGTCAAAAACAGTGGACACTGAAAAAATTAAGTAGGCTTCCTGAAACAAAGTCTGATTGTTTCAGACAGTGAAAAAGGCCGACAGGGCTGCCACTATTTTGAAATAGGTTCTTGGAATGTTGTTCGTTCCGTTCCCTCCTCTAAATTAACTGACAAGCGTCACGTTTTAGGTTAGGTTGAATTGAAAGTTTCTGGCAGCCTCGGCCGAATTTTAACTTCTTGTAGTAAAATGTGAGTTTCGGTCTTTTTTTAAAATAAATGGGCAGCAAACGAGCAGACGAGCCGCCTGATGGGAAGTAGTCATCGCCGCCTATGGACATAAGCAACATCAGGGGAGCCACTTATTTAAAAATACGTTTTGCATTTTAATGAAATTCGCACATATAATCACGTGAAATGAGGTACCTATAATTCGTTTAATGAGGTACCTATGTCCTGTAATTCGTTTCAAAATGCGTGTGTAAAGTATGTTTTATGGTATCCGAGGTATCGTTACGTTACGTCCTTTTGTTTTGTATAAAAACTTAGCTATGTAGTCGCACATGGTATTTGACTAAAAAACCGGCCAAGAGCGTGTCGGGCCACGCTCAGTGTAGGGTTCCGTATTTTTTTCAAAAACTACTAAACCTATCAAGTTCAAAACAATTTTCCTAGAAAGTCTTTATAAAGTTTTAGTTTTGTGGTTTTTTCATATTTTTTAAACATATGGTTCAAAAGTTAGAGGGGGGGGACGCACTTTTTTTCCTTTAGCAGCGATTATTTCCGAAAATATTAATATTATCAAAAAAACGATCTTAGTAAACCCTTATTCATTTTTAAATACCTATCCAACAATATATCACACGTTGGGGTTGGAATGAAAAAAAATATCAGCCCCCACTTTACATGTAGGGGGGTACCCTAATAAAACATTTTTTTCCATTTTTTATTTTTGCACTTTGTTGACGTGATTGATATACATATTGGTACCAAATTTCAGCTTTCTAGAGTGCTTACGGTTACTGAGATTATCCGCGGACGGACGGACGGAAGGAAGGACGGACGGACGGACGGACGGACAGACAGACATGGCGAAACTATAAGGGTTCCTAGTTGACTACGGAACCCTAAACAGGTGGCCAAAATTACATAATTAAAATATAAATTTTTATAAGTAGTTTCACTGTGTCAATCGAAATATGCTATTTTAATTTATTTTTATTTTAACTTATTTATATCGACATTATCGACTAATGGCCAGTTTTGTAGTGAAATACCCCTATGTGAGTCGTTTGAAAATGAGAGAGTAACTACATTTGTCAACAAATTTTAATATTTTTTTACATCCCAGACACTTAATTTTCCTCCTTCGTTAATTTTGCTCATATAATTGTTTGGTATACTCGCATTCTGTGCAAAGCGTTTAAATATTTATAATTAAATATGAGTATTGGGTTATTCACGTTTTTCTCCAACCCATGATGGCTACTCTCACATGGGGCGGGGACCTTTTTCATGATTTAAGAGGCTTACGAGGAGACGGATTGCCTGATGGTAACCGATCATCGCCGTCTACGGACACCAGCGAAACTAGAGAGGGCTGTAACTAGGTAATGTAGGTGCATTGCCGGCTTTTATGATGAGAATACGATTTAACACTTACGATGTCACAATTTGGATTTCTTTCAACCCCTTTTTGCCAAAAGTGGCACTGAAACTTAGTAGTTCATGTGCCCTGCCTACCCCTTTATGGGATACAGGCGTGATTATATGTATGTATGTATGTAATACGATTTAAAATTGCAAACGGGACTTAATCGCGTATTACTGTGTTTTAAAACTTTTAAACACTAATCTCAGATGTTTCAAGGACGGCATTGTCCCCGTGGTTTCGGAGCAGTGAAACGTTTGAGGTTAGTGTTTCTTCTTCTTCTTTCTCCTAGACCGTTAGTCCCATTTACTTGGGGTCGGCCCTCCTCGTCCGCAATCTCCAATGAGCACGATTTTGTGCGGCGTTTGTGTCAATTTGAGCTTCTTTAAGGTCTCTTTCGACCGTCGTCAGCCAGGTGGTAGGTGGTCTGCCATTTCCACGTGGTCGGTTTATAGGCAGGTTCAAAGTCAACCTCACCGGGTGGTTTTCTTCACGTCTTTGGACATGGCCGTACCATCTAAGGCGCTTTTCTTTGACCTTGTCGATTATTGGTGCAACCCTAAAACTTCCCCTAACGTATTCGTTCCGGATCTTATCTAGTAGTGTCACACCCGCTGACCATCGCAACATACGCATTTCGGTAGTGTGTAACTTGTTAAGGTGGCATTTGTTTGCAGCCCAGCACTCTGATCCATACAAAACCGCGGGCCTAATTGCTGTTTTGTATAGTATTCCTTTGGTCTTAAGCGGCATTTTGAGGTTAGTGTTTAAAAGATAGTAATAAGCGATTAAGTCCCGTTTGCAATTTTAAATACGTGTATCATCATCATCGTCATCATCCTCCTTGCGTTATCCCGGCATTCGCCACGGCTCATGGGAGCTACTTTTTACTTTTTACACCAGTTTTTACGAAAGCGACTGCCATCTGACCTTCCAACCCGAAGTGTAAACTAACCTTACTGGAATTAGTCCGGATTCCTTACGATATTTTCCTTCACCGAAAAGCGACTGGCAAATATCAAATGACATTTCGCACATAAATTCCGAAAAACTCATTGGTGCGAGCCGGGGTTCGAACTCGTGACCTCGGATTCGGAACGAGAGTCGCAGGTACTTACCGCTAGGCTACCAGCGCTTATGTGTATAGGCCTACCTAAACCGTGAAATAGTACGTTTTTTCTTATAAGAGGTATCGTCATACCTTCACCTATTTTTTACATTGTGTAAGTAACTCAAAATACTCGTATAGCTAAACGGATTTTATTTTTATCTTCATTCACTGATCTATGAACCAAGAGTAACGTCGACTCTGCGTATAAGTTTGAGTGTTGAACCGATGTCAGTCGCGTGTTATCGGGCAGACGTACTGATTACCGGCTTAGATGGATTGCTGTAAAGTCAGTTGTATACTTGAAATATATTTATTTTTTACTGTAAGCACTATGAATGGAGTATCCCGGTGGGTCTTACGCACTCAAAGCTCTTTATGCAAAGAGTAGACTACGGATTAAGCAAAATGCTAGGAAAACTAAGCAAAAGACAACTTCAAAAAGAAATCGGACATGATCGTAAGATAAAAATTACAAAATTTGTGTGTTGCCTTCATTTCAACATGTTGCTGGATACTTCCAGCGCTGATCTGATCTTCAAATGAGACCATCATAGAGAGGAATCATTTTACAGATGTGCGAAAAGAAATTCCTTCGTATTTTGACGGAAACGTACGAACAGGGGCCTATTGCATAACAATTTACAACTTGTATTACAAGTGGAACTCTCTTTCTTATAAAATGAATTGGAGGGGGACTACCGCTTGTAATATGAGTTGTAAATTGTTATGCAATAGGCCCCATGTCATGCTATTTCAGTCAGTCTCAGTACAAGACGTCCTGACACTGTCTGAGCAGTCATGACATATACGAACGATTCCGGAAAATCACGAAGGAAAAGCTTTTCGCACTACCTCTATACGTACCATAAAAACAAACAAAAAACGAATAATTAGGGGAGACTGAGGTGACTAACGACAAACGCGCGCTATTGCAAACCTGCTGATGTCGGAACTTGCCTCTTGACACTTGTGACTAACTCACCTCGGTCTGCCCTACATAATTATAGTATAATATTAAGGCGTAGGGTAAGTGCGTTTTCACATGATCCGATCCGATATCGGATGTCGGAAGGATTTCAATCGAAAAAATCCTGGCGCCTGTGATGTATGGGATATCGGTCCTACATCCAATATCGGATCGGATAATGAGAAAACGCACTAAGGCGACACTTTCGATATTTTCTTATTATCTTCAAAATTAAATCTTATTTCAGTAATATCTTTATTTCAGTTCCTAGAATAACACTTAAGTTATTTTATAAAACGCTGTATACATTTTTTCCTTGTATAGTTATCCCCAGAAACTTAGATAGGTAAAAGTGGCCACTTTTATTTTATACAAGTTTTTTAGGATAACTACAAAACGATAAAGTGTAAGACTTACAGCGTTTTATAAAATACTAGCTTTTGCCCGCGGCTTCGCTCGCGTTAGAAAGAGACAAAGGTAGCCTATGTCAAACTCCATCCCTTCAACTATCTCCACTTAAAA
Organism: Leguminivora glycinivorella; assembly: GCF_023078275.1. Classification (NCBI taxonomy): domain Eukaryota; kingdom Metazoa; phylum Arthropoda; class Insecta; order Lepidoptera; family Tortricidae; genus Leguminivora; species Leguminivora glycinivorella. The sequence goes on along the minus strand of NC_062979.1, from coordinate 15,765,479 downwards.
AATCATGTCAATTTGTCGCCCCGTTTTGCCGTGAAAGACGGACAAACAAACAGACACCCACACTTTCCCATTTATAATATTAGTATGGACTAAAGGTGTTTTGTTAGCGACGGAAGTAGAGATATTACTGAAAAAACATTTGATTTTGAAGATATAAGAATATATCGAAAGTAGCGCTAGTGTGTCGCCTTACCCTTCGCCTTAATTATGAAAAGTTATACAAATAAAAGACATAAGGTGCATTAGGGTAATTCCGAATGACAGAAATGCTATGGTAATTCCGAAAAGGGGAATTTTTATGCGACTTTCGTAATTAGACGACTTTCGAAATTACCATGCACCTCAGTAGGTTTCTTAGGTATCATATTATGAATGAGCGTTGTAGTAAGTTGCAGTGTGTCACAACTCTCGTGTGTACGCGGCGCGTGTTCAACGGCTAGGTGTGGGGGTTTAGCCGCCGTGTCTAGTCTAGACTGTAAACATGATGACAAGCGTTACATATGCGACAGTGTTCTGCGAAAACACGTGACTTTTTAAATGTTGTGCAACTTTTGGGGTGGTTCAAGTTAAGTTCAAATATATCATATGTCGCAGTAAGATAGATAAAGCCGTTATATAGTTATAACCCTAGGGATATAATTATATGTCGTAACATAGTTAAACGAAAGCGATTAATTGCTATCTTACTAGGAATATAACTATAATACTAAACTAGTTTAGTCATATAGTTATATGACTGGATTCAGTTTAGTGAAATGATTGTAGGCAGGAGTGCGGCGGTGCGGCGGAGGTATAGTTATAACCCTAGGGATATAATTATATGCCGTAACATAGCTAAACGAAAGCAATTCCTTACCATCTTACTAGGAATATAATTATAATACGTTACTAGTTCAGTTATATAATTATATCACTGGATTAAACTTAGTCTAGGGATATAATTATAATACGTCTCTAGTTAAGTAATATAGTTATATTACAGGATTAAGTTCAGTAGTATAATTGTAGCAGTGTAGTGCTGCAAATTGCACTATTTGCGATAGTAAATATCATGTTTATCTTAGATTAAATTAAAACTGCCATCGCACAAATCCAAATGCAGATACAATTTAAAAAATGAATAAATCCGATATTATGAAAAGAACCGGGAGCACCGGTTCCTAAATTTTTGTCTCGGTTCTTTCGCCACCATAAAATTACCGGGATTTCCCGGGAAATCAAGAATCGGGAAATACCGGGAGCATGCCCTAACTGTTACGTTTTAACTAATATAGCTTGGATTCGTTTGTTTAGTAACCAAACCTTGTGTACTATGTTCGATACAAAATAAACTTTGTTCTAACGTCAGTGACATTGCAACCGAGACTTAATACATAGTAACGCGATTAAGTCCCGTTTGCAATTTTAAATACCGTATTATAATTATATTCCTAGTAAGATGGTAATCGCTTTTGTTTAGCTAGTTACGGCATATAATTATATCCCTAGGGTTATAACTATACCTCCGCCGCACCGCCGCACTCCTGCCTACAATCATTTCACTAAACTGAATCTAGTCATATAACTATATGACTAAACTAGTAACGTATTATAGTTATATTCCTAGTAAGATAGCAATCAATCGCTTTCGTTTAACTATGTTACGACGTATAATTATATTCCTAGGGTTATAACTATATAACGGCTTTATCTATCTTACTGCGACATATATAAGAAATAACCTAACCACAAAATTAAAATTTTGAAATCACCCCCGACCGCGACATAGTAGACCGATTTTCATGAAACATGGCTAAGAACACTTCCGACTAACTCAGCTTTCAGAAAAAAAAAAACTGCATATGTCGGTTCATCCATTCGGGAGCTACGATGCCACAGACAGACCACACGTGCACACAGACAGTCAAACAGACAGACAAACACACAGACAGACACGTCAAACTTATAACACCCCTTCGTTGTCGCGTCGGGGGTTAAAAAACGTCTCATATGTAAAATATCGTAACGCGCGGTACGCCGTAAAGATAACATCTTCTCGTAGTACTTTTGTGTTATTTAATTTCGTAATACAGTTTAGTGTTAGTATTGTTTAGTGAAATAGTTATATATGACTTTATTGACTGTCATTAGTCATTAAAACTTAAGTGGAAAGTAATAAGTGTTTCGTGAGTGTGGGATAGGTTATGTATAACCTACCCACATAAAAAAAAGTTTGTTGTTGTACATTGAGATGGGGGGTTCAAATGAGGACAAAGATGCGGTTTATCGACAGTTTATGCGGGAAGTATCAGAAATACACGACCCATCCCGAGATACTGAGCTAGAATGGGATAACACTGATATGGAAACGGAAAATACTATTTATCCAGACGAAAGCCAATTGAATAGTGTTGCGAGCAAGAGAGGCCGATCTAGCTCAAAAGAAGAAGATGAAGATGGGTTTAAGTTGGTAGGAAAAAAGGGGAAAAGGTTAAGAGTGTTAGTATCGCCACCAAAAGATCAACCGCAAACAGAAGAAAAAGAAGAACAAACACCAAACAAGGAATTATATTTTGAGGTTGCAATAACATCCAAAGAAGCGTTACCGAAGCAAATTGGAATTGCGAAGATTTTAAATAAAGAAAAAATCACAGATATAAGCAAAGTGATTTATAAGAGTCCTTACAAGATTTTAGTCCGTAGTAGTAACGAAGCATCTTTGTCAAAGCTTGTGACATCTGAGACTTTGAAAGAAAAAGTATGGATATGCCGAAAAACCGATGAAATTATGCAATGCTATGGTATAATCAAGGAGATAGATTTGAATGAAAATGAAGATAGTTTGAAAGAATTAGTGCAAAGTGAAGTAGACATTATTAACTTAAAAAGACTGAAGAAAAAAGCCAAGAGGGAAAGTGGATTGATAGTGAAACAATCAAAATAACTTTCAAGGGCAAAACTTCACCCCCATATGTATACGTATATGGGATAAAGATGAAAGTGGAGCCATTTATTTTTCCCGTTACGCAATGCTCTAAATGCTGGAAATATGGACATATGAGAGTATTTTGTCCATCGAAAAACGATATATGCCCAAAATGTGGTCAAAACCATGAAAATTGCGATACAACAGAGTATAAATGCGTAAACTGCAAAGGTAAACATATGGCGATGTTTAAAAGGTATTGCCCGACTTTCGAAAAAGAAAGAACAATTAGAGATATTATGTCTGAACAAAGCTGTTCATACAAAATAGCGCTGATAAAATACAATGAGAATACTCAAAATAACAAACAGCCGAAAGTCATCATGAAGAAAAACAGCAAGAAATGCAAATCAGTAATATTGAACGAGGTCAAAATGATACTAATATTAAGGTGAAGAACCAAATTAATAAAATAGGAAGTTACTCAGATTCAGTTAAACAGAGTGATACAATAAAAACCACGGATGGAGCTGAAAAACTGATTCAAGATAATGGAAAAGCACAGGGATCGAATAATGATAATAGGAAAGTTAAAAGAAAAATAGCAAAAGTCAATACCAAAGAAAGTGGACATAAAATGACGAACAATGAAGAAAAAGTCATGGAGGTAGATCAAGAAAATGAGAATACTACTAGACAAGAAAACGTCACGAGGATTCGAGATAAAAAGCTACTAGAAAGATTATGGGAAAAGATAAAAGAAATCATATTTTCGGAGTGTGAAATTGGAGAAAAAATACAAAATATATTACAGTTGGTAGTTGCTGAAGCTCTAGATTATTTAAGAAAAAATAAAAATATGGGTATCCTGATGAAGATTTTAGGTGCGAATCAAAATGGATAAGCACAAACAAAAAACAAACCTGCTAAACATTATACAATGGAACGCAAATAGTCTACGACCGAAAATACACGATTTACAACAGTTACTAAATAAAGAGAAAGCGCACATTGCTCTTATAAGTGAGACGTGGCTAAGCGAAGAAGACGTTATTAAAATCAGCGGATATAACATTCTAAGAGTTGACAGAGAAGATTCGTACGGCGGTGTCGGTATGTTAATTCATAAATCAGTTAAAATAATAGTCACTAACGTGTCCTTGCATAATAAAGATATAGAAGTAATAGGAGTTAAAATTTTAAATGTGCCAGGACTCCAATATATCATTAATTTATACTGCCCACCTCGAATTAGCATGACACAATCGGATTGGGATGAAATTTTTAGTCTGCACAATGCCGAAACCTTGGTAACTGGTGATATCAATGCGCATCATATTTCATGGTCATGTAAAACGGATCGAAAAGGAGAAATTGTTTACAAATCGATGTTCGAACATGAATATATATGCATGAATGATGGAAACCCAACTAGGATCCGACTAGCTAATGGTATTCTACAACAGTCCTCGCCTGACACAACGTTTGCTTCCCAAGATATTGCTATTAAAATCAACTGGAAAACAACGAATGAAACTCTTGGAAGTGATCATACGATTATTAAAATAACGTTCGGGTTTAACAGATCTGGAATCTATAATAAAAAGCGTAATCTTAAAGAAGCAAAATGGAAAGACTACAGAGATTATTTAAAATTAGCTTTTAATAATTCTGGTGATTTTGATACCGTCCAACACTGTTATGACTTTTTCTTGCATAGTATAAACTCAGCAGCTGAAAAGGCAATCCCATGGATCAAACACTGTACTGAACCTAATGACAAATTTATTCCGAAACCATACTGGGACTCTTCTATCTCCAAGGTAGTTGCCGAAAGACGTCTAGCTTTAGCTCAATTAAGGAGAAATCCAACTCCAGATAACTACAATAGGTTGCAAAATAAAGTGCTACAGGCTAAACAAATGATCCAACGTGCACGCTCCAAAAACTGGTCAGAGTTTTGCTCGAGCATAGACCAAGAAAGCTCACCAACCGAAATGTGGCGGAGGATGAGGTGGATGAGAGGGGGACGATCTTCTAGTAATGGTGTGGATCCTGATAAAGCTCAAGAACTTCTTCGCTCTCTTACTCCTGACACAGCTCAAGAAGCACCCCCCGAGTTTCCTGAGTGTTCTAACGGAAATTTAGACAGAGAAATTACTTTGGCTGAGTTTGAAAACGCCTTAAATAAAAAAGACACTGCCCCGGGAATCGACAATATTTCATACTCAATGCTTTATCATCTGCCCACTAACGGAAAACTGTTTTTAGTTAGGTTATATAACTGGATTTTACGTATAGGTGAAGCTCCCAAACAATGGCTACAAGTGAGAGTTCTACCCATTGCAAAACCAGGTCGAGATCAAACCTTTCTTCATCTTTACGTCCGATATCGCTCATATCCTGCATATGTAAAATTTTTCATTTAATTATTATGAGAAGGGTAGAATGGCAATTTGAAAGCCAGTCATTATTTCCTCCCGATACAACAGGTTTCCGACGTGCACATTCATGCTTAGATAATTTATCTAGTTTAATTAGTCACATCCAGATTGGCTTTTCAAGACAAATTTCAACTTTGGCTTGTTTTGTGGACATTGATAGTGCGTACAACAACGTGAATGTTAAAATTTTAGTTCAGATGTTACATAGCTTAGGTGTGGATAAGAGTATTTGCGTTTACATTTGGCATTTTTTATCAAATCGACAACTAGAAATGTCAGGAACTTGTTATAACGTTAGATCAACAAGAATAGGCTTAGCACAAGGAGATCCCTTGTCTCCCTTATTATTTAATATTGCCACTATAAATATACGTAGGAATATTCCTAATGTCGTGATTTCGCAATACGCAGACGACTTTGTGATTTATACATACCTTGATAATTGTGATTCTGAGGAAAAACTACAATTAGCATTAACTACCCGTTAAGCAAGCAGAACTTGCGGTAACATTGCTCAATGCTACATCTGGGAGCTTGAAACTTACAATTGCAACGTTGCAATGTTTGGGCAACGTTTGAGCCATATTGATGTTAAACGCTTTCGGCCGCGCTGTAGATAAACCCTGTAAGTTTCCTAGATCGGATTTTTACAACTTTCTATAACTTTGAATAGCAATGTTGCTGATACATTGAAATATCAACTTACTAGAAAGTTACGACGAAAACTTTTAAGAAGTTCATTTTTGTACATTGCAACAATAGCACATTATGCAACTTGTACGTAACTTACACGCTATTCATTACGGCAATGTTGCATTTACAATACACCAAAAAGTTTAAAGTTGTAAATTGTATCAACTTTTCACCGGTACCTTTTAATAAGTTACAAATGTAACATTGCTTTAATAACTCTAGTGAAGTTCCTTGTAAGTTACTCTTGTAATGTACCTAAAAGTTGCATTTGGTATGTTGTGTCAACGAATCACTGGCAACTTGTTCGTTTAGTGAAATAATAATATTGCTAGCATTTCCTAGATGCATGTTTTGTGCAAGCCACTCGTGAACCGTTCACACAATATTTCATAGGGATGTTTCAGGGAAGTTGATTTTTGTGGTTGATAGGATGTCACAAATTAACTGCACGCAAGGTGCTCTGCAAGCTGCGCGCGGACCGCCGCGGCTGTCGAGAACTCGCTAGTTTCGATCGCGAGTGAATTGGAACAAGCTAGATTCTCTCCAAAAACCGAAAGTCTGCTCGACAGGTTTGCGACGGTCCGTGTGCAGCTTAATACTTCCAAACATAATTTTAATGATTATGTATGATCAAAATAACTAGAAACGAAAAAGTCAAACTTAAAAAATACCACACACAAAAATCATTGATGTGTAAAACAAAAACATGGATATACAGACAACATAATTATTTTATTTGAAGTTTTTTCTTCAGGCCGGAAAAACATCACCATACTAATGAAAAGTGATACCTATGTATAGTTATGTAGTGTTACACATTTGAATTGAACGTATGTTACCATAATACACACAAACACTATTTTAAAACACTGCGTGAAAACTACGACGGTTAAGAGCCCACAGGACCCGAGCTCCTTCTCATATTTGAGGAGAATACACCCGTCGCGTTGAAGAGGCGTCACTTAGGCCGTTCGCATATGCACCTACTCAAATCCTCCTCGCCTCAGGTGACATACCTGCAAAAATTTAAATTCATTCAATCTGTAATTTTGATTGCACACGTGAAACATGAGTTTGCAGCTGATGAGATGAAGGACTTATGATATTTTGTATGATTAAACGTATTGATTATTATTATGATTTGCCTGAGCGCTCTTTGAGCTCGCAACCTGCACAGTCTTCAATATGTCTGCACGATTTCTTAGAAACTGAAACTGATAAAAGTCTTCAAGACGTGGAGACTTTGCAAGTGTGGTTTTGTACAGGCAAGTTTCCAGTACTAGAAATATTTTATACCATACAAAATTACAAATGAAGCATCAGATAATTATAAGAAACACATTGGCAGAAGTTATTTTTTAATCAAATTGCTATTGAATATGTCTGATAGAAATATATTAAGTAGGGTGCATTGTGGTAATTCCGAAAGTCGTCTAATTTCTAAAGTCACAGAAAAATCACCATTATTTCCATCATATCAAGATTCCCCTTTTTAAATTACCTGAGCATTTCTGTGCTTCGAAATTACCCCAATGCACACCAAATGAGTTGACCGTGACGTCACTAAACACGAATTCGAATCGGCGAAATTGGGTTTAAAAATATGGCAGATTATTTTTAAACCCAATTTCTATTTAAGAAGTCGCATTGAAATTTATAATGAATGAGTTGACCGTGACGTCAGTCGACACGTTTTTATGTATGCGTATTATCACCCTTCGATCTTCTTTTGTTTCAGACTTATTCACGAAAATGTAAAAAATAATCAAGGTAATTTTTAAACTGTGATATTACATAAACCAAACCAAGTAAGCGAGAGTAACCAAATAAAGTCAGAATTAGAGATGGGCCGAATATTCGGTAAATATTCGGTATTCGGCATATTCGGCAAGTTTTTCAATGTTCGTTTTCGGCCGAATAATTCGGTTGCATTGCCGAATATTTACCGAATAAACAAAGTACATAACTAATGAAGATCTTACGTATTCCATTCGATAATAAGCTCCTCCTCCTAGCTTTCTAAGGAACTACTAAAAAGAGATAATTCACTATGCGTCAAAATATAAATACAAAGTTGAAAAAACCGTAGTTTAAGACTTGAGTAGAGTTCAGAGTTGTTTTAACTAAGTTTTAGTTAAATCCACTAAATCGTAAGAACATATGTAGTTCTAGTGACATTATCCATCATTTAATAGTTTTAATCTTAACTTCCGTTATCCTCCATCCTCCACAACCATTATCCATCATTTAATAGTTTTAATCTTAACATCCGCTTTCTAAATATGGCGTAACCGAATATTCGGCCGAATGTTCGGTTCGGTAAGAGCTGAACCGAATGTTCGGCCGAATATTCGTATTCGGCAAAGTCCATATTCGGCCCATCTCTAGTCAAAATGAAAGAACATGAAATGGAGTACATAACAGCAGAGGCTGGTCCATACAAGCCGATTCCCACCGGCTTGCCTAAAATTGATTACTAGGAAAGTACATACCTAATGTTAAGGTCAGGTTCCTTTTTGCTCAGTGTTGCCTAGCAGAAATTTTCACCAGCCCCACTGATACATAATGCATATTTTTAGACATTCATATTCTTCTATTTCTATTCTCGAACCACTCGCTTCGCTCGTGGTTCAACTATAGGATCCTTTCACTTGCTCGTTTTTCAATTCCACACTCGGCGTTAAAATACAACTTTGCCCCCTTGTATAACAAATAACAATAACTATTATTTTTCTCATCCAAGTTCAAGGATATGAATGACTGTAAAAATATGCATTATTGGGGAATGGAATGGGGTTTCCATTTCATGCTTTCTCATTCTGACTTTATTTGGAAACAAAAGAAGATCGAAGGCTGATATTACGCATAAAGTGTACTTAGGGCCTGTCACTAATGCACCTCAAATTACAACCAAATCCCTTGCAGGGGCCAATCTTCTTAGAGCCTGCTAGACGCTTTATGTATATCACTTTTATTTTCTGAAATTAACTCTTTTCCTTATGGGGCCAATAATTCTTTAAATTTAGTAACCCGTGATTTCCGCGCAAAATGTTTGCGAACTAACAGTTTTAGTTTTGCTTCGTCAATCTCCTGGCTCTCGTTATCACTACTGGTACTGTCATTGTCCGACATTTTGTATTTACTGAATAAAAATACATAAATAAATAAATGAAGAGAAGGGTAACAATGTGCAAGCTAACCAAATTCCACCGGGGCGAAGCAAGGAGGCGACACTGTCGAGCTGACACGTGGGTCTCCAGTCGGAGAACAGCCCGTGGCAGTAGCAGAGCGCTGCGCCACAAATACAACCATCTGAAATATTCGGTGCGTGGGATAAAGCAAGTGCGAATGCAATAACAGCAAATGCGCAAAATGTTGGTTAATGAGGTGCAGAAACAGTGAATTAGAAAACCCAGGAAAATTTATGAACACATACATAATTAGCAATTAAATGCTAATGAAATTTAAACAAATCTCTTGGGTTAATTAATCTGAGCTAGGACTACCAAAGGGTTAAGTGGGACTATTTAGGTGACGTTTTTATACTTGTCACACAATGAAACACAAAATAAACATTGTAGACAAGATACAAATATTGCACCCTCGACGGCTTTTAATTGTCAAGTTGAAATAATAGACAACCACAACTGACTAAAAACCTAAATTAATCTATGCTTAACTGCGCCTTAAATGTCTGACAGAGGCACAAAAATATTCAATAAATCTAACTAATTGTGTACCTGTAAGTATTGGTAAATTAGAAGCAAATAAAATTATACTTATTATTTTTAAATCTTTACGTTTGCTATAATAGTTAGGCAGACTTCTCTACACGGTGTTTCCGGTATCACTCAAAACCTCAGACACCCCAACTGATTTTTATTTTTTTAAACTCATCTAGAGTATTCATCTTTTAATCTGATCGTTACTTTTTTTTTAATTGAATTTTTAATTTTCTGTACAGCTCTACTTGACTTGTAGCTCTACACTCAATAAAATAATTGCTAACTACCATCATAAACCATAAGACTATTTATTTGTGTACGTTACTGCAACGACATAAGGTTTACCAATAGACAGCTAAGATGTCACTGTAAAACACTTTAAAGCTTTGTCACAGTAAACTTCAAATTGGACAGGTAATCGCAGTAAGCAAATAAACTCAATATTCAAAATGACAAGGTTGTAATTAGGTACGAGTTCAATTTGTTATGACTTATGATAAACATTAAGATTAAACTGACAAACAACGTCAAACTAGTAGCGGAAAAAATAATCGTCCAAGTAACCGGCCAGTATTAATACCCCTAAATACTGAAAAAAGGTAAACAACCTCTAGCAATGCGATATACACAATGTTGTATTACGAGTACAATAGAATGGGCACGTAAAAAATAACTAATAATACTAATTTAAACAAAAATATTACCCCCATCAAGATATAGCTCAATCGATTCTACTCTCGATTCTGAACAATGTGTTTTCAGGTTTTTAGTGTTAAGTGAAACACGGTGTATACGTACCGTTTATGTGTGGCTTGTGGCGGAGGCTTTATAATGCCTAATCCACGAACTCACGACACTATTCACAACAAATCGAAAAGGGGTGCAAGGAAATCAAAGTAGAGGTATAAATAGAATGGGCAACTTACTTTGTTAACTTCGAGATAGATCCGCCGCATCACATGGACCAGCGATGTTCACCTCGCCCGATGATAGTGCAGGAACAGGGATAGCTTCTTATAGGTCCGTTGCGGATTTCACTGGTCATTGCTCGCAGGCCGGGTCTTGTTGCTGGTTGCCAACTTGTCCAAGATGAAGCAGCAACAAAAACAACCCTGAACACAGTAAAAAGTTATATTAAATTGAATATTTAAAATAAAGTGCGTAATGCGCAGACGTTGGAGATGTGATGCGTGATGCGCGGGCGCGGCCGCGACGCTCTGAGCCGATGCTCGCCGTTCCCGCGACGCGACCCGGAATTGTCCTCCAAACGTATTCAGACTAAACTAAGTGAATTGAATTCATATTGTTTATTATATAAATACTAGCGAATAAATACTTAGCGGGGTACTTGTGTTGTAGGCTTCTTTCTGTAATAAACCAATTTTACACAAATCAACCTAGTCCCGCTGCCGCTGGCTGCCAGGCTCATTTGTTCACTATATATCACTGTGTTAATAATTCATGCATAATTAAAGAAACAAAATACTTACTGCATGATCATGGTCTTCAATGTGATCCATTTTTTGATACAGCACTTTATTACAGCAAGAACAGACACGCAACGCTCGAGACGAGAGGAAATGAAAGATGGCGACGGCAGGCAGTGTTGCCAGGTCCAATTTGAAAAAACAGGAGACACATGTCCTAAAAATCAGGAGAAATCAGGAGACATAATTTCTCCAAAGTCATAAATTGATGATATTATTCTTCTTTTAGTTTATTTTCACAATTATTTGTAACATCTACGTTAATTAAATATTTAAAAAAAATATGGTCAGTCAAATCTTGTCATTTAAAACTTGGTTCATAATACTATTACTATGACGTATTTAAGGCAGTGTTATGTACAGTACAGATGTAGTGCGAAAAGGTTTTCCTTCGTGTTTTTACGGAAAAATTCGTCATTGTCATGCTAGTTCAGACAGTTTCAGTACGTTTTGTACGTAAAAATAAGAAGGAAAGTATTTTTGCACTACATCTGTATTATTACTGCAATTTGCCGATTGCCGCCATACACTCACTTCGAGAAATTTGAATAGAATAGAATTTTAACACCATAATCGTGAACACTAAGAAATTTCTCACAAAGTCAGGAGATTTTCGGGAAAAATTAGGAGATATTTGGGAAAATCAGGAAATTTTTGGTAAAAATCAGGAGATCAGGAATTCAGGAGATGCACCTCGAAATCAGGAGATCTCCTGATAAATCAGGAGATCTGGCAACACTGACGGCAGGACATCACGGACGGCGATCCGGGGTTGCCAACCAACTCTAATAATTTATTTTACATTTACACCTTTATCCGTAGTTATAATATGTACTCTGTGTCCGTAGTCAACTTTTTCGCTACAATGATTATAATAGTAGCACTTCCATTCCAAGTCGTTGCGAATTCGTTTATTTTGCTATATTTGGCTAAAAACGACTATGTGTGGAGGATTAACTTGTCTATATTTGCTGAAATACGCTTATTCGACCGCTTGTCAGTTTTTACTTTTCAAAGGACGCAGCATGAATATTTTGAGTTGGCATGCTAAGTGTGGATGTCGTGTTTGTGAATGTGATATCATAAATTAATATAACACGTGTCGATTTAAAACACTCCCTTCGGTCGTGTTTTAATTTATCGCCACTCGTTTCGAACTTCCTTTTTACGCACTTGTATCGTAATGTACTATTTTAAATAAAAAAAATAAAAAAATAAAAATAAAAAGTCATTTATTGTCGCAAATAATTTTAAGGTACAATTACTTAAGTATTTATTTCTATCATGCAACTAAGAGTAAGCTACGCTATGATACAGTACAATCATGTCTTGTTCTATATTAGCTATGATCACAACTTTGAGGACTAAAATAACTAAGTAACTACCAATAGTTAAATACTAGGTGCGACAATAGGCTCGAGACTCAGCTTGTGCCGCGAGTCTACTGACTGCACAGCGCTGTTTTTCAGCCCGTACCTATTTCTTTGAGTGTATGAAAAAAAAAAAGAATTGCTAGCTATCAGGGGTATAATGACTTCTAACCCGCGTTAACATTTGAATAGCTGCTCACAGGAGTTAAAATAACAATTTATAATAAGTACTAATAGCAATTTAAATTTTAAATTTTTGCCCATAAAGTTTTACATTGTGTGAATTATTATAATTAACTTCTAATTTTAGTACAGATGGTGTTTTTACGCACTAGTGTGAGAAGTGGTTCCATTATATTCCAGGTCGTATTGTACTGAAAAACATCGTACGACACACGTACGAAAAGGAAATTCGTAACTCGTGTTGATTTAGTGCCCTTCGGTCATGTTTAATTTATCGCCACTCGTTTCGAACTTCCTTTTTTATGCACTTGTATCGTATGTCCTATTTTGGTGTAAATCTGGTCCGCCTCTAAAATTCCTTCATAATATATTTTGGCCCCCAAAGAAAAAAGGTTCTGCACCACTGCTCTGTATAGTAAGTTTTATTTATATATTCTTAAAACTCGTAAAATGTGGATTTTAAGTTTATTATGGATATCAAGTTTTGCATTTGAATGTTACAAAATATTTAGGGTCTGTTTCACAATTTCCAAATAAATAATCAACAAATAAATAAATTAACTGCTATATAAAACTTCCCGTTAAAAACAGTTTGCGTTTCACAAACGTGAACTGTTTTTAATGGGAATAAATTATAAATTTACCCCAGTAAATTTATGTACCAGTTTGCTTGCTTATTGTAAGTTAGAGCTGGCAACATCGTAAAAATGTTTCGGTTTACGGAATATGTGAATTTTTTCACTTTACAAAATAAACTTTAAATGTATATTCTATTATATAACAATTATTAATGATACATTTTTTTTTATCGAGAACTTTTATGTGGATACAATCATATTCTTTGATGTGGATCGAAACAACTGTCAAAATGCGTTGCATTGCATTGTAGCTGGAAACAAATTATGAGACGCGACGCGTCCGCGGACGCATGGCCACTGCTGCGATGTAGAATCTACAGTGGCGTCTACATTGTAGATAAGATAATGAATATACTCGGAATTGTGCAAACTATCGGACGTAACGTAAGCCATGGACATGGCCTTGAGCGTTTGGTTTCAGACATAAAACCTGGCCGCCAGATGTTTTAAGACTGCAAGTCGCGGTCGTCAGCCACGTCCGTATGACGCGTCCCATAATTTGTTTCTAGCTTAATGCAAATGTCAAAGAAACTAGAAACTTAGAAAGTTTTAGCAACCGTTCGGTTGACTTTTATTGGGCATTTTTAGCGTGTGCGTGTTTCTTTTGAACTTCAGTTTGCCAATGCGCTTGAATCAGTGGCAAAGAGTATTATTAGTATATATCAGTGGACTGGGCTGCGGTGGTAGAACGCTCGAGGCACGATTGTCACAGGCTCGCGCAATCACTACTTAACATATTAGTTGACAAATTTAACACATGTTTTCCTATACTTACGTAAACAACCACAACAGCACAGGAGGGCTGAAGCCTCAGTGCAGCACCTGTTTTGACTCCCAGTGAGAATGAGTGACAGTCTGCCAAAGACAGTAGGTATGTTTATAAATTATTGCTTAGATTTATTTACAAACTAGCTTTTAGAAATAGACAAAAGTAGCCTATGACAGTCTCCATCCTTTCAACTATCTCCACTTAAAAAATTACGACAATTCGTCGCTCCGTTTTGCAGTGAAGGACGGACAAACAAACAGACACACACTTTCCCATTTATAATATTAGTATGGATTAATTAATAACATACAATACAACATTAAATTCAGACTTTCTATGTAACAGTTTTTTTCTACCTCTATGTTAACTGTGAATAACGTTTTATATATTTTTTATTTGCTAATGTATTCATATTCTTCTGTTTCAGTTACTTGCAGTTTGCACAAATACCCTTCACATGATTGCAATAATGCAGATGAATCTAAGTGGTATGTACTTAATAATGTGTGTAACATATCAAGGAAGTTAACAATATTATTCTACATTGAATTTTATACCTGTTTCAGTATTGGTAACTTCACCATCCTGTGTAGCCGAAGAAGCACCTGTATGTCCACCAAAAACCAGAGCACATAATATATAAAAGAACAAGTACAGAAGGCTCACAGTCAACAACCTGTCAACGGACTGCATGTGACATTGAGTTCTATTGCGAAGCGAGAAGGTCATCAAACTATGGGCCGGGAACTCTTAGCCGCCGGAATGTATGAAAGAAATGTGGAGTGAGCCACCCCCGACAAGAGTTATTTTTTTATAATAATCAGATAGAACTGTCACAAATAGAAGAGTTAAAATTCACTGCAATTGATCAACCACAGATTTTGTATAAAAAAAATGCCTATGTGATTAATGTTGAGTGTATTCTGAATATTTTATGAAATACCTATATTTTTGTTTTATTTGTATAAATGATTGCATCTCTTCTAAATATACTGACTAGATGGCTTTCAATATCATTAAAATCAACCCTACCTTATAGTTATTCAAATTTACAAATTGGTAGCAAAAACATTATGCATGCAAGTACAGTTGGGGACAGCCAGAGTTAAATATTATAGGACGTTCTTCACAGATTTCTTTTTGTTGGACGTTTTTCTTTTAAATAAAAACTTTATTTAATGGTGAACGATTTGAAAGAATAACAATATGAAACCTAAAAAAAATACCTAGAAATAACTACTTAACCCTTAAATGTATGGTGATGTATCACACATTTGATGGCCTGTGGTTCAATATGTAGATATCCAAAATCACATTTATAGCCATTGAACTACTATGTACAGCTTAATTATTATTCAGTATTTATTGTTATTAAATAAATTCAATAATATTATGATTTACTATTTATTATTTAAGGATAAAGATGAAATAGCGGAAAAGTGTGAGAAAACAGGATGGTGGCGATTTTTAGTATGTGATTTAGGCAGATTTTTTCGGAGTTAGTAATTAGTTTATGTTTAAACATTATATCACATGGGTTTCAGAAATAGTATACCTTTCTAATAGTAGTAAAACTTTACAAATAAAACTTGCCAATAATTATATATTTATATAAATAAGTTTTGGCCTATTTAACTTCTAACACTGATTTGGTATTAAAATCAGTAGGTATTAAATATTTTTTTATTATTTTTCCTACAGTCAGAAAACCATTCACATATATTCATATCTCGTTAAAAGAAAAATTCATGCATTTAAGGGTTAAATTTAAAACCAATTATAAAAAGAAAATTCCATCTAAAAGTTCCGCCTGCGGCATGGTGCCCATTATAAGTATGCTGGCGGCAATTCCTCTCTGTATTGCCAGAGCGATACGTTGAGAGAAATATGCTCCAGCTCTGGGGTCTCCTGTGGAGTCAATGAGCCGTGCCGACAGAGGTCCCAAAAAGGCTTTCATGTCTGCCGACCAAGGACCCAGTGTCTCCATAGCATCAAGTGCCGCAAACTCGTAGTCCTTCGTCAAGAACGAGTAAGTATTTACGGCGCTTGAGAATCTGGGCCTGGTCAGCTGCACCACCAGCCTGAGTGCGGGTCGCCTGGATATGGGACTGCGCGAACGTATCTACGCATGTCGCGTCCCATAGGTACTAGGGTTCTGCCTAGTTTCCATGGCACCAAAGTTGATACGGGTTATATCGTTGAAGGAGAGATCATTTTGTGATAACGCAGCTAAATTATAAAAAATATATTTAAAACGGTCAATGACTGTAATGTTGATGTTAAATGTTTTATAAACGTAATTATTACAAATTGGTGCAACATTGAGAAATTAATTCTTAAAAAAAACAATTGCTGTGACATTGTATTTATAAGTAATGTGTAATGTTACAAAAAAAAATACCAGTTCTATCAAAAGGTTTTATTGGCGGAAATGTTAATTTGTGATATTACAGCAACTGCATAAAACCAATATTTCAAGTGGTCAATTGCAGTAATATTGATTTTGAACATTTGGGAAACTTTAAGTTTAGACATTGAGGTAATATCGAAAACTTGATGTTTCAAAGTTAATGTTGCCGTAACGTTGCGTATATAACATAACTAATACCTTGTTGCAGCAATGTAATAAATGAACATTTAAATAACTTGTGATCAAAACATCCTCGCAATATTATAATATCAGTTTTCATTTGTCATGTTATAGTAATATAGTATTAGTAATTTTCTGAAAGGTTCAAATTACCAATAAGTTGAATGTTGTTGTCATATTTTTTCGACTTTACGTTCTAAACTTACAAATGTGAGGTATGTAAACTTACTGCAAGTTATTGTAAGTTTCATGCTCAGTGGGTAATCTGTCCACAGATTTAGATAAAATTGGTTTGTCACTTTCGGAAGAAAAAACTGAAGTATGTGTTTTTAAAAGAGGGAGAAAGAAAAAAGATATTAAATTAAAAGTGAAAGATAAAATCATCCAAAATGTAGACAAAATTAAGTACCTCGGTCTCTGGCTCGATACTGGGTTAAGATGGACTAAGCATATTGGGGAAACCTGCAGCAAAATATATATCTTAACATTCTAAAGGTGCTAGCAGGAGCATCATGGGGAGTTCATCAGAAACATCTTCGCAGATTATACATATCTCTGATTAGAAGCCGGATTGAATATGGGAGCTTTTTATATGGTACTAGCGCTAAAAGAAACTTGACAAAACTTGATGTACTCCAAAATCGAGCCATGAGAATATGTGGGGGTTTCATTCGAACTACACCCATTCATGTAATGGAGAGTGAGCTATGTCTACCTCCATTAAGTGTTAGAAGAGAATGGTTAGCTTTTAGATATCTACTTAAAATTTCGACACTAGATGAAATGAACCTAAAATGTAAACTAGGTGAACTTAGTAGTTTATGTGAAAATAGATATTGGACCAATAAAACCAAACCAATTTTATCTAATGTGAATAAACAACTTGCTCGTGAAGAGATTCAGGGATCTCAAAATAATATTCTGGATATGTTTGAATTAGGTGTATGGGTATCTTATATAAATATTAAATCATGTATAGAATGTAACTTGCCGGATATTGATGCCCCAAAAAGAGTATTAATAGTGTATTACTGAGGCAGAAAGCATTAGAAGCCTTAGACCTTAAATATAATTCCTTTTATAAATTGTACACAGATGGATCTAAATCCTCGTTTGGTGTTGGTAGTGCATTTTTTGATCCACAAAAGAAATTAAATAGACAATTTAAGTTAGCTAAAGAGTCTTGCATAATGAGAGCAGAATTATTGGCTATCGCAAAAGCCTTAGATTATTACAAGGAACTATCAAACACTCAAGATATTGTCATTTTATCAGATTCAAAGAGTGCACTACAACACCTGGCTCGATGTGTCTCGGGCAACCGAGGAATGTCGATTGCCTACCAAGCACTAAAAATCATAAATGATTTACAACATAAAAACATAAGTATAAAAATCCAGTGGATTCCTTCACACGTAGGTATTAGAGGTAACGAAATTGTTGACGGCATGGCAAATGAATCTATTTTTAAAGGAACAGACCTTGGTTGTAAACCCTATGCAACAGAATTAATACCGAAAGTAAGAACCATATGCTTAGAAAAATGGAAGAGGAAATTCGAAGAAGATTCTGTTGTAAAGGGTATATGGTACAGTAGTGTTCAAGGACGACCTGGTTGGATTCCATGGTTTGATGGTGCCAGACTCACTAGGGAGATGGTAACATGTGCACTACGCCTGCGTTCGGGACATATACCATGTAATAAATTTTATCACCTCATGAAGAAAAAGGATACAAACCTCTGTGAGTATTGCCACAAAATAGAAGACTTGGTCCACATATTTATAGAATGCACCGGATATCTAGATGAGCGGAGAAACATTTTAGGCGATATGTTAGATAGTGCCTTATCCCTAAATATCTGGCTTTCACAGCCTTTGACAAAAGAGGCTGAGAAAATATTTACGTATTTAAAAAAATATCTCGCACTAAGATCTGAGCGTTAGGTACACATGTGAAATCTCCTATGAGGCTGGCATCGTCACCACGAGTGTACGGAAGCCTCTATAAAATAAAAGATTTAAAAAAATAAAAAAAAAAAAAATATGTAAAATATAGCAGCGCTCTTATTAATTACATTTTTTAGGGAGACATATTTTTTAGGGTTCCGTACCAAAAAGGTACAAAAGGAACCCTTATGGTGCGACTCTGTCCGTCTGTCCATCTGTCACATTTAATTTTGTAGAGGTTAACAATGTTCATAACCAGAGGGCGGAATTGCTCATGGCAAAAATCAAACGTCAATAGAGTTGGAACGTTGAATTCTATCGACTATCGATTACACTGAAATTATCAGTATATTGTTGAGTTGTTTTCGACGTAAGTACGACAAAGATACCTTTTTATCCATTTGTTGACTCTTTTTCGTTTTGGATTAACCATTTTTTTCAAACGTGAATTAGTTTAAAAAGGACTAGTGACAGAAATGGTAATTATATGTCATACAATTTACTTTTAATTTAATCAAAGAGGTCAAAATCAAATGGTCGAATAGCTAATCAAAGAGGTTTAAAGTCAGAAATGTAAAAGGAGACTGAATTTATCGATAGCTGAAAATGTCGATAAAATTTAACATTCCAACTCTATTGACGTTTGATTTTTGCCATGAGCAATTCCGCCCTCTGTTCATAACTATTCCAATTTTCAAGTCGATATTATAAGTAGTTCTCGAGATATTTAGAAAACATTATTTTATTTATTAATATTAACTACACAAAATGGCCAAAATGAAAGGGGGGCAAATTGTAAATTTCAAGAAAGAATTATGAAGGAAAATGTAAAAAAAACCGTTTCCCCCCCCCCCTTATCTCCGGAGTTTACCAACAATTTTACGAAATTTTTACCAAACATGGCTGTTATAATGAATATTACTGGAAAAATAAAATAGCACACGTATCTTGAAAACTTTTTTATTAATTTGTATAAAACCTTTCAGATTAACATTTTCAATTTCAACACCCTTGCGGGTGTTTATTGTATGTGTATTTTTAACAAAATAACAATACAATTACCTGCTTTCAAAGAGAGGCAAAATGGTTAAAATCGGTTCACGCAATAATCAATTATTCCCTAAAAATCATCTTCCATACTAGCTCGCGCACATAAGTTTACTCAATTTGCCGATAGATGTCTGTCGCTGTACGTTGAATATTTCCTACATCGCATTTGTCCTGGATATAATGAGGTCGGTTCAGGAGCGTCCTTGCGACATGTAAACTATTGAAGTCGAATAGTCTTGATTTTATTTGGACGTTATCTAACAATAAAATTGTATATTAAAATATTACCTGTTATGTGGGAAATTGAGTTTTGAGAGATTTAGTCAAATCTGTAGAAATCTATGAATAACATTTTGATGATTCAACTATTGAATGTTTGTACGGAACCCTCGGTGAACGAGTCCGACTCGCACTTGACCAGTTTTTTAAGTAAGATGTCTGTACATCCATATGTTTACCCTTAACAAAACATGTTTTAAAATAAATAAAACAAGTTTAAACTTTCATGACTTTAACACATGCAAAAAACACAATTGCGTACCTATATTTACATTTTGAAATTAACCTACCTATACGTTTCAAGGACGGCGTTGTCCCTGTTGCCTCACTGAAGACTGGCTGAAGTTGACATCAACATCTTCTGAAAGCTACGTGAGTTTTTTGCGCCCTAGGAACGATTTCCTATGTTTCAAAATATACGCGACTAAGTCCCGTGTTGAAAGTGATAAAATTTGTGCAAATTGTTCAATCTACGTCAGCTATCATAATATAACTATTCGAATCAATTTTTTTGATTGATAGTTTACCTGGATTAGTGGGATTGGGCGGGACACGTCTGTCGGATGCATCCGGAGAGATGGGCCAAGGTAGCGACCGAATGGGTGCCACAAATTACCAGAGGCCGAGGTAGACCAAAGATGAGATTGCGGAAAGACCTGGACTCATTTTGTGGCGGCTGGCGAGAGCATGCACAGAGCCGTGACGAGTGGCGGAAAACAGGGGAGGCCTTTGCCCCGCAGTGGGACACACTATAGGCTATAAAAAAAAAAAAAGTTTACCTATAACATAATCCATTAATAATCAGACTATTAGTCCAGTCGTCATGCACTAGACATAGTCTGATAAGCTGTCGGCGGTGAGATAACACACGTAGTGCAAATACTAGTATAGATGATCTCGAATATCAAAGTCCAAATTATTCTACCTATGACACCATGGATATTAACCTTTTAATCGCTTAGAAATTTTAAGTGTTTGTGCCGTCGTCGTTACGCAGTTGTAAGAAGATTTGTTTTGTTAATCAGACTTCTTCAAAATGAGCTGGATTTCTTATTATTACTATGTATGGCCATTAAAGGATTAAAGAGTTCAATTTGTTTTATAAAGAGATGTATTCCGTTCTATGAGTAAATTACAATAATAACTTGACATTGAATACTTAGCGTTGTTCCTACTGGTTTTGGCCATAATATTGGGTTGGTAAGAAAGTAATGAGCGAATCATAACCAATATTGTAATTTTTATTTAATTTATTATTTTAATCATTTATCAAAAATATAACGGCCTTCGTTATCTACTACTTGTCTCCATCGTTCTGGTAAAGAATGAATAGCATCGGCGAAGAAGTTCTTAAGTTTAGATTCAAAAAACTCAGCTATGTACTGTCGTAGATGGGATTGATCATCGAACTTTTTTTCATTCAAGGCATTGCTTAGCGATCTGAACAATGCGTAATCCGTAGGTGCCAAGTCTGGAGAGTACGGTGGATGAGGTATCACTTTCCAACCTAGCTCCAATAGCTTTAGCCGAGTCACTTTTGCAATGTGTGGGCGAGCATTGTCGTGTAAGAAAAAACTTTAGCATGCTGTGGACGATTCTGACAGATTGTTTGGTTTAAATTTTCAAGCTGATTACAGTATACTGATGCGGTAACAGTCATTCCACTTGGTAGGAGTTCCCAGTGAATAATACCATGAATATCCCACCAAACGGACAGCATAACTTTTTTCGGGTGAGGCTCTGTTTTTGGTGCCTCTATTCCTTTTTCGTTTGGAGCTAGCCACTGACGTTTGCGTGTGTGATTTATATATAAGACCCATTTTTCATCTCCAGTGATAAGATGGTCCAACCAGTTGAATGTGCGGCGAAAAGACAGAAGTTGTATGCAGATATCGGCACGGCGGTTTAGTTGATCTCTATCAAGTTCGTGCGGTATCCAAACACTGTATTTGTAGTTTTTTCCCAACTCGTGTAAATGTGTTTCTATGGTGACATGAGAGCAGCCTAACTCGGTAGCAAGAGTATGACTCGTTAGCCTCGGATCTCCTTAAATTAAGGTTTTTAATTTGGCTACATCAATCTTCACCGGTCGACCAGACTTAGGTTGATCTGATAATGAAAAGTCGCCACTACGAAACCGCTGGAACCATCGTTTCGCCGTGGCCTCAGACACAACTTCAGGACCAACACGCTGACATATATTACGCACTGCTTCGGCGGCTGAATGGCCAGACTGAAATTCATATAGTAAGCAATGCCTTACATGCACTTTTAATTCGTCCATTTTCTTCCTTATATTAGCTCGGCGACAGCTAGTGAATGACTGACGAGAAACTGTGCGACTCGCTCTTTATATACTTTCGACCATAGAAGATTCTAGAACTCTCTCAAAAATTTTATGTGGAATTCAATCGATCGCTCATTACTTTCTTACCAACCCAATAGAATTATGCGATAATGTACATAATATGTCAAATCAAGGGTAAACAGGCATCTTCTGGGCAAGTTCACTCCATCCTAGGCGTGGCCTATTTGCCTTTAGCTAGTATGTGGCCATGAGAAAGCCCATTTATAATAATAAAAAAAACAGTACCTACTGTCAAGTGTGAATATTCTAAATACTAAATATATTTGTAAACATTTATAAACGAAGTTCTAAGGACGAGACGTGTTTCGATCGATGTTAGAGCGGCGTCTGATATTGATACTAAATTCTATATTTACATAATCGCATCTAAAACGGATAATCCGGTGCGATGCACTATTTTCAGAGCTTGTCGTAAAATTTATGGTCCCGAGGCAACAAACGCTAGTGTGTATTGGATATTTTTTGAGAGAATTTCGTTAAGTAACACTTTTAGAGCTTAAGCTGTGGTTTATGTTCAGAATGTACTTTGTGTTTTCTATAAAAGTGATTTAAAAATAAAAATTACTTCAACTTTTTAGAAGGGTTTGTGTACAATATTTAAAGATATGCGTAAATTATTCTACTCTACGCACCACCATATTCAAAAAATGCTTCAATATGTGAATGAGATATTACTTCAATTCAATCAAATCTAATCCATATCGAATGTGGGTCTACTTTTGAATTTTTTAAGGTTCCGAATTTTATCTGTAGAATGAATTAAATAGGTAGAGTACTTACATAAACACAATATACATTTTTAATTGAAAATCTTTAAGGTTCGCAATGGGCGTAGTATCAGATCTGTAGTCAAAGCAGTTTTGCCAAGTTCTCAAGCGAAACTAGTATTTGCTAAGTGAATTTTGATGTTTGTTGCCTCCGAATCTTGTCAATAATACGGGCAGTAGGTAGTAGAATACGCATTAAGTGTTAGTTTTATTTTACAGTTAAGATTATTCAAAGATTTTCGAAACAATACAATTAAGTAGTAATAAATGGAAAAAAGAACAGATGGACATCTTATACGAGGATTAACTTTATGAAAGCTATGCCCTACATTTATGCTTAGATATATTGTGTACAATTCTACAGTCAACCAATTAGAACCCTCGGCCACTCTACAACCATGTCAAAATGACAAGTAGTAAGAGATTTCTTACTAATCTGATTTATAACGTCACTATGACATAGTTCAACAGTGGCTTAGTTCCAATTGGTTGACTGGACATGTACTAAAAAGTAATAACGTCACATTTCTAACGGAACATTGTGTTACAGCAGACTGGTCTCACAATATCGAGTCATTTTGAAACGTCGTTCGCAGACAAAAAACTATCGTGATATTCTAATCTGTTTCGGGCATAACCTCTGGTCCACAGTAGAGTGATAATTTCCAGTACATCTAAATATTCTATTCAGCCAACGAGGTAAGAAACAAACCATGTGACACATGCTGCTTTTCATATTGCCTATGAGGAAATGTTTGTTCTTTAATATATATTTAAAATCTCATAGCTTACTTAGGCCACTCGGCAAGCCTCGTGACCTAACCGCGGTACTCAACTTTTATAGCCTTCATAACGTTACCGTTATTATAATATATTATTACTCAGTCAGTTAGGTCATCAAGAATGTTTGGACATATCATTTTTCTTTTTTCTCGTAAACGAAAAATGACGTTCGCGAGCATCTGATTAGTAAACCTTCTGTTTGCCATGCTACCACTGTGCCATTCGCGCTGCCCCGCATATCAGTGCATATGCGGCATATGAAGTGACATAGTAATTGCACCGCCTGCGTGCCGTGCATGGAAATGACGCGCATGCATTTCCCCTGTTATGAAGGCGTTGTAATGTCTTACATATTACGGTCATAAATTTTAACAGCGGATAGTTTGATTTACATGAAAATGACTGTTGATTTGATTTATTTCACCGCTTACTATTAGACGATCTGTATGCTCGTTTAACCCTATATAAAACCATGAATTTGTAATACAATGAGAGGAATTAAACTAGTTATTGTTACATACATAGGTAAATCTGAATTAATATAATCTAAAAAACTAAACCGCTATAAAGTTGGGTCGATCAGGCAGTGTGATTGCAAGTGGACTTATATAATTGCCGCTTCCAAATGTAAGTGCCAACCGGCGTAGCCGAATACGCAAGACGCAAGAGCGATAGAGATATATAGCTACGAAACAGATATTATTGTGAGCGTTTGTGCATTTGGCTACGTACCCTGGTATCCATTGGCTCTGACTCGTTGGGTGGACGACAGTAGAAAAAATCCGGGCCACTTCTGAATGAGACTAGCTCAGGACTGGAACAAGTGGCGTACTGGAAGAGAGGCCTATGCTTAGCAGTAATACTACATACATAAACTATGTTCAATCACCATCAATATTAAATTATGCAATAAACGCTAAAATATCCAACACGATTTTCTTTGTGGAGCCATTAGAAAACATATTTTTTGCTGCATTTGAAATTTTAAATCGTGACAGGTTCTTCAGGTGACTGTTCCTACAAAATTGAATGTTCTTTTATGATCAGTAACATATCACAAAGAAAAAAAAAAGTGTTTCATCCCAGGAAAGCGCCAAATTAGACCTTGAGGTGTGCAAATGTTCAATTGCACTTCAGCAATTGGATGCAGGTCATATGCAAATCTGATCCCGTTTGCATAATGCTAGTTGCATCTTGCACCTGCAGCTCCAAAGTAATTGGGTTTACCTTAATGAATCGGATTTCATAAAGTTGTTGGGTAGAATATAGGGGAGAGTTAAAAAAAAACCGATTATTCAGGACCTATTTTTCTAACAATCGGTTAGTTAATGAATCCTACTTTATTAGGTAAAGTGTTTAAGCTAATAAGTACAGTAATTAGTCCAGTATTACAAAGTTATATCAGAGGTGGCTCACTCCACTATTCTATTGCCGCGCTACAAGTACTCACATGCTGACGGCCGCGAGTTCGCGGCCCATTCAATGGTGAAGACCTTCGCGCGGCGCAATGGAATGCAATGTCGGCTGCTCGTATGCGGTCCGTTTGTTGATGTAGGTAGGAATTTAGAATGGCGGCATTTTGTGAATATCAAAGGAGTGAGCTTTCTGTACTTGTACTATTATATATTGTGTGGTTATATCATAAAGTATACAAAAACTCAATTACATATGATGCATGTCATTTCAGTAGACACTGTTTAATTTTCATAGCTTAATAATGGTATTAAGTAGTTAATAATTCAAGACATTCTTATTAAAGATTTTGACGTTAGTAGCCGTACAAAAATTAATGGTTTTGTCATAAGTATAAGAAAATGACAGATATTTGACCAATGTTTGCTTTATACACATTACACAACTCTAATGATAGCGTTTCAAAATAAAGAAAAGAAAAATAGTGACACGGGAGAAATAGGGTCCCGGTAGCCTCTTTAGGATAAAATAAAGATTATTTTTATTTCTACCTAAATAACACACACATAATTATACACAAAGGATCTATCAATTTGATACCTACGCCTTTTACGTTTTCAGGTGGCAGAAAAGCCACGTTTTAGGTCAACAAACTGATTTGTTTACCCAGTGAAATTGGTTCCATAACAAACATAAATATTCCTGGATACGTACCCAAATGCAATAACGCTCACAATAATATTTGTTTCGTGGCTATCTATCTCTATCGCTCTTGCGTATTGGTGCGACAGAGCCAGACTGCATTTCTGTCGGCGTCTAGCGTCGACGATTGTCATTCGGCTGCGCCGGCAGAAATAGATTCACACCTTCTTAAGGTTTGTGGATGCTTACTTATAATAACATTTATTTATCGTGTCATGTTAATAGAAGTTTATTTATAACTAGTTTTTTCCTGCGGCTTCGCTCGCGTTAGTAAGAGACAAAAAGTAGCCTATATCACTCTCCATCCCTTCAACTATCTCCGTTTAAAAAATCACGTCAATTCGTCGCTCCGTTTTGCCGTGAAAGACGGACAAACAAACAGACACACACACTTTCCCATTTATAATATTAGTATGGATAAAAAGGTGAAAGAAGAGAAATAACTTTTTATTGTGTATAATAATATTTGTGTCATTAAGGGCACAAGGACATCGATATAAGGAACTATTTGGTTTCCAAACCGTGTATAATTATACTTTATTTCAGCTCAAAAGTAAAAAAAGTAAAAAATTAAAAAAAACTTCGTCAATCCAAACGTTGTCGATCACATACCTATTTAATTGGAAATAAATAAGTAAGTAAGTAAATATTCTTTATTGTACCCTTTTACATGAGAATATGCAGAATGTTGAGAGTATAATTAGGTAACAACAGGCGGTCTTATCGCGAAAATGCGATCTCTTCCAGACAACCTTAGGGTAGCTGGAAAAACGAAACAGAAACAAAAGCTGCTCTGCAAGAACAAAAATATAGAGGAAAACAACACGACACACATACATAAATACAAATAAAATAATGTATATGGTCCTGTTTTTGTTGCCTGTAAAGGCTGGGCTGTAGAAGTGAAGAACATCACTGTGTTCGTAATATTCGTGGGTCTCTTCCAGCTTCAATTATTTACAAACTTGTTAGTTTTAACTAATTTTGGTGTTCTAACCGAGAATATTGAACTCGTGCGAATTCGGTAAAACTTTGCCGGAGTTCAATCTGAGGATGGTAGTGGTTTAAGGTTCACTTTAGTGTCAATGCGGATTGCGACAAATTTTTATGATGTTGGTGTTGCCGTCCGGCCCGCTTTACTCTAAAATGCTATCTCAAGTTATAAAACATATTAGTGCGGTGTCGTTCGCTCCGCGTGGTCGATCCGCGTACTGGGTGGCTAGCCGAATGGCACAATCGCTCACGAAACGCTCACGAAACGAAGCGCTAGTAGATATCTGTCTGTATCGCGCTTGCGTATTGGCGCGACAGAGCCAGCGGCGTATCGCTTTCGTTTGGCGTCGGAGAAATGCCATTCGGCTACGGGGCCTGATGTGCCGATGGAAAGTTTCCAAATTTCTGAAATTTTCACATAGGAAAACTTCGGAAACTTTCCAATCTTTGTAAAGACAATTGTATGGATGGAAACTTTGCATTTCATAAATTTAAATTCCCTTTATTTTTCGTGAAACTTTCGTGAATTTTTAGATTTTTTTTTAAAGTTTCCGCAACTTGCACATCACTAGATCCGCGTGACACTAAAATCAGCCTAAATATTTTTTTTTACTATTTAAATGTGAATTTTTCATATAAACGTTTCGTACGAATAGCCTGTGAACGCTTCCTTATGCTTAATTCATAATGTAATATACCTTGAGAAAGGAACAAGTGAACAGGGCTGAATTGTAAATACCAGCAGTGAAATTTTGCTGTAGTCGGTTTAGTATAGAGCTTCTTTGCAGAGTCAATTTCAGGTCCTATATAACAAAAAAACGCCCTTAACACCACTACAAATTATTTCTTCGCAAAAAACAAAGCCTTCCCGGACAGACTTCAACGCCAACACTTTAACGCCTTTGTCCATCCATATTTAGCTACGTATCGTTTATTCAGTACCTACCTACATCCTACGTTTGAGGTTGACTCTGGGTACCTATACAACGTCGCAATGGTTTACGTTTCGTAAGCGTGTCGTAGCCAGCTCTCCCTCTCGCTCTTCTGTAGTGGTGCAAGAGAGCCAGACTGCGTTTCGGTCGCCATGTAACGTCAACGGTTGTCACTTCGCCTAGGCTGACTGAAAGGCCTAAGGGCGACAATTCATTTCAGTTATCTACAACAACATCTGCTCGTAAGATTAACACTCTCATTTCCACAACGGGATTTTCACAATGGATCTTGTAGAGAGAGTATAAACAAAATACTACTAGAAGGGCTATAAGCCCTTTAAGAATGCATATGTACAAAATAATGACTATAATGAGGAAAAAAATTGACCGATACTCTTGTGACCATAGTGGACGAGCGGTTTTAGGCATATACATAATTATTGCGATTGCAGAAGACGCTGGTTTACTTTAAGACCTGGACATTTTCATTAATAATTGAAGTTTAAAAATATATACGTTAGGAAATCCTATAAAACCGCTGATATCCTGACGGTCAGAATATTTATAAACTATTTGGGAAAGGAGTATTTGGGCGAAATATCCGTGCAGACTTTGCAAAGTATTCTTTTAATAGTTTTGGGATTTTCAGGGTTTTTGTCATACGCAAATACATTCAATAAGCATTTATCGGGATATATTATGTACAAAAATATCACTTCGACTTTTAGGTACTTTCGGTGGCGGATTTTATTTAGAGTCAAAATTTTATTAAGGATTCTGCTATCTGTGGTTACCATGGCGCTGTCCTATCAATTTGGGGGTTTTTAATAGATAACCGGATGGTAATTTTTTTTTAAATAAAAGTACCATCGTTTACCAAAGCCAGTATCGATATATTTCGTAGTTTTACTATCGTTTTCATATTCGCCGGTCACCGTCTGCGTCCGCGACGGTCGCGCGGTATATCGTTTTGGAGAATAGCGTTAAATATAGGTTAGGATTATTTCTGTCGCGTCGGCGCACAATCTAAACACATTACACAGAACCGGCGTAAACTCCTAACGTTACTGCTAACCGATTACTTTACTAATCGTATTGTGTAAACTCATTAAGTTTAAAGACCTGTAAAATGTGAAAGAACGTAAACTTTAAAGAGAACTTTAAAGATGATGTTAAGAACGATAGTGATAGTTCTATGTGTGTTGGTGCAATGTGGTTTTGTACAGAGCGAGTTTGTAATAGGTAAATATTTATGTAAATTGTGGTGTTTACTAACATTAAAACGTGTTTATTGGAAATATGACGTGTATTAAGATGTTGGTAAGTATTATTTTACATTGAAAGACTCTCGATATGCAAATGTGATTTGTTACTAATGCCCCTGAATAAGCAGGAGTGGGTACCTACCACACGTCCTTTTTTTATTCTAATAGTCTAATTTCAACTTTAGTATAAAATGTTGCTCTAGATCTATATGTTATTTCACTTTTGAAACTGTCGTGTCCGGTTCTCATCGTATCAATAATTAATTTTCAACGTTCGAATCGAGTCGTAAGTCTAACCTTACATCCCTGAAGTACGAATACAGTTTGTAATGTAAAGAGTGAACTGACTAACTATTTCTTGAAAGCCTTGAGAAAGAAAATTAAGATTTTAATGTGGCGTTAAAAGTTTTTACAAACTTCTTAGATTCTTTAGTTGAGATATTTAATTTCAGGGGGTTTATTCTACGAAGGAGATGAGTTGGATGCGACATTGGCCAACAGCGCGGAACACTTCGGGTTCCAGGTGTCGATCAAGAAAGTGTCACGAAAGAGACAGTTGATAGAGGCTGGGGAACACGTGTGCGAGCTCGCCAATGTGAGTATTTGACAATCAAAATAATTTATAATTATGACGCCAGACAAAATAACGATCACACGTACGGGAACCAGTATACATATATCATTTATAGAAGTTCTAGATTGCTTCAAGTTTGCCTTTCGTGTCTAAGCCAGTAGCCAAGAGTAGGTATAGTAGTTTTCTCTTTTTAACGCTCACGGAGTCAGTTGCGTATTCTTCGCGTGGCTGGCCAACAATTGTACTCGTAGCTATTGACCATCGCACATTTAGAATCATGTGCTCAAACTTAGATCCTACTGAATAAGGCAGAAAAAATAATGATTCGAAAACATGAGAGAAATTATTAATTTGGGTTAAAATTGTTAAAAACCTTTTATTTATTTTGATGTTTGTAGCTTTTCGTTTTATTTATAAACAACTGTAAAATAATACAATTAACACTTACATTAAAACTTACAATAAAACTTATAAATAAAATATTTGGCCCAGGTCTTGCTCGTTGGGTAAGGTGCCCAGAAGGCTGGCCGCATTGCCCCGCTGGATAGCAATGCTGATCCGCTGAGCAAGGTATTGGCCAGCCCTCTGGTCACCAGAAGCGTCTATAAGGTGCTTAGATAGATCCTTGTAGAGGCAACGAGCACTTGGCCCCCACGGCCCCAGGGTTTCGACCCCAAACGCCGCAAATATGTAACTACTGCCGAGGGTGACATACTTGCGACGCTTGAGGTCTTCAGCCAAGGATGCAGCCACGCCAGCACCAACTTTGGTGCCTGGAACATGGGACGGCGCCAGGGTATCTACACAGGTAGCATCCCAGACAAGCGTCATACTCCAAGGCACCAGCGTCATTCCGTCAGGCCATTGCCGTCAACCCTGGCCAGTCCATTGGGTTCGAGGACGGCCGGCACTTTTGCTCTAACCTTTTAATTACATATTGTATCGGGTCATAATAACGCTCTTATTATTTTTTAGGAAGGAGTAATAGGTATAATCGATGGCACCAGCGGTAAGGTCATGGCACACGTCCAAGCGATATGTGACTTGTTGGATATTCCACACATCTTGATCGACCACAATGACTTGATTACGGAGGACTGGTTCCATTTGAACCTGCATCCTAGCCCCCTGGCTTATAACATGGTAAGACTTTAAATAGGTATATCATTGTGAAGTAATTTTAAATCGAAATTAGTTGAGGTAACTAGGGATAGAACCAACTAAAGTATTAACCCCAACCCTTATATTTTTTCCCCTATTTTTTGAGGTGACAACCTCATTCCCCCTACTTATTTTAATGAGTAGTGGCGTGTTTTCATCAGTGGGCCGAAAATGACCCTATGGGCATATATGGGTTAAGGCCCGTATTCGCAAGAGCAATTAAATATTCGCTGGGTGTGTAAACCTTTTGATTTCAAGTTCTGAACCTTTTTGACATTTTATATAGAACATAAAAGACATAAAACAAGTTAAATATTTAAAAAAAAAACGCATTCCTAATTAGATAGTAACTAATAAACATGTTTCATCTCCAGGTCATATCAAAGCTTGTAGAATTAAAACGATGGACAAACGTCACCATAATGTACGAGAAAGGCTACAGTTTGATGCGAGTGACCGACGTTCTGCAAATGGCCAACAAGACCATGACTGTCTCCATTCGAGAATTAAGTGGGAACGATTATAGGTACCTACTCATAGCTACTTTTTTGACTAGTATTTTGAAAAAAAGTATTGCATTTATTTATACATGAGCCTAGAGTCCTTATCTCATAGCTGGGAGAAGGTGTTCCTCTTCACTTCTGCACGCATCTCGACCTTGACTTTTTAGACTTTGGTGGTGTCAAGGTCATCTCGCCAACGCCGTCGATGTTTGCCACCACCTCGGGTTCGAAGACCAAGTTTCTGTATATTATATTAAAAGTTCCTCCCTGTTTTTTCAGAGATGTTCTTATAAATTCGAAGAAGAACGGATATACCAATTTCATCGTTGATTGCCCATCGAAGAAACTCGAACAGTTTTTATTGCACGCTCAGCAAGTGGGCTTGATGGCGGATGAGCACTCGTACATATTCCTGTCGCTTGATCTGTTTAACAAGGATTTAACTTCGTACAGATATGGCGGTGTCAATATGACTGGTAAGGTTTTTATTGGCCTAGTTTAATATATTTATACGTACCATTGAACAGAGGCCTCTTTGTCTATATACAGTCCTGTTGCTGTTTCCAGGAAATCATCATTGTACGATTTTAACTTGGTCTGACATCTCAGATTGGATGTGGTTCACTACTATCCCTTCTTAGGAATTGTCATTTACTAACCAGCGTGGTAATGTAATATTTATTATTCTTCGTCACGTCCGATTCAGAAATTGTGCCAGATATTTTTTTTTTTCATTTTATACAGCTCAATACGTATGATCTAATCAATAGGGTATGAGCACAAGAAATGTGGTTTTTCGATATCCTTAATTAACTTTCATGAATAGTCTACGGAGGGGCTTCTTGTCGAGGGCATTGTTTTTTTTTTCTCACCTTAAAGTATGTACTAATCAGCTTTTGGGGCTATAGTTGACTCAATTTGTTTTTTGTTTTCAGGTTTTATGATATCTAAAACCACAGATTGGACCACGAACCAGAGTTATAATGAAATTAAACAGTACTTAATACATGACGCTGTAAGGTTGTTCAATGAGACTGTCAAATCGGTGAAAGACATGAGTGTCGAGTCGGGCACTGTCAACTGTCAAGATTATAATTCCTGGGATTATGGGTCTTCTGTTTTAAACTTTATGAAAACGGTATGTTTTCTTTATTTTTATTTTCTTGTGAAATGTTATTGTAATAATAATGTAAAAATTTATTTATCATGCCTGTCTTTACTGAAACCTGACGCGTGAAATGATGTTTATTGTGCCAGTATTTTACTATGGAGTATGGAGTGTGAGGCACTCCATTTAAAAAAGGCTAAACAATATTTGGATTTCTAAGAATAGTCTCAGGTGTTCAATGTGTTCTTTTTTTAGAACAAAATTGAAGAATCCACCGGGCCACTTATTTTTGATTCATCTGGTGAAAGGTCAGACGTGCAAATCAATATTTTCGAATTAACATCTGCAGGCAGACAATCGGTAAGATGTTTTCCATCTTTTTTTACTTGTCATATACATACACATACATACATACATATCATCAAAGGGGTAGACAGAGCACATGAAACTTCAAGTTTCAGTGCCACTCTTGGCAAATAGGGGTTGATAGAAAACGAAATTGTGTGACAAGCCTCTCGCCTATACCCATAAATACGACACCCACGGGAAGAAAGGGGGTGGTGAAATTCTTAACCCGTCACCACACGGGCAATACAATATCATCAAATTCTAAGGACGATCTGTAATATACAAATACCAAAACAAAATCTTCAGGGTCGCCATATAAAAATAATGTATTACCAACCTATGGAATATTATACACATGATATGAAGGTGTTTGTAACGTACAGTGCACACCACACATTATTAAGGCATGTTCTTTTCTATTGTCATAAAGTTCACTTCAATATTTATAAATTGTTTTTTTTTTCAGATGGGAGAATGGAACTTTAAGGACAATGATATAGAAATAAACCGGCCACTGCTTATGATACCTGACATCACCGGAGAGTCCATAATGAGAAACCTAACATTTAAAATACTCGTTGCCATGGTATAAAAGTTCTACATTTTTCCTCAATTTATTGTTTTGTCGTTCAAAGTGTACCTAGGTACCTAAAACTTATCGTTGTCATAGAAATGACACCATATTTTGAAATAATATGGCATAGACCCTGATTCATATAAAAACTTTGTTATATTAATTTCAATTGGCCCTGGTAATTGGTAATTCGTTTATTTTGGTAATTGGTGCATTAACGCGAGTACACATTTTTAACTTTTATTAATTTGTTGTGTGTAAATATGTTCATTAATTTTAATCAACTTAAAATCAACTATTTGACAAATTTTATTTTATAAGTTGTCTTGTTAATTCTAGGTATCACCATTTTGTTACCTAAAAGAGTCTTCTACAACACTAACTGGCAACGATCGTTACGAAGGTTTTGCGATAGATTTATTTGAAAAACTTGCTGATGAACTAGAATTCCAATACGAATTTGAAGTGACCACTCTGCCATACGGTGGCTGGGTTGAAGAAAAAAATGACGCGGATGGGATAACCGGAGAAATATATCATGGGGTCAGTCCAACATGATTATTTACCATAATATAAGTATATATTAATATTGTTCATCGTCAGTTTATTTCATTACGTATCTCAAGGTGACTTAGTTAAGGTATATGTCGATTTTTTGGATTAAATGAATTCAAAGTATTATTTGTGAGTACCTACACCTACGCGTCTAAATCTCAAAAAGATAATTGCAGTTGATATTTAAATCACAGCTTAAACAGATGTAGGTAGGTCATACACAGTTTTCAACAAACTTTATTATTTTCAGAGAGCAGATTTTGGTATTTGTGATTTTACTATAACATCGAAAAGATTGCAAGCTATTGACTTCTTGATACCATTTATGTCACTTGGCATTGCAATTTTGTACCGTGAGCCCAGTAAACAGCCCCCGGCAATGTTTTCTTTCATGGAAGTGTTTGCACCTGAGGTAAGTTTGACTTGATGTATGATAATTGTAATTATTTAGATTTTCGAACGAAAGAACAAGAACATTATTTACCCCTACCAATATATGGTATTTTTGCTATGAATTTACAAAGATTGTGTCTGCAAGTATTGGTTTCAGATTTTTGTAATGATACTAATGATAGTCCAGTGAGGAAACAGAGTTCTACATTTATAATGGATTATTAAATACATTTTATGATGGATATTACTATTAAATGCATAGAGAAACGTCGTACATAATATACTAGACAATAATTGTGAGTGTGTTTAGTAAAACTTCCCACTTTTTCGGTTACCATTAAGGCGAGATTTACTTGTATTTGTATATGAATAAACTGACAAAGCGGCTCAATAGCAATCGTCAAAGTGAGACGTTTTCCCGTGCACACTCACAATTGTTTATGTTTTATGTTTGTATTTTTATCTTTGTATCTAAATAAGCCGGAGATAAATGACACTCTATTTCAATAATAACTATTGCTTGAACACTCTCATAGATTTCGGCTGCAGATGCTGTTATTATACCAGGGTGGCTAGCCGAATGGCACAATCGCTCACGAAACGCTCACGAAACGAAGCGCTAGTAGATATCTATCTCTATCGCGCTTGCGTATTGGCGCGACAGAGCCAGCGGCGTATCGCTTTCGTTTGGCGTCGGAGAAATGCCATTCGGCTACGGGGCCTGTTGTTGTTTTATCTTTTATTAAGTTTCTATAAATAGTATGTTGTTTTTCTAAATTTAAATGTGCCAGAATTTATGGGTTGATTTGTTCTATTGTATTTCCAGGTTTGGTATTACATGGTACTGATACAGATACTCCTTGGGGTTATTATGATCCTGGTGGGCCGCTTGTCCCACAAGGAGTGGCAGAACCCGCAGCCCTGTATCGAGGACCCGGAGGAACTGAGCAATCAGTTCAGCTTTGCCAACTCCATGTGGCTCATTATTGGCTCCGTCATGCAACAGGGCTCAGAAATCGCTCCGATGTAAGAACTTTTACACTTAATTTGAAACGAGAATCTACTGATACTCGTTTTTATAATAAAAATTGGATGAGTTTAAAATTTTACACAGTACCTAATACATGTCAGGTGGCTGACCAGCAGGTTACTTGCACCCAAAAGCATCTAGCCTAGTCTTTCAGAGATAACATACACTTGAGAATTTCTGACGGCACCACGGTGGCCGGATGGTCTAGTAGTTAAGACGGTAGCCAAGTAAGCTGAACACCCGCGTTCGATCTTCGGCTCGGCCACTGGTGAAGTTGGTCGCTTCTTTCGTGTATGATAGCCGAATGGCATTTCTGCGACGCGAAACGAAAACGAAACGCCGCGAATGGTACCTAGTCTGGCTCTGTCGTGCCAATACGCACAAGCGATAGAGATAGATATCTACGAGCGTTTCGTTTCGAAAGCGTTTCGTGAGCGTTTGTGCCATTCGGCTACGTATCCTGTTTCAGTTTATAACCCTTAATTATTTGTCACTTTGCGGTTAATTTGATATTCTATAGCCTGTCAACCAAATTTTGGCAGTAGCAATGTACATCAAACTAAAGTATGGTATCCCTATGAAACGAACAAAAACCAGCAATGTACGTCGAACAGCCACAGATATTTTTTTTCAAGGGGCTCGCTCCTTCCTTACGAATTAGATAATGTATTAAAAAGGGACGGATATGTGCTAGTTATTTCTCTTTTTGGTAGGACGGAGATTTCCACAGATAAGATACAAATGACACGCGAACTTCCACCGATTTTCAAAACTAGTGTTGCTAGCCCGCGATTTTTCAAATTTGCCGCCTTTTTCTAGTGACAAGATTTGGTTGACGGTCTATATTAAATAACTTTTGTTTTACAGCGCCTTTGCTCCGCGCATGATAACGAGTATATGGTGGTTCTTCACTATGATCATGGTTGCGTCTTATGTCGGGACCTTGGTGGCTTTTCTTGTGGTGGAGAAAAACGTTTTACCCTTCGAAAATGCGTACGAACTGATTGACAAGCCCATCATGTATGGTGCCAAAGACACGGGGTCAACTATTCAATTTTTTAAGGTAATTCTTCAATATTTAACCGAATTCTTTTGGCAGATTCTTAAATAGTGCGCGGCTTATAATAGATATAAGGTTTTATTTCAAAAATAATTCTAGACTAGTTTAATGATGAATGAAGTACCTACCAATAGTTGCTTGCATACAAGCTGAAAGTAGGTACATTATTATATTTGAAAATCCAATGTTTATAACAAATCCTAATATTTGTTGTAAACATTATGAGGCCCATAACTATTATGATATGACTTATGACGACGAATTTATTTGTTTATTACTAACTGATACATTTTTATTTAGTCAGGTAGGAACGAGGAACTGAAATAGTATTTTATACAATCGTGATATAATACAAAGCTTTTCAGTCGAGTACCATGTTTAGGCCACGAAGCTTGCTGAGTGGCCTAATAGTACGGTACGAGAATGAAAAGCTTAATTATATCACTATTGTATACAATACTTCTTCTATGAGTCATCATTTTCATCATCAATGGACTAAAAATATCATCATTCAAGTCAAAATTAATGTTAATAGCGTCGTTCACCGTTGTATCAACATCGAATTACCAAGCGAATTACCTATCAACCCATTGTTTGTTATAACCGTCTCTGATTGGTCGATAACGCGACAGATAAAAAAAAATTGTGTTTCAGATGCAGAAAAATTAGCCAGCTATCGCAAATGAGTATAGAACATGTGTGAAGTTCTATTTTTGATTTTTTTTCAGTTAACTAAAGTGTCAAAGACTATCCAACACTGAAAAGTTGGCACATATAGTTTAGTCCTAATTGACAGATTAAAGTCGACGAGTAGAAAAATGCATATACATGTCGTTCTGTTTATTATGTAATGTTTTTATACATATAATGTATTATGTTATAGGAGTCACAAGACCCACGGTATAGAGCCCTGTATGAGAAAATGGAACAGAAAAAATGGAACGCCAAAAGTAATGATGATGGAGTTGCGAAGTAAGTTTTGCCTGTGCTTAGTTTAAAGCCAATCAGCTTCTATTAGCATAATATTCAGCAGTTGATTAGCTAATTGAATAGTGATATGCCTACGGAAAGTTGCCAAAATTCTGAAATTTTCACATAGGAAAACTCGGAAACTTTCCATACTTTGTATGGACAATTGTATGGATGGAAACTTTCCATTTCATAAATTTAAATTTCCTTTATTTTTCATGAAAGTTTCGTGATTTTTTCAAGAGAGGTTCTTTTTGAAAGTATCCACCACTTGCACATCACTATCCGTGAGCATACAACGCCGCCATTTCACTGCCCCACTATCTTTGTGTGCGTGCGTGATGACACGACTCGCAGATCGTTCGCATGTAACATCCGAAGATTTTCAAATACATATACCATACAGACGCTGTGGACAATTGACTGGGGTCGTGTTAGAACGACCGAGGCCTTACCATTCCTAATATTTGTGTTCACATGAGTTACAGCGTTTACTTTTATTGGCTGTATTCATTCATAGATTAAGTCACCGCCATTCTAATTTTGTTAAACTACTTTTTCAGGGCAGAGACCTCGAACTATGCATTTTTTATGGAATCCCCTTCAATTGAATATTACAAACAAAGACACTGCTCGTTGATGCAAATAGGTGATCTTTTAGATTCAAAGAGTTACGGAATTGGAATAAAAAAAGGTATGGATATGACGCATGCAGTACCTAGGTACTTGCCTTAAGAAAAAAAAAAGTTAAATAAATTTTGTAATGCAAAAAGGATTAAAAACAATTATTGCAACTGTGCGAAAATAAATTGTTTTTGTTTTTTTTTGCTATGTATTTTACGTAGAAGCTCCTAGAAGTAGGCAAAGGTACAGCAACAATCTTGTTATTCTGCATAAATCTTGTTGTTTTTCTGACTGTGCCCATTCTGGTCGTAGAATCTTCAAAATAAATATCAAATGTGACTAAACGTGTGGTAACGTTGTGCCACAATATTGTAGTATTGATTCAATAACAAAGTGTCGACGCCGTATGGACAGTTTCGGTAACTAATTTGGCTTCTCTACGTTTGGCAAGTTTTTACGAACGTACTTAATGTACTTATATATCGGTTGGTACTTATTAAATATTCATGCAAATTTTAGGATCTCCATATAAAAAAGTAATGGACGATGCATTACTGAAACTACAGGAGAATGGTGAGTTACAGAAACTGAAAGATTTGTGGTGGAAAGAAAAAAGAGGGGGAGGAAAATGCGGGGTAAGCATAATCATTAGTAAACTGGCAATAATGTAAGGTCCATTTGACCAATTCTGTGATATGGAACTATCGTCCTAAAGCCCAAAGTCCTTTAGTACTTTTTGAATTAAAATAATATTCATTTGTAACAATGGTTTATTGTAGTTATCTCTGTTTATCTTGGTCTTCCGTACTGGTGTGAGTGGTGGGACAAAAACAGTTGCGGTTCATTTGTCATAGCGCGTTACTACCAGCTGCAATTTAGACTAGCATGTAGCACAAAACTTATTGATGTCCATGTAATAATTACACTTTCTTATCATTCCAGCAAGAAACAAAAGAAGAGGAGAAGCAATTGGGCATGAAGCACATGACAGGGGTATTCGTTGTTCTGGGAGTGGGCTGTATCCTCGGCATTATCATTTCAATACTCGACATGTTGTGGGGAGTCATGCAGCGGTCTGTCAAATACAAAGTAAGTACATACAGTGCGACTAGTGCTAAAGTTTTCAGTCATTCGGATTTTAAGGCGATAATACGGGACTAAGACAGGTCCATCTTACGCAGGTAGTAAGACTAGGTAGTAAGGCATTATTCTAAGCTTTGTTCTACTATTGCTTAGTTAATAGAAACGATACTTTTTCAATTCTGCGAAAATATTTTAGATTTCCGTATTCAAGAAGAAACCGGTTAGTTTTTTTTTTAACATTTTCATTTGGAAACTCTGAAAATCCAGTAGTTATGTTGAGAAAGTGGTACAACAATAAAAAGCTACTTCTTTATATCTTTTTATGTAAAATTTCCAGACAGCATTCAAATACGAGCTGGTTGAAGAATTGAAATTCGCTCTTAAGTTCAGCGGTGATGTGAAACCAGTAAAACGGCCAGCGAAGACCGACGAATCTCCCGGCGCCGACGTACCAGCCGAGGCGGAAGGCAAGGACGAGCTGCGGTCTCTGCGCTCGCTGTCGGTGCGGTCTGCCAGCACCCGCCGGTCGAGAAGCCACTCACATAGCTCGCGCCATTCTCCTTCTGACCTTAGCGTGCAGTTTGCTAGGAGGAGACGGTATTCTCCCTCATAGGAGTGCACAAGATATGATTATTACTGCATTATAATAAGTGTAGATATTTGTTTTTTTTTTTTATCATGCAGAAACGTCTGCGAGTGATATTACATATTTTAAATTCTAAAAATTGCACTCTAAAAATGGAAAAATTCATACAGCTCCGGCAGGACGAGGCGGAACCTGCGAGCCTCTTGCGCTCGCCTGTCGGTCATCGCGCACCCAACTGCGTCACGGAGCCTGCTGGATGTGTGCGAATTTATTCATGCCTTTCCTCAATTCTCAACCGCCTTAGGGTGGCGTTATAGCAAACATCTACCCGTAAGAATAGATCTTTAGATATTATGTTTATTTCTTTATATTACAGTAGCTTGACTAGAATTTGCTGCTGCTGCGATAACTGTAAGTAGGAACGCAAATGGTCGGACGGAAGCTATGTGTCATTCGGTTGACTTCATACGTGGCGTGGCACATAGGTTAAATATCAATTTTGCAACATTTATAAAAGTTGCAGTTTAATTATAAAGAGTTCTAAAAAATATTTTAGAAATGAACTACCAAAGTTTTATAAACAAAGCACCGTGTTTTTTATTTGTTACTAACTTATTTTTGTTGCTAATTTTACAAACATAGAAATCAATATAATGTTATTGATATCATTATAGTTGTGATATAAATGATTTAATTTTGTTATTTTAACCTATAAATACATATTATCTAATTCGTTGTTTATTATCTAAAAATATTAACGTGACATAAATCGTTAAATAAATGGTTATGAGCGTTATGACGTCATTAATTTATCTAAGCCCTAGAACAGGCGATGTTGTCCGCTGTGATACATAGGGCATTATTTCCTGGCCTTTCATTCTCTTTGCTTACCGAAAACAATCTCAAATGTAATGTGCATAATGCAATCGACTCAAAAAAATTTTTTTTCGACAATCGGAAATAACATGCCTATTTGCCTAATGTAGTGACTTGTAGAATGCCAGACTGCATGTTTCTAAGATTGTTGGTTAAACTGCGTTTTCACTTCGTTCCGTTAGCACTACAAAGCGAAACCGCAGCTTTAGACGAGTACCGACTATTAAGCCTCCTAATAGTCACTTGCTTATCTTGCTATGCCCTCGTGCCCCTGTACCATAATTACCACGATACGCTATGAGCGGAAACTAAAAATCCAAAAAACCGGCCAAGAGCGTGTCGGGCCACGCTCAGTGTAGGGTTTCGTAGTTTTCCGTATTTTTCTCAAAAACTACTGAACCTATCAAGTTCAAAACAATTTTCCTAGAAAGTCTTTATAAAGTTCTACTTTAGTGATTTTTTTCATATTTTTTAAACATATGGTTCCGCATTTTTTTTTTCTTTAGGAGCGATTATTTCCGAAAATATTAATATTATCAAAAAACGATCTTAGTAAACCCTTATTCATTTTTAAATACCTATCCAACAATATATCACACGTTGGGGTTGGAATGAAAAAAAAAATCAGCCCCTACTTTACATGTAGGGGGCCCTTTACATGTAGTACCCTAATAAAACATTTTTTTCATTTTTTATTTTTGCACTTTGTTGGCGTGATTGATATACATATTGGTACCAAATTTCAGCTTTCTAGTGCTAACGATTACTGAGATTATCCGCGGACGGACGGACAGACAGACATCGCGAAACTATAAGGGTTCCTAGTTGACTACGGAACCCTAAAAATGCTTTCTGGGTTGCTTTTTCATTAGCAAACCTCATTACAGTCATTACTCTAAGTACAAAATGTAGCAAGATCAAAATTGTGGTCTCGATATCAATTTTGTTGTAGGCACGATAGGTTTACTCCATACTTCGGCTCGACACACTTGGATTTAACTTTGTCACTGTGATCTTAGGCTTAAAATAATGTTGATTACTTACCCACAATATTACGTATAAAGTGCACTTATACCCTGCTAATATTGTTAATAACGAACTGTCACAGTCAGTTTGTTGATTTGTGAGTTGTATCGTTATATCATGTAAAGATAAACTAAGAACAATAAGCGTTTTATAACAGAATAATAGTTGCAAAGTTAAGTGTCCAAAGTCATGGAAAATAATAAAAATAAATTCAGCAGAGGGAGAAAGTTGGTGGCGATGAGTTTAAATCGAGAAGTGTAAGTACACAAGCAATTATATCTACTGTACTAAAATGTATTATTTCATGTCACCTATCCTTTGTAAAATACTTTCTTACGCAATTTACGGTACCTAGTATTTTAGTAAACATTTTTTATTTATGATTCTATTTCCGGATATTTTTATTCCTTAAGAAAGTATTTATAAAGTAAGTATGTATTACATTGTACACATTGTTTGTTTGTAATTATTCACTTTATTGTACTAACACGTACATTTTGAATACCTACAAATTAAAACTAAAAATCTATCTACTACTCATATTAAATACAACTTGGTTGGTTAACTTAAATTAAATAAAATAAATATTTGGGGACAATTTCACACAGATCAACCTAGCCCCAAACTAAGCTAAGCTTGTACTATGGGTACTAGGCGACGATAAACATACTTAAATAGATACTTATACATACTTACATAGAAAACGTCCATAACCTGTTATTTTTGGGATCTTTTAAATCTCTAAAGATTAGATATAAAGACTATTAAAACTATTGCGTTAAACTGTCATATATTACTCATTTACAGTGTCCCAAATGGAGAAAATGCCATCGAAAACTCATCGTTGTTTACGGCGTCGACACCCTTGCCACCAGAGCAGGATCTTACAAATATTGAAGATTTTCAGTCAGATTTACCGCCAGTCAGCGATTCGTTACTCGGTATTTATCAGGAACGGACTTACTTGTTTTAAGTTTTTTGCAGCCGACTTGCCCATACTCCATGAGGCATAGGAATAACAACTGCAAGAGGACACGGCGCGACCGCAATCTTTCACGCGTCACCATTAGCCGGACAAATTGCAGAGAAACTTATAACTTCATTTGATCTTGACAAAAAAGAACTGAGGGGTTGAGGTACTTTGCTGACATAACGGCACTGCACTTATTTTATACATAATATATCTTATTACACACAATTTTAGGGCCACTTGCACCAACGAAATTGCCACTTGCACCAATGGAATTTGACAGATGACAGCCCATTGACCCTGAGTAAAGTGATTGGTGTAAGTGGGCCTTAAAAAATTACATTTAAAATATGAAAAATCCCTCATGTTAAAGTTTATTGGAGTAATCCTTACCAAACTAATAACTGCAAGGAACTGCGTTCATGGTAAACCGCATCGGAAGCCGGAAGAATTACGATATTATTTAAATAGTAAAAGAACATTAATTAAATGAAGATTATCTTGTGGACTTCATATTTAATACAGGAATACATGGTTTAGATACTAAGCCCTTATTCATAAACGTACACTAAAATTATCAAGCCGTTAAAGTTCATTTGTCCTTTTCTATCACACCAGTACGCCGGAAAGGGACAAACAAACTTTATCGGCTTGATAACTTTAGTGTACGTTTATGAATAAGGGGGTATGTGTATAAACCGTTTGAATATCTCTCCCACACTCGCAATATGTCTTGAATTCCAACCAACCTTGCGTCACTGAACCCAATTATTACAGAAGCGGCAATCAATCAAGATATGCTATTAATAAACGTACCTATAATTAATTAGCGTAATATCACGTAAGAATATTTCTGCTTCTGTTTTTAAATACGGAGAAATCCCGCAGTCCACTCGATGTCTTTTCAGTACCAAGTT
Source organism: Leguminivora glycinivorella (assembly GCF_023078275.1). NCBI lineage: Eukaryota > Metazoa > Arthropoda > Insecta > Lepidoptera > Tortricidae > Leguminivora > Leguminivora glycinivorella. Next base: position 15,721,817 of record NC_062979.1, on the reverse strand, counting down.
TTGAACTCTGATCTGATCTTTGTTTCCTTCGTCAGAGCACCCAATCAAGCCACTTATATTCCCGACGCAACTCATGATCAAGTCTACTCAGTTCTAGCGTGAACCCGTGCAATCGGACCCCTAGATAACGCTAAAAGGACGCCCCCGATTTTTCAAATTCTTACTCGCATTTATTGTCAACATTTAAACAACCTCTGAAAAAAAAAGGTTCAGCTAGATAAGTTTAGTTGGTGTAAAAACCATAAAGACATTACAAACACTACAAGTACCTATAAAAATTTTCAAAATTGATATAAAACCGACGAAACAAGAATCTGCTCGAGTAGTCTCAAAACTCTCAAACGGTACAAAAATACCGGCAATTCAGGAGCTTACTCTAATATTGGTTCTTCTGATCTTTTTATTCGGTAAGCAGCTTGATTGACACAGTACCGGCAGAGACAGCACATTTCTCAGGCCGGGTGTTAATTAGGAGTTGACGCTAAGAGTGATGCGTGGCGTGTGTCCGCGTTTTTGGGTCGACGCGGAGCGTGTGACGCAATGTGGGAGTCACTGAATATTTGGCAATGTTCGGGGAAATAAAAGCAATTCATTATTATAAAATCTTAGGGAATTTATTGTTGGTAAAGTCATCGGTAAAAATAAATTCTTATTACTTTTGAGAATTATAAAACATGTAAAGCAATGAACCCAAAATATTACCTTGAGGTACTCCACTATAATAATTATGTATCTAAAAAATATTAGTCTGTGCTTTTGTTCTCTTCGTGCCTTTTTACTTTTCTTTCAGATGAAACTTTTTTAATCCAATCATTTTCTACGTCATTCCTATTATTTAGTCAAATTACACATTGAATACATTAGTAAGTTGCCTTGCTAAATTTCCGCATTCGAGCCATTTGCACGGCATTGCTCTGTCTCCTACTATGTAAAGTATGCCTTGAATGGTGCGACGCAGATCGTTCGGACGGCGTCGGTGCATTTAAGTTATTCTCCACTTCCTTGTGGGACTCCTCGTCTTCAGCTTTGGACTTCTTAGAGCCTCCTGAGCCACTTCCAGAAGGCTCCCTGTGACGAACAGGCTTAGTATCACTGCTGCCGCTGATTATGAACTTTATTTCAGCTTTTAGCTCTTCTATAAAGGACACCTGGAATGTAGAGGATTATTGGAACGATTATCAGATTGGTGGTCATATTCTTAAGTCAAGTCAAAATATTCTTCATTCAAAAAATAGAATAGAATAAATTTTATTCGTAAACACACAAAAGAGAAAAATATTACAAATAGGAACACATAAAAACGAGAAGATGCCACGAAATAGGCTTACAATAAGCACTTTTGAATCTCTTTGAATGTACATACCAACGTGTTATTGTGAAAATGGGCTGTGAACCGTGCTACAGATAGTTCATGGACCACAACGCATTCGCAACGTAACTCATAACCATAATAATATGTGACACATTTAAATTTTGCGGTAAGATTAAGGGCCAGTTGCATCAACCACATTTGACAGACAAATAATCGTCACGCTGCAGAGGTCTGTGGAACTTCCCATACAATAAAATTTAGCGAAGGCTTTAACGGTGACAGACGGTTTGGTGCAACCGGTCCTTACACTGACTGTACTAAATACCTATTGGAAATCGTGATTTATAAATAGTTAAGATTTTTTTTGGATTGGTATATAATATTTGTATTGTACTATAACATATCATATCATTATCCATGTCGTTGTTACTACTAGTATGTTACTCTGATAAACATCCATAGGATATCAAATTTATGACTACACTAAACTAAACTTGTAGATCCATGCTATGTTTCTGAGGAAGTTTATTAGAAGTTGATTGTTAATTGTTAGTAAACATGAGGATTAAATACGTTACCATATTTACCCATAAGACGAACTGTCAACACGGCGGGACTAAATTGGCGAGGGCAGGGGTAGGGAACACACTGACTGGTTCATGCTCTTCTGATAAAATAAAATAAAAAATTTTTGGTTGAGAATAGGGAAGTACGTAATCGAGCAAGTCAATAGGCGTGAACCAAATTAGGTATATCTAAATAATCAATATTACTATTTTTTTCAAGAAAGTAACCCTTAAGATTCGCACCATGTTTATAAGCCTTTGGTTGTCTAAGTCGTTGGTTGAATTTGTTTATGATTTTTCATATTATTTCATTTGCTTGATTTACTATCAGTAAACTTATGTGTAATCTTCTTTAGTAACTCAATTTAAATTCCGTATAAGTACTTAATTTTAAAGCAAAAAAGTATTTTTCTAAAATATCTTTTAGAATTGAAAAGTCACAAACAAATGATTTTGTGTATACAAACATGTGGGCAATCAATGGACTCCGTAACAAGATGGTTGACTCTTACATTTTCCCTATGAGATATCGCCCATATGTCAACAAGCATCTCGAGAATAGCGCAGATGACTGCCAGACCGGAGCCAGCAGCTAGGACTATGAAAACTCCGCCCACATTCGCCAGCACTAGGGGCTGGGCTTCACCACTTCCCGCGTCATCGTCCTGGAAACAAATAGAATAGAATAAACATTTTTCGTGAACACAGGCAAGACAGAATACTCATAATAACAACAAGACAGAAAGGAATGAAGTGCCACGAAATGGACCCAGGCTCCCATGGGCCGTGGCAAATGCCGGGATAAATAACGCAATGAGGATGATGGTGGTATATTGAGCGAAACATTTTATTGGTCAAAGTCTCGCTTTTTCTTCTTGCTAGAGTTACCCTGCCATTTTGACATGGCTCATGAGATACTGGGGTCTGCTTTCGCAATAGCGTCGCTAACAGCTAGCTGTAGTTTTTGCTGAGTTCTAGTTTATTATGGCACAGGCAGGACCTATAGTAAACCGGAATAATAAGGCTGTAAGAAGTCATTTACTGTAACTCAGTCTCTAACTGATAGATTACATACTTAGATTATGACAAAGCTTTAGATACTCACCGCACAAGCGCCTCCACCTCGTTTCTCCTTCCACCATTTATCCTTCATTCGCGTCAGTTTACCTTCTTCTTGGAGCTGCAGAATTGATTCGCTCATGGGCTGTCGATACGGGCTGTCTGAAATTACCGACGTTTAAAATTTATTAACAATAATTTAAGTAAGTAAAGTAAGTAAATATTCTTTATTGCACCACAAGGATAACAGATTACAAATAGCAGACATTAAACATAGGTAGCAACAGGCGGTCTTATCGCTGTAAGCGATCTCTACCAGACAACCTTAGGGTAGCAGGAAATAAATAATAGACATTAACAATAATTTAATATAACTCGTCTACGAATTATAGCGTGTTTGTAGGTAAAACAGTAACTGTAGATTCTTACTTTTTTTCATAGCAATTCCATAACCCTTGCTATCAAGCAGTCCTCCCACTTGAGCCACGTCACAATTTCTCTCCACCATATATTCGATGGATGTCGATTCCATTAGAAATGCATAATTTTCTTCAGTCGATTTTGCTCTGAAAGATTAGTTACAAGAGGTATTACACATTTTATTTTATTTTTAAATTGGATCTGCTTTAGCATCCGACAAAGATAGCAGAGTATTGTGTAATGTTGTATTGTATCCAGCACCTATTCATCACAATTGTACGTAAACTGTATGAGTAACTCTGGATTAAAATTAAGTGATACCTACTTATAAACTGAAATAGATACCATACACTAAAGAAAAAGTGATCAAGCCCACTGGTGGCGAAGCCAGGAATCGAATCCGGGTCTCCAGCTAACGCGGCTGACGTGTTGGATCGCTACACCACCCCGACCGCCGAGGTACCCGTCGAAATTTCTCTAGTGTATGTTATCTCTGAAGGCTAGGCGCCTTTGATCAACTCTAAGGGCGAGCAATCTCTAAGGGGGTGCAAGCACAAATTGCTCGCCCTTAAGAGTTGGTACCTCCTTAGAGGAGTATCTCGGCGGACGGGGTGGTGTTGTAGCGGTCCAACACGTCAGCCGCGTTAGCTGGAGACCCGGGTTCGATTCCCGGCTTCGCCACCAGTGGGCTTGATCGCTTTTTCTTTAGTGTATGGTATCTATTTCAGTTTAAATATATTATAATTTATATATAGTAGTGTCACTACTTAAAAAAAAACAAATCAAAAAATATTTAATAAAATAATTTGATTTGTTCCCTACATTGATACCTACTTATTATTTAATTTTTATTTTTGAGAATCATCCCAGTCGTTTGTAAATAATTGCTCAATGAAAATGAAACATTTTTGATTGAGAACACAATTTTAGTAAATATCTTATTAAAGTTTTGCTCTTCAGTGAACTTTTTACTTAACGAATCATCAATTCTAAAGTGAGATTTTAGAGACACATACTTCAGTTTACTTCAATTTGTTAAAAGTACACATATTTTTAAAATACCTTGCCAGCCCTTCGTCATTAGTAGAAGTTTGGTACTCAGGATGTTCATCCATGTATTGATACATTTTCTGGTACAACAAATTATCAGACTCCTGTAAGAAAAATGTCATTATGAATGGTATTTAGATCTTTACAGGAATCGTTTTTAAATTAGAACTAAAAAGTGACAGCGATGAAGAACTGACAGTGGGAACCCAAAATTACAATTAAAAATACAACTAGAACATAAACTTACTTTAAAGAACCCCAATGTGGCACCTCCTTTTTTAGCTCCATATGTTATATCATATGGATTATTTGCCAAATCTTGAACTGATTTTATGGCATAAAATTTAGCCTCCACTGTTAAAAATGCCGCCAAGTTTGCAGTGTATGATGATACCATGATTAGAGTGAAGAACCACCACATACTTCCAGCCATGCGTGTAGATACCGCTCTAAAATACAAATAAGACAATAATTCATTAGTTCTAGTAGTAATACTAAACTTAGTGATGCACCTACTTTATCCTAGTTTAGTCTTTCGCCAGGTAAAGAATGTCGTCATATTTATAATTTTCTTGTAAGCTAATAGTTACATTGGAGCAATTTCAGATCCCTGGGTCAGCACACTTCCCAAAGTAAACCAAAACGAATTAGCCATTGTGAACTGGTTGTCCAATGTTTCTGGTTCCTCAATACACGGATATGGATTCTGCCATTCTTCTGGAGCTATTCTTCCTAGTAGGAATAATAATAGTGAAACTCCGCAGTATGCTGCTGCCAGATAACCCCAAACCTGAAAGAAGTGTATGTCGTTACGGTAGATGTCGCAAGGATCCCTTAAATCCCATATATAGAAGTTTGGATGGGGTTGATAGCTCAGCTAACGGCGATGGAATAGTGATCCAGAAATCGTGCGTTCAGGGCTAATCCATTGCATTTTTTTACTAACTTCAAAGTTTAATATTAAGGAATTAAGAATTGTTCAGAGATGTTCCTGCTTGTTGCTGCTGTTAAAACCATCCTCGTATCCTGAATGTACAAAATACCCGTTTATTTCTAAGTGATTTATTACACTAATTACCTCTAAAGAAAATGGAGAGATGAAAGAGAACAAATCCGGTGGCTGTTTCGTCGGCTTTTTGTACAAAATAGTTATCCCAAGGTTCATGAAAGGGCTCGTAAAGTCAACAGCTTTCTGACGTGCTGCTGTTATTGTCAAGTCGGTGATTGCAAAGTCTGCTCTCTAAATAAACAAAGAAACAATTAATATATTCACATTTTCTCACATACCATATTTAAGTACGTAACTCAGTTTGCAGACCAACTGAAGTCGGATTATACTGACAAATATCTAAGTTATCAAATAACATAATTACAGTATGATTAACTGCATGACATAGCCAAACTTCAACGCTTGAAGTTTGGCCACCAGAATCAAAATAATTTACAGTTTAAGAAATATATCATTTAGTGCGAAAATCTTTCTCTTTACCCCGTCCATGACCTTCTCCATCATGCCGTTCCATTTTCCGGTCTTCTTGTCTAACGACCCATATACACCATCAGCCTGAATGTCAAAGGTGTAGTTGAACTCGTTCATTTTGGACAATTCGTCAATCAGCTCGATGCCGAAACCCTCGTACCGATCGTTACCTTCGAGTTTTTTCGGAGACTCTTTTAGCATGCCGTAAGGCGCACTCTGGAAAACAATTTGTGGTTATTACTCATACTTATTGATGTCTAGGACGCTGTCATACAAAATATTTATTGTAAAATACACACGCTTAAATTAATTGTGGAATGGAAGACCTAGTACTAGCAGTGACCAAAACCAACTACAGTTTACTTCTTATAGCCCATAATAGTTTTTGAAAGAAACATGCAAAGGGAAGAAGAGGATTTTATTTGTTTGTCCTTTCCAGTACTCGGGACCATGAGGTTCCGGACATTTGGGAGGCATGTGTGGGGCCGAAGCCAACAGCACAGGGGCCCTTTCAGAAAATTTACTCTAAATTTAAAGTGACACTAACCGGCGATTATCCCTGTTTACACTATAGTAATGCACCCAAGGACAAGCCCCGGTTAGTGTAGAACTATTGAAAGAAAAAGGTAAAAAAAGAAACCGGGCTATTGGGTTGAATTGCTGGTGGTGTAACCGGTACTATGGAAAACTATGGCACCTGCCTTCTCATATGTTATTAAGGATTGGATTTTATTTTATTATTAGCTAAACCTATGTAACTTAATCTTAATACTACATTAAAAGACTTACTAAGGCTGTTAACACAATAAAATGTTTTCCTTTCATAGATTCCGACCCCTCTACTTCCGCTGGTGGTATTATGACTCTTGTTTCTTTATATCCTTCATCGATGTTCCAAGTCGCTACCTTCATAAACATACTAATGAGTAGCTAGTACAACATTAATTTTTATAACACTAAATTATTTAAATAGCCGTGAATAACCCTTACGTACCGTTTCTATGCCATGCGCCATAAGTTCCAGTATTTCTATCTCAAAATATGAACGAAGGCCCTCGTCGTCAAACTTGATAAGACCAGTCAATCCTTCAATCTCCATCTGTAAACAAAGTAAATTGGGTTATTTAATACTTTTACTTAAAAGTCTCTAAAGTAAACTGTAGTTGCCTTGGTATCCTTGGGTTAAGTTCGAAAGAACAGGATGCCGAATACAATTGATCATAGTGACGTATACCGTAGACTAGTGACAAATATTAACAAGGCCATTTGATAAACATTAAACACTGATTTTAAATTTCACGATTTTTACACATAGTCAAAATACGCGTATGCGATTTTGAGTAAGGCAATTTGCTATTCCTTGTGAATATGTTAAGTTCTTGTATAATTCTTTAAAAGAAGGTTCACAGTATCTACATTTAGCTAAGGACAAAATAGTGTTTTAATTTGAAAAATACGTACAGTTTTGAGATTATTAAGCAGAGTAGATCCAAAAGCCCACCCCGCCCCACTCTCACAAGTGACACTGGAACCATCTTCGAGCGCCATAGCTTTCACGGCCGCCACATATAGCATCACGGCATCGTACATCAAAGCCAAACTGAGTGTTAGTCCATTTTCGGTGACTGCTTCTGGTATTTGATCTTCGGACAGCTCTGCTACTTTTGCGTTGATGCTCTTTATGTAGTGTTGGATGGCTTCGACGCCTGGGTCGAAAAATCGAACTCCTGCAGTGTGTAAAGGCACCTTAAAATACTGATACTTCATAACACTTTAAGTTCTCGCGCTTTGTACACATATTTAAAGTAACATACAGGTCGAACGCGATTAATTAACATTATTTTACCTTTTTTCCCAACGTTTCGGCCAGGTTTCGGTGGAAAAAAGGGTAAAATAATGTTAATTAATCGCGTTCGACCTGTATGTGACTTTAAATACTGATACTTCGTTTAAAAAATGTGAAACAATCTAGATACGCAGTTGACGTGATGCACATGCAGTTAAAATAGTGATAATTCATTTAAAAAAGTAAGATAATCATAAATAGTTGACGTGAGAGCACTTGTTAGTGACACGCCAGCATAGAGCATGTTTAAAGTTATGTAAACAACTGAAACAGAAGAAACAACAGGACGTTGTAGGAACAGTAAGCGGAAAATAGAGGTGAAATTAAACACTTCTCCAGTTACAATCCGAATGTAACATTTTGTAGGTTATTTAATCCTACTAAGCCCTTTTGTAATCACACTACCTGTTATATTAGATCCGCCATATTTAAAAGGATCCAAGTCAATGGTCTGAAAGTCAGGGTTCATTATAACATAGCTATGTTCATCAGACATAATTCCCACTTGTTGTGCTTGTAGTAAAAACGTTTCTAAAGTCTCTCTTCTGCAGTTGACGAGGTAATTTAGAGATCCAGACTTTTTTATCGTTTGTAAATGGGATCTGAAATAATGATGCTTTTTAGTTACCGCTTTTTAGCATTGGTAAGTGGAATGCTAGTTGTTTAATGTTATAATATATAAGGTGTGACGTTACATGTAAAAATACTTTGTAAAAAACGACCGTGGTCATTTAGCCGGTCGATGTTCAAGGGTAACCTGATGTTGCTCGATATTTATAATTTAGAAGTTTCTTACATTCTCAATTTTAAGTCACAAATGAATACTCCAGGGTGCGTAGCCGAATGGCACAAACGCTCACGAAACGCTCACGAAACGATACGCTCGTAGATATCTATCTCTATCGCTCGCTCGTGCGTATTGGCGCGACAGAGCCAGACTACCTTTCGCGGCGTTTCGTTTTCGTTTAGCGTCGCAGAAATGACATTCGGCTACGGCACCTGACCATGACAAAGATTAGGGTTTGACAAGACCAATATAGGCCTTTTATAATAGGTACTATGGCCCGTCATGCCAAAGTACATTTTTGAAAAGAAAGGATTTTTACCTAAAATCGTCGCCGTCTGGTAATTGCACGACAGTCATTAATACTTCACCGCCAGCTTCCAAATCTTGTAAAGCAAAAATAGAATCAAAAGATGGAAGTAATTCAGCGCCTTCATAAATAATAGTGAATTCTTCCCAGCCTTTGTTGTCAATTATGTCGGCGAAGGCCTGAAAAGCAAATCTTTTTTTAATTAAGGTTTAAATTAAATCAACAATACAGTCTCAGCTCTAGACTGAATTTATAGAAAAAAATACTTTCAAACAACCGACAGTTTATTCGGGTACTACTGTCCTGCAAACTGATAATTTGTGAGCCCTTTAAAACGGAGGTGATGAAAATAAGTTATCAAACATTACTATTAATTATGTCATACTTGCGAATATGCAACATGGTGTGGGTACAGATTTATCGCTGACCAATTATGATTATATGCCACTGACTGGTCCACCAATATTTGCGGAACTTCAAGAAAATCGGCTATGGACTGAACGTGTTTCAACGCTTTTTCGTTCGTTGGGGCGAACACTCCAAAAACATTTCCCTGGAAAATAATATACAGGTTTAAATTCGTTTTTATTTTCAGAACAAATCAAAATATTTTTATATTCAATTTACATGAGTACAATCCAGGTCTCTTTAAAGCAAGAGTAAATAGGTATCTCATAGGTAAGCGTGCTCCACCGTAGACCGCATCATTGGGATGGGTACTGGGTACTCTTTTTATCGCCCCTCTGTAGTGGCGCGATAAAACCAGACTGCTTTTTGATCGCCATGTAGCATCCAGTAAACGTGGTTCCATCTTCTACCAACTTTTATTCAGTCAAAAGCATATCACAAAAACTAAGTGCCTATGATTAGGATTACGTTGATCAGGGAACGATTACAAGGAGAGAATCGTTACCTCTAAAACTGAACACACAGCATTGTGGGCTTCAAGTACGTCTCCAGGTGTCGTGCGTACTACTTTAGCCTCGTAGGGATCCTCTTCACTTGAAACAGATTCTAAGGCCACAGTAAAGGCAGCTTCTAGCACAAACCCTCCATCGTCGCATATAGCACCTGAAAAAATATTATTGTCTACTATGTTTATAACCCTCTAAACTAAGAATAAGGAATTCAGTAGGTACTTAATTTTAATCTTCTGCCATATTATTGTGTAATTTTTAAATTCTTTGCTATATTATTTTTCTGGAAAAATGGCATTGCAATAAAACGGTCTGTTGTTTACCACCCTTTGTGAGTGTTAAATAAAACGTCCCACTTTGTCGGTTACCATTAAGGCGAGATTTGCATCTTTATATGAAAAAACTGACAAACTGGCTTCATAGCAATCGACAAAGTGGGACGTTTTCCCGTGCACGCCTCCAAGTTCTCCAACACGTCAGCGTGCGTAGCCGAATGCACAAACGCTCACGAAACGCTCGTAGATATCTATCTCTATCGCTCTTGCGTATTGGCGTGACAGAGCCAGACTACCTTTCGCGGCGTTTCGTATTCGTTTCGCGTCGTAGAAATGCCATTCGGCTACGGGGCCTAGTGTTTCGGGTGTCCATGGGTGGTAGTGATCGCTTACCATCAGGAGAGCTCGTTTGCCTCCTATCCCATAAAAAAAAAACGCTCACATTTGTATTGTTTGTATCTTGTATTGTTTTTCTTTTATTCAGATGTGCAGTATCTAGAGTGAACGTGATTGTGTTTTTTTTTTTCTTCTAATTTACTACTTATTTATCTAGTAATAATCCAAAGCACACATCCTCTTTTAGCAAAAGTTTAACACGACATTTTAATACAACTAATAACTCCATCAAAAAAAATATACATCACTTACCAATATTTTTCTGAGCTCTCCCATATACCAAACAACTAATCACAAATACTAACCACTGACCTCTATAATGCATATTTTTAACCCTCACATATCTAATTCAACTTTTAGTTTAACCCAATTATTATAGGATCAATTAGAAATATTATTATACGATTTAGATGAATGCAATGATAGTAACGAAATTATGCCACGCAACTCGTTGTCGGATAGAAATAGCCAGACACTGCAGTTTAAACGATGCATTGAGATCGTTCCAAATGATATAATAGTTTGTTTAGTGTTCTTGTGATTGTAACTAACAGGTACAATAATTTTTAAGAAAAAAAAACCGTCGCCTTTCGGGTTCTGGTGAAAGCTACTTGCGAATGTTGGTTTATGTAGAAATGTGTAAGTATTTTTTAAAACTGCTTTTAATGCTTTAATTATTAGATGGCAACACAAATGAATATACGTATAACGTTAAGGTTTGAGGAGTTTCCTCAATTCCTCATGAATCCGATTATATTATAAGAAATCGAAGCTTGACAAACTTTGACTTCAAAACATATGCTTAACAAACATAACTAAATAAATGTCACTGTTCTGAACTTAAATGCATGCTTTTCTTACAAAAATACCAAAGTCACTATGAGTGTGCCGTTCAGGTTTGAGGAGTTTGGTTCTGGCCATCATCAGCAGTTCCACTGCACCAAATGTCACTGTTCTGGACGAAAGTGCATACTGTTCTTATAAAAATACCAAAGTCACTATAAGCGTGCCGTTCAGATTTGAGGAGTTCGGTTCTGACCATCATCAGAAATTCCACTGCACCAAATGTCACTGTTCTGGACGAAAGTGCATGCTGTTCTTATAAAAATGGCAAAGTCACTATAAGCGTGCCGTTCAGATTTGAGGAATTTGGTTCTGGCCATCATCAGCAGTTCCACTGCACCAAATGTCACTGTTCTGGACGAAAGTGCATGCTGTTCTTATAAAAATACCAAAGTCACTATAAGCGTGCCGTTCAGATTTGAGGAGTTCGGTTCTGACCATCATCAGAAATTCCACTGCACCAAATGTCACTGTTCTGGACGAAAGTGCATGCTGTTCGTATAAAAATACCAAAGTCACTATAAGCGTGCCGTTCAGATTTGAAGAGTTCCGTTCTGGCCATCATCAGCAGTTCCACTGCACCAAATGTCACTGTTCCGTACCTAAATGCATGCTGTTCCTTTAAAAACACAAAAATCACCATATGTATGCCTTTCAGATTTGAGGAGTTCCCTCGATTTCTCCAGGATCCCATCATCAGAACTGGGTTCTGAGAAAAATGGGACCAATCTGTATGCATATACATTCAATCAAAAAAAAAATTTTCAAAATCGGTCCAGGAACGACGGAGATATCGAGGAACAAACATAAAAAATAAAAAAAATAAAAAAAAAAAAACATACAGACGACTTGGATAACCGTCCTTCTTGAGATATGAGGCGACGGTTAAAAATTGCGCCGGTACGCATGCGCGAGTGGTGCCATAAAAATAATTTAATAACCTAACCACAAAATTAAAATTTTGAAAAACCCCCGACCGGGACATAGAGGACCGATTTTCATGAAACATGGCTAAGAACACTCCCGACTAACTCAGCCTTCAAACAAAAATAACTAAATCTTAATCGGTTCATCCGCTCAGGAGCTACGATACCACAGACAGACACACACACATATAGACATACAGACAGACAGACAGACACGTCAAACTTATAACACCCCGTCGTTTTTGCGTCGGGGGTTAAAAATCACTAAATGATAAACTAAAATGATGAATAATATATCTAAATTTACATTCAACTATGTAGTTTACCCACTGAATATAATTGTTATATTATATGTACACATGAAAATACAAATACGCTGACAATAACGGGCGGATTATCGTACAATTTTCGAGGATCTCTTCCAGACAACCTTCAGACAGTGGCGAATATACTTACTAAGTGTATGTAACTTTGTTTTAGTACGATTTTTTGTAGTCTTTTAATCTTTTAGGTCGCGTATCAGTTGCATTGACCAATTAAAAATAATTAGGCAATCCAAATATTGAATCAATAGAATTTTCGAAATAAGATTTCAAAAATCTGAAAAACGGGCAGGCAATCGATACGATTTAAATCCTTACATGTATTTTTTGGTACGGAATCTTAAAAACATAGGTAAGTACATTGTTTAACAATTTGAATTGCTTGCTAAAGTTTCGCTATTTTAAACAGTTGCTACTACTAGCGACCTCTATAATATTTCAAAGACACATAGAAGGGAGAATAACCTAGAAACAGCAATGTTAGGGGTGGAACGCCGCGCGCCGTTGCGTTGTTCGGGAAAGTAGCCGAAGTCGTTGCGTTTCACCTTAGTTATCGTAGATGGCGCTGTTATTAGTTTTACCAAATGTTAAGGAAATTAAATTATTCTCATTATTTGTCAAACATAATATTAAACACTAGCTTTTTCCCGCGGCTTCGCTCGCGTTAGAAAGAGACAAAAAGTAGCCTATGTCACTCTCCATCCCTTCAAGTATCTCCACTTAAAAATCACGAAAATTCGTCGCTCCGTTTTGCCGGGAAGAACGGACAAACAAACAGACACACACACTTTCCCATTTATAATATTAGTATGGATTTATCGGTGCAGCCAGTACGTTTATTAAATATCGGAACATAATCTAAGAAGTTACGTAATACTTAAGTATACGTCCTAGTTTGCACGTCAGCAATGCATATAATATTATGGGCAATTTCACTTAATTTTTTGCCCAATTGCTTAATTTTTTGGTCACTAATTTTGGGCCCCGATTTCTGAAAGTGACATAATATACAGTCGTTATTGGCTACAATATTCCTTTAATACAAAATTACCCAAAAGTTTCCGGGTTCTAAAGCAAAAACAAAAGACATAGGTAGGTATTCTTCTAAGCGAGATGGTGAAAAAACATTGATTAATGAGCGGAGCAAAAACAATCCGCGGTTGGTTTTTGTCATTGAGCCCAATTCAGATAAAATAACTTGATAAAGCTTTGATTTTCATACGAGCTCGAAGAGTAGTTACGCTGATTGGTATTGGTGCCAAATTACCAATCATCATCATCATTTCAGCCGTTAATCGCCCACTGCTGAGCATAGGTCTCCCTTCATGATGTACGCCACTAAACTTACGCCGTGGCTTGCGTGGGCGACGGTCGCGCGATGGTCGCGCGACGGCGATGCGACGCATACGAAATCAAACCTTATCGATATGGAAGTAGACGATGCGATGAGACGCGACGGCGACGGCCGCGCGACCGTCGCCCACGCAAGACACGGCGTTATCCTGGTCCTGGGCTAATCTCATTCATAAGTGCCCCGCAGTTTTTCGAATGTCGTCCACCCAACGAGCCAACGGATGCCAGACGCTTCTTACCTACATTCAATAGCGGCCACCATTCGGTCAACATTGTTGGTACCAATAATAGGCATTTTGGAAATCTATTATTTTTTCAGAATAAAAATTAGGTATTTTGAGGTTCAAGTACTTTCATAACTAGATCACGAGTTTTGGTATTAATCATATTGGCATATACCCCAAGCCTACTACACTGCTATTAACATAATATGTTATTACCAAGTACCCTTAGGGGACTGTGGGATATGGGTTAAATTGTGGCGTAGGCGAGAGGCTGGCAACCTGTCACTGCAATGTCACAGTTTTATTTTCTTTCAACCCCTTACTTGCCAAGAGTGGCACTGAAGCTTTAGTAGTTTCATGTGCTCTGCCTACCCCTTTATGGGATACAGGCGTGATTGTATGTATGTATGTACCCTTAGGGTAGTTATAATGAAATCTTTATAGAAAACCGCAGAATAAATAACACTAAAGCCATACTCATACTGTTGCGTTCCTGCCTCGTGCCGGTAAGTACAGGCCAGGGTAAGTTACGTAGCCAAATGCACAAAAACTCACGATAATATCTGTTTCGCAGCTATCTATCTCTATCGCTCTTGTATATTGTCGCGACAGAGCCAAACTGCATTTCTGCCGGCGTCTGGCGTCGACGATTGCCATTCGGCTCCGCCGGCTGAGCTCCACGAGGGTGCGGAGTAATTGGGTCGTCAAAACGCATGTAACCATCCACAATGCATAAGCTCATGTAACCGTCCATAGGCTATAAACTGCTTACCATCAGGTGGACTGTATTCCCACCGAGGTAGTTCAAGAAAAAAATGCAATAATCGAAAGAGTAGATCTAACTAATAACTTTTTGTCTATTCCCTCTTTTCAAAAGAAGAAAGAATCCTTCTTCTTATCCACAAGTAACGTGTAGAAGTTAAGGGAACCAACTCAATTGCTAATAGATAAATCAAAAGAAAAAGGTCAACAGAGCTCGCGACACGTGATCTCCCGGTTTACATACAAATGTATTTGGGCCGATCGTTTGAACCCGAATATATCAGATGTTTAGCATAAATTGCTATGTAAATAAAAATAAGAATCCTCCACAGATGTGGGACCGTCGCATCAAGTGATTTTATTTGTTGTGTACGCAAAATTTTCAAGACTGTTGGGAATTTATCGCGATACGATTGGTTGTGTTTCCAAGCGTTCTTGACCTGTGTGCATCGGTGATTTTTTAATTTACTTACTCCTACCTTGTTAGCATCCACGTATATCTGAAGTAAATAGGTATCGAGAAAAGGTAGGTAGTGCCCTGTCCATGCACTTTGCTTGGCTTGTCTTGGTCGTGCCCCCAGATTAATAATATACATAAGTAAATATAGAAAATTTCACAACTAGCCACTTGTAGCAACGTATGAGCATCATGGCCTAACGTTGCTACAAGTGGCTAGTTGTGAAAGAGCGAGTTTAAATTAATTGAATGTGCTACTAGTCATATTCCATGTGATTGAAATAATCAGTAACTGAAAGTATAGGTCAGGACAAAAGTGGGGTGATACACGCCGAAAATAAACAAGGCATAGACATTGTGGATTTAGAAGATTTAGAAGTTCAAGGTGCACCTCTTGAAGTGGTCAGCAAGTTTTGCTACCTTGGCTCGCTTGTGTCGTGCAAAGAAGAGGCGACTGAGGTGGCTTGGGCATGTGTATCGAATATAGCGGACTCGTTTACCATGCCAAATCCTGCTGGGAGAGGTTGCAGATGCAAAGAGACCGGTCGGACGGCCAATGCTGCGCCTTAAAGATTGCGTGAAGCGTGACATGGTCACATTTGATATTCCATGAAACCAGTGGCAGCGGTTGGCCGAGGACCGACCCACGTGGCGCCGTGTTGTCCATGACGGTCAATCCAAGCACGACAATGCCTGGTTATCCTCCTTGAATGATAAACGCATGAGGCGTCACGGGCAGGCCTCTAACCCCCGCCCATCTAGGGGAACATACAACACGAACATACAATACGAATCGAGCTATACAGCCACGACCGTAAGTGTCGCAGGGATGCTGCTTGAATCATCTGTTATAGATGCAAAGGCCTGTTAGTTAGAAGAAGGAAATTTCTGTTTTTGTTCAACTAAGTAAATTATTTTATTATTACATAATTTTGCATCTGTACGCTCATTTTACACACAAAGTTAAGGTAGGCCTGTAAGCCAAAAGTTTTAATTGTAACACCAACAAAATGCTCCAGGGTTTAGGGCCGGCAAAACTTTGTGCATACAAAACATGGCGAAGTCATACATCAAGTCGACGAGACAATTTTCCCCGCCACATAAATCCACCGTGGAAGTAGACAAGTTAATATGAGATTTCATATCAGAGAACAGCGGAGCGACGCCGGTTCTAATGAATAAGTAAATTGCGCACATCTACGCTCAATCTTAGTTTAAAATAAAATTATGTAGGAATTTACATGAAACATGGCACAATAAAGGCTAAGGAATAATGCCTTCGGCTGTATGCTCGCTTTAATGCTTATTATAATTTCATATGAGGAATAAAGCAAGAAAGAACGGTAACATTAAAACCATATAAATACTAAAATGAAATATAATTATCATGTACAATACAAATGATGCTTATGTAAGCATTTCTAACCCCCGACGCAAAAACGACGGGGTGTTATAAGTTCGTCTTGTCTGTCTGTCTGTGGCATCGTAGCTCCCGAACGGATAAGGAAAGGAATAAGAAAAACACTGGGTCTAGACTGTCACTTAGGGTCACTTGCGCCACCGAAAATAGAGTTAACCCGAGGTCAACCCACCATTTTATATGGAATTTCACAGTTGAAAGCCTACTAACCTTGAGTTAAGCGGGTGGTGCAAGTGACCCTTAGTAGGGTATAACAATAACGTAAACCGATATATACAAATATTTACACAAATAATTTAATCAACTTATTGAAATTGCGGAAATCCTGAAACTACTTTTGAAGAGGCCTGCGTGAAGAGGTTGGTGAAGCCTGCAAACATTTTCAATTTAATTTACTTCACAACAATATTTTAACGAGCTAGCCATCTGTGTACATTCAAGTATACTTCAATTTAATTTACTTCACAACTATATTTTAACGAGCTAGCCATCTGTGTACATTCAAGTATACTTAACTAGTACCCCTTGTAGCAATGGATTTTATCCTAACAATACAATACAAATATTCTTTATTGTTCACCAATATAACAAGATTACATCACATAACTTTAATTAACTATGGTAGACAACAGGCGGTCTTATCGCTAAAGAGCGATCTCTTCCAGACAACCTTTGGGACTACCCAACCTACTCCACTAGGAGACAAGACACAAAAAACAACTGATCTAATCCTCCCTAGTCCTAATCTAGTTTCTCCAGAATATTATATTTTGTTTGGAATGTTTTGGGTAATTTTCCACAGTTCCGCGTAAATGTTTGCTTTTGTAATAAAAAATTCAGTAGTAAGAATGTCTGAATATAAAGCATACCTACACCTTGATAATTAGAGCCTTTAGAGGTAATTATAGACATAAACAGTTTGAGTTGATAGATTGCCCTGCACCAGACGTGTACGTGCAAGCCTCTGAGCAACTACCGCCTGGCAATAAAGAGCCTTGGCCAACTTGGAAGTCCTTAAACAGGCTCAGGTCCCAAGTTGGTCGCTGCCCCTCAACCCAATGCACCTGCGACACAGCACCGCAAACCATGGCGCACCTACTGGCGTGCCCCGCATGCCCGCATCACTGCTCGGAGCTCGATCTGAGAGACGCGACAGCCAGTTCTGGTAATGCTGCTACCTATTGGGCATCTACTGTATAAGAAAGGAACCTCGACACGATAAGAAGAAGAAGTTGATAGATAAATAGGTATATCAGTTTTATCCTCGTTGGTAACTCTCATTAGAAGTAAAAGAAAGTTCCAAATTCATAATCGTACAATTTTACCTGGGTCTTACGAGGTCAAAGTTTTGTTGTCACAGTACCAGCTATAGGAACCCCGGCTAGTACCAATGAGTTTTTCGGAACTTATGAGCGAAATGTCGTTTAATATTTGCCAGTCGCTTTTCGGTGAAGGAAAACATCGTGAAGAAACCGGACTAATTCCAATAAGACCTAGTAGTTACCCTTTTGGTTGAAAGGTCAGATGGCAGTCGCTTTCGTAGAACTAGTGCCTACGCCAAATCTTGGGATTAGTTATCACAGCGGACCCCAGGCTCCCATGAGCCGTGGTAAATGCCGGGATAACGCAAGAAGGATGATGATTACCAGCTATGGGACAACACTAAGAGATGATGATAATTAGATTTATAAAATTTAATTGGTAAACAATATTTTAGTTTTTAGACTACTATGATTAACTACAGTATTTCAAATATGCTCATATGTATTTGCATACTTAAAAAATTTATACAACACATACGTATAATATTTACATGTATTAAATATGAAATAAAACTATGGAAACGGATTAAATCGCGTATAACGAATTTACAATTCATCCCGACGTTTCGAATACTTTACAGCGTTCATGGCAAGGTTCATGGTCAACGGGTGTCACCGTTTTATTTCATGAGTAACTATCGCGGTAACCGAAAACAATATTATGTATTAAATATGGATATATTATTTATGTCATAGAAACGTATATAGCTTAATCAGAAAACCCATTATCAAATTGCAGTATAAATAAGGAAGCTATTTCCCTATTAAGGCTGATGGCGAGTCCGTCCCAATTAAATGCTCCGTCGTTCAAAGCTCGGGATAACCATATTAGTGCAGAGACAGGGGGCTTATCGTGAACCCACATTCGAAAGTTCCTCTATTTCCCTCTCTGTCATCTGTACATGAAACAAAAGGGGTGAAGATAGTGAAAAATGATTTCAGAGTTTGATAGCAGGCTCTCAGCTCGCGGCCGCGTCGCTGACTACCATAATTAAACATAAAATGGTGGATTACGTTTCAAAAGGTGCAGATTTAATTTGATACATTAATAACATTAGTAAAAGGATATATTTAGATAAATATTGTTTTCGTTTTTTAAATCTCTATTTGCCTATTTATTTATTTATTCTATTTACATGCGAATCACTACAGCGACACATTAAATGTGTGCTACCTTTAATAAAAAAAAAAATATTTTGAAAAACACCCCGACTAATTCAGCTTTCAGACAAAAAAAAGTAAATATAAATCGGTTCATCCGTTCGGGAGCCACGACGCCACAGACAGACTCACACACAAACTGACAGACAGACAGACAGAAAGACACGTCAAACTTATAACACCCCGTCGTTTTTGCGTCGGAGTTAAAAAGGTATTTAAGTAGATACCTATATAAATCATGGCTCAAAAGGTACGTTCTTTCTATACATGTATATACAGAGTGGGGCCTGTAACAAAGGCGAAGAATTGAACTGTAGGCTATTCTCCTTATACTGATCAGCATTTGTTCGGCGACTTTTAAACATAAGTTGTATTTTGATTTTTATCACCCTTGAAAGTTTTTTCTAAGAGGTAATGTATTGCGAATTCTGTTAAGTCTAAAGTGTGACAGACAACGTCAATGACAATAATAATGGCGTACATTGAAGCTAATATTTAGTTTGTATAAAAAAATAAAAAATTTAAAGACTTCATAATTTTTAAAAGTCACTGAACAAATGTTGATCAGTATAAGGAGAATAGCCTACAGTTCAATTCTTCGCCTTTGTTACAGGCCCCACTCTGTATAGTTATGTGGCATGCGAAATAGGTACTCAACGTATTTTCTTTCTCATCATTATGAAATTCCTGAAGAATGTTTAGGTGTAGATACACATAACTTGGTAAGGTTTTGTGTAACACGTGCAATGTTATGGCGGGCGCGCTAGAAGAAATAAGGGTCAGATAAAGTGACAATTATTCAAACAATCCAGACTAAATACCTAAACAATCGAGAACATTATGAACCAAATAATAACACGCTAAGGATCATTAGTAACTAAATCCGAACAGAATTGGAGCAGCACACAAACTTGATTAAACTTCGCTCAATACCACTGAAAGGAAATCAGAACATTCTAATAGCTACTCGAACTGAGGAGAACCAATATTCTTTACCCGGAGATCCCTAGTAACGGAATGTACGGTAGGATCATGAAAATACTGGTTAATATCGCCTTGCTTGTGATCAATGAACGATGAGAATAACTAGAAAAACGGATGCGGAAGTTTACCGCAAAAAATGGGCAACGTTTAACGAACATTGGTCGCTAACGAAAATTACAATACGGGCAGGTATTAGGAATATTCTGGGCTGATTGTGTCATTTGCCAACTTGTATATTATGTTAAAATTGTTCATACTTAAATAAATATTATAAATAAGTAAATAAAATAAACATTATAGGACATACTTACACAGATTGACTGAGAGCCCACGGTAAGCTCAAGAAGGCTTTGTGTTGTGGGTACTCAGACAACGATATATATAATATATAAATATATACATAGAAAACATCCATGACTCAGGAACAAATATCGTGCTTATCAGCAGGGTCACTACCGACTGCGCCAGACCGGTCGTCATATAACGAATAAAATAATTATAACGTGCTCGTAACTATCGTGAGGGATCCGGAATGTAGTAAATTTTTTGCTAAGCCGCGGTCCTGGGTTCGAATCCCGGTAAGGGCATTTATTTGTGTGATGAGCATAGATATATTTTTTCCTGAGTCATGGATGTTTTCTATGTATATAGATGTAGATGTAGATGTAGTGTAGGGACGCCCGGCCGGAGACAGGCGGGCTGTCGATCACTTGCTGTGTTCATTCAGCCCAATTCCCTGGAGTTGGAGCTGCAGGTTACTGTTCCGGCAGCATTCCCACACTTCCTTCTTCAAATCTTCTTGTTTTCCTGCAGAACAAAAGGACATCTTTTAGTTCGACATCCTTGAGTTCTTCTGCTTTTAGTCTGTCTCTA
The DNA here is from genome assembly GCF_023078275.1 of Leguminivora glycinivorella. NCBI lineage: Eukaryota > Metazoa > Arthropoda > Insecta > Lepidoptera > Tortricidae > Leguminivora > Leguminivora glycinivorella. Next base: position 15,700,754 of record NC_062979.1, on the reverse strand, counting down.
CCAAATGTATTGTATCGCGGTGCCGCATACATACTACATTCCGCTAACAAATGTAGGCTTGTTTCCTCCATTCCACAATGTGGACAGGATTCGTCATCACTTATTCATATTACCTTGAGGTGTCTATTGAGAGTGTTGTGCCCAGTAATTATACCTGTCAACATTCTCAGACTGCTCTTACCTAGATTCAGCAGATACCTGGTTCTTCTTTGGTCCATGCCTTTGATCATCATCTTCGACTGTCTGCATCCAGTCTCGTTCTCCCATTCCCTTTGTGCCTTAGCTTCATTGACCTTGTCTATTACTCCTTTCGTGACATCCGCTGACATGGGCAGTGCCGGTTCAGGTCCTACAAATTCCATTCCCGCCCCCGCCCTTGCCAGTTCATCAGCCTTCTCGTTGCCCACAACTCCCTGATGTCCCGGCACCCATGCAACCGTGACTACTCTCTGTTCCCCTACCGCATTTAGCTCCTCCCTGCACTCTTTTACAAGCGAGGACGTAACCGATGTTCTGTTTAAAGCTTTAAGTGCGGCCTGGCTGTCTGTGTATATCACTACATCACCTTCTTGTCGATTTTCTTTGATTAGCCTTGCACAGTGTGTTATTGCATGTATCTCTGCTTGGAACACGCTTGCATATCTTCCCAGCGGTATTGAAACCTTATCTCCTGTTTTGGGTACGACTATCCCCGCTCCTGCTAGTTTTGTCGAGCTTCTCCTCGAGCCATCCGTGAAACAGACCATTGTTGGGTGTCTGATTTCCACTTTCCAGCTCTCCCTTTCACCTATATGTATTCTATACTTTTTATCAAAAATCTCTTTCCTTTTTATTAGGTCATTGCAGCCCATCACCAACTCAAGTTTTGATAGAGCCTCTCTTTGTATCAGTGCATGTCTCTTGTCCACGCAGCTTCCTCTCCACTCCTTGCATGCCTTCATTCTATACCATTGTTCCGTGGCTCTTTTCTCAACCTCAATCCACAGAGGTTTTAGACCCATCAGAACCTCCATGGCACTTGTCGGGGTGGTTCTCATTGCTCCCGTCATCATGAGGCATGCGATTCTCTGTACTTTGTTTAACTCTTTCCTGTATTCTTTGACTTGGGCTCTGTGCCACCATACCACTGCACCATAAAGCACCCTCGGAAGTATGATCGTCTTGTATATCCAGTGGATCACTCCAGGCTTTAGCCCCCAGTTCCTTCCTACTGCCTTTTTGCATTGAAACAGTGTCCTCATAGCTTTTGACGCTTGCTGTTTGATATGAGTCTTATATCTGAGTGTACTGTCTAGGGTCACCCCCAAGTATTTCAGTTCCTCAACTATTTCTATTTCTGTACCTTGTATTTTTATGGGTTCTAGCTCTCTCATCCTCTTGTTTGTGAAAAGTACTAGCTTTGTTTTCGACGGATTTAGATCTAGTCCCCTCTCTCTACACCAACTAACTATCTGTTTTAGGCCTCTGGTCATCGTGTTTCTCATGACACTAAGAACCGTCCCTCTCACTAATAGCACTCCATCGTCAGAGTAGGCCTGCATGTACACGCCCCCCCTCTCTCTCAGCTCTTAGATCTTAGAGCTCTTTGATCAAGGAGTCCAGCAATAGGCACCACATTAGGGGCGACAAACATCCCCCCTGCGGAAAACCTCTTCTGGGACTTATTGTCTTTGTCACTCCTCCCAGTTCTGCCGTTATGGTTCTCTCTTTTAGCATCCTACCTATCCATTGAGCAATCGTAGTCTTGATGCCTTCTCTTTTTAGACTTTCTTCTACCGCCTCAAAGGTAGCCCTGTCAAAGGCTCCTTCAACATCGAAGAAGCAACCTAATGCATATTGTTTGGCTTCTATTTCTCTTTCCGCCCTCACTGTGAGATTGTGTAGAGCTGTTTCTGTGGATTTACCTCCCATATATGCGTGCTGATTCCCGTGTATCGGGTTCCCGCTGTATTCAATCTTCTCTCTTATATGCCTGTCTATTAGCGTCCTGTTCTCAAGCGTCTTTAGTATAAAAGATGATAGGCTTATACTTCTAAAGGACTTAGCCTCCTGGTACGTTTTCTTCCCTGGTTTTGGCAGAAATACTGCCCTTACTTCCCTCCACACCTTTGGGACGTATCTTAGTGCTATGCTCGCCCTGTACAATTCCCTTAGGTCTTCTTTTATGTGATCATATCCCTTTTGTAGTAGGACCGGTAGGACCCCGTCCGGTCCCGCAGCCCTGAAGGGTGCAAAGGAGCTAATCGCCCACTCTACCCTATCTTCCTCCACCACCTCCAGGGCCGCCGCCCAATCAGGCTCCCCCAGTCCTGCCTGTACTATTCTCTCACACACTTCCTCGCATCCCGGAAAGTGTGATCCCAGCATGACACCTAATATCTCCTCCGGTTCCGTGATCAGGACTCCGTTTTCTCTCAAACTACCTAGTTGACACGCTCTTTCCCCCGAGAGTACTTTTACCACCCGTGCCCCCTCTGAGTAGCTGTTTATATCTCCCGTATACCTTCTCCAGCCCTCTTGTCTGGCTTTCTCTCTTAGTCTCGTGTAGTTGTTCCTGATTGCTCTGTATGCATCCCAGCTTTGAGGGTCATTCCTCTTTACGGCTCTCCTCATCGCTTTCCGCACTTTCTTTCTTTCCTTATGCAGCTCGTTATTCCACCATGGTTGCCCTCTCCCGGCTTGTACCACTTTCTCCGGGCAAGCCTTATGGTAAGCTTCTGTTATCCTTTCTTTCATCCTCTGCGCCCCGTTTTCGAGCTCCGCAGCGGTCTTGTATCTTACCCCCGAGACAGCCAATTCTCTCAGCTTCTCTTCGTACTTTGTCCAGTCTGTTTTGCGTGGATTTCTTATTTTCATCTTTTCTATGCGACATTCAATACTGTAGAGTATCCTACGGTGGTCGGACATACTGTCCTCCTCGTCCACCCTCCAGTTCCTTATCTTGCCGCTTATTTCTCTTGATGCCATGGTTATGTCCAGCACCTCTCGTCTGACCCTAGTTACAAACGTTGGCGTATCGCCTATATTTACAATATCCAGGTCATTACTCGTTACAAATTCTAATACCATATCACCCCTGTCGTTGGTGTCAGTGCTACCCCCACACTTCATGATGTGCGTTAGCATCGCAACCAATAATCAGGGGTATTCTCTTACCTCTGTACCTCAGTACCGTGTCTTCAAGCTCCTCCGTGGGTGCCACCCTGTCTCCCGGCAGGTAGCAGGACGCCAGCGCCACCTTGTGTCTACCACCTTCTCCATCCATGAAGTATGTTTCCACCACAACAAGGTCTCTGCAACATATTATGGTCATTACACATCCCATATTTCTTACGTCATTGCTCACATATATGCATGCTCTAGGAGGTAGCTCACCATTTCCCTCATAGTAAAGAGCTCCCCCCAGATGTCCCAGGCCTGTCACCTGATTCCTCCATGCATAAGGTTCTTGCAGCAGTGCTATGTCTACTTTGGCCCTCCTAACATATTGTCCTAGCTCGGACATTGCATCTTTGCAGTGTTGGAGGTTTACTTGGCTATGTCTATGTGTGTGTTTTTGTGTTTGTGTGTGTATGATGTTCTGTGTGTGTCTCCTTTCGTGTTCATTCGTGTGTAAGTGTTTTGTGGTCTTCTCGCGAGCCTCTACTCGAGGAGATCGTCACCGCTGATGACCACACCCTCCTCCCCTCCTGTGTGAGCATCAGCGGGTCCCGCCCCCTCCAGCTTAGGCTCGGAGACTCCTGCACTAACTTTGGATTCTGAGGGATGTGGATTTGTATTTGCCCTCAGAATCCTTACTCTGACACTGGTGGCCGAGAAGTCCAGCACCTTGGTCCTCTCCTCGCCCCAGTTCTCCTCTACGGCCTCTGGAACCACAAAAGTGAGCCTAGTGCCCAGTTCCAGAGACTCCCTACCTACCCCCTTCCAGTGCAGGATTTTGAGTTCCGGACGATCTGGATTCTGAGTGTGGAGGAATTCCTTCACATACTCAGTCTCCGTATCGCCCGGAATCCAAACCTGCACTCGGGACTGCTCCAGCTTGCGCGAGATGATGCGGTGGCCGTCCAGTTCCCCGAAGTCCTGGCTTAACAACCAGTCCCTTGACTCCGCCGACTTCGGTGTCACGAGGAAGAACCCTTCTGACACCAAACCCGACGTGGCGAACCTCGGTGCTGCTAAGCCAGGCTCCCCCCTAATAACCCCCAGAACGACCACCTCAATCAGCTGCGTCAGCTTACGACGGATGAGCTTCGCCAGAGCCTCATCCACCAAAACGCCATCCTCCCGGCACACAACCACAGCCAGACCCCGATTCGCCTTGGCAACGCTCCGTGGTCCGTCTGCAGTCGCCCTGCCTTGATTATGGCGCTTCGCCGGAGGACGCTCCGAGCGACCCTCCTCCGTGCTCTCCCTCTTCATTTTCTGACCGCGATTGCTCGGGCCAGGTTTGGCCTCCCCCATTTTTATCTCGGGAATGCCACCCCCCTCCCCAGCAATCGCAGCCATCCTCCTAAGCCTCTTCGCCCTCTTCTTCTCCGCCTTGGAGGTGTATTTAGTAAATTTCCCCCCCGCCAAAGAAGCCTCCCCTTCGGTTGCCCTCTTCGACGGCGACTTCAGCAGCTCCTCCTCCTCCTTCTTGGACAGACCTGGTGTAAGGACATCCGGGGTACCCTTGGACGTGCCTCCCCTCTGACCTCCCACCTCGCCATCTTCACTCCTCTTCTGGGTTGCGGTTGGGTTCCCGCCTGTCGGCATCTCCCCCTTCCACACTACAACCCTTTCGGGTATCTTCTCCGCTTGCGCGGTGGACATTTCATTGGATTTTACGCTACTCATATTTACTTAAAACTGTGGGAAGAAATAAAAACTAGAGTGGTTGCAGTGCTCCCTTACTCCCACCCAGCAACATTTGCACCTACGTAGTGGCGCCACCCCCCTACGCATAGTCGTTAAATGCAGCGATTGTGCAGAGTGAGCTCGCAAGCTTGGAAAGGCTAGTTACTTCGCTGCTTATCGTGATGAGGTCGCGTGCGTCAGCCTACCCCAAGGAGGTCGCTCGTGACCTCCCGGGGCCAACCCCTGCCCGCTTAAAACCCTCATCTATCCAACCTCTGGAAGGGATTTAGAAGTGGTGCGCCCCAAGAGCGCCCCTACGTGGCACTCCGGGGCCCCCGCCAACCGCACCCCTCCCTCAGCCAGATCTACACCGAAGTCCCTAACCCCCCACCCCTCTCCCGCTTGCGAGCCCAATCCGCACCCACCCCCCGCTGCCCACAGCCGGCTGTGAGGGTCCTCGGCACGTCCTCCCACCTTGACCCTGGGGGTTTTGGGTCGTGTTGTTATGATGCGAGTATTCCCAAGACAACAACACGGCCCTATGCACTCCTCATTTTTGTCGGGCTTGTGACCGACTCCTTCGTGAACCATGGATGAATGATTCTCAAAGGAGGCTGAGTATATAAGTATATCTATGTATATAAGTATTTGTATATTATATATTCTTATGTATAAATATATATATATATATATATATATACATATATATATATATATATATATATATATATATATATATATCCGCATAACTTGAACCACGCGTTTCTGAGGCAAAAAGAAAGAAAAAATGTTATATGAATTTAAAAATTTTTCGCCAAAAAAAAATTTTTTTTTACTTTTTTGGATGTATTTTCACATAAAATTTTTTTTTTATCCATAAAGTTGGCAATTAAAATGAGTTCCTTCATTTATTTTTCTAAAAACCAAATTATTTGGAAGTTTTTCTTGTCACATTTTGACATCTATCAATGACTACTGTGAGACTATGCTCCACAATTGCGCATCAGCGCCGTTAAGAAACCTTTTCTACTGAGTAACAATACGGAAATGTTTTTTTTAATTAGAAATAACTAGACTGAAACTAGACGAAATCTAGAAAAGTTTATATGACATTTTAGTCTTAAAATGTGACCAAGAATATGCCGTTAAAGTTATATGGGTTCCTCGCGAGCACCTTGTATATATCGTTGTCTGGGTACCCGCAACTCAAGCTTTCTTGAGCTTACCGTGGGACTCAGTCATTCTGTGTAAGAATGTCCTATAATTTTTATATATTATTTTAACAGCGTACATACCTAAAGACATAAACATTTTTGGAAATGGCCTAGTTTCAGAATAAGTATATTTCTTTTTGAATAACACTATTCATATAAGGGATGTTTATTTTGTTACAATACGATCAATGAGCATTATTCGTTAGGCTATTTGTAATATCGGGTTATAAGTAATACTGGGTCAGTAGACATCTCGAATAAAATCCGATTTACCTCTTTAATTAACCTGAATCATCCAAACGTGCTACAAAAACATCAATTAAACCGGAAACGGCAAAGTTCAACGGAATATCAAATTCCAAGCTAATAATACTTTCGAGTACTTGCTCCAGCAAACTTGAATGAGAAACACTTTTAAATTTTTCAACGAAATCTTGACGAAGCGCTGTACAAGTATGGGACCTAGCAGCTGCGCCCAGGCAGAGCTGCTGACATATGTAACTAATCCATCATAACTACAATCAAATTCTTAAACAATTATGAACTCTGTTCTAATACGACAAAGTACACATTGGAGTGTTGATCGATCGTAGTTACGATACATTGATGTTAGATATATTACAACTGCAGGCATGCAGGGAACGAATGTGATACGTGACTGGTAGTATAGAGGCGTTACTTCCATCAATAAACTAGCTCTCGTCTCCCAACAAAACCATACAAGTCTGACCTCTTGTCACACAAGTTTTTACTAGAAAAATAGTCCATTCTATACTAGTCAGGTCATGGCAGGTGGCCTGAAAGCTATGCGACTACAGGATATGGCAATATATCACGTGCGCTTACTGATCTACCTCGCTACAGGACCCAGATTTAGAGAGCTGGCTTTATATCACTAGAATTATGGGCAGTTTTGTAGTCTAAGTAACACATGTGCTGGTGAAACCGCTGTTTTGGGGTACCTAGTTTGAAATTCGCTAATATCTACGATTCATATGGTTCATAACCATTTATTATTTTTTATTTAAGTATAGGTATATTTCAGTGTAGTGTAGTGACATTACAGTCCCAACATATTGATTATGTAAAGTGCGTTCATAATCATGTCGTAGGAGGTAGGGCATAGCGAATGATATTCCGCTTTGTGTGGTAGGGCACAGTACAGCGGATATCATCTCGCTCGAATTTGGAGCAGAGCCCAACTGGGGACGTAACTACCTCCGCCTTACAGAAGGCCGCAGCCAAATAGCACTAGACCCTACTCAGTGTTGTGTTTCTGCCGGTGAGTAAGGCTGCCAGGGCTCAACAAGGGTGCGGTGGCTGGTGACGGAAGGACCTACGGAACTAATTGGTTCCGTCTATTGTCCTTTGAGTCGTCGGCAACCCGAACCCTCCTTGGAACTTGTACACTCATTTTTGCTGTGTACTTAACACAGCAAAAGGGATTGTACAGGTTTCTAATGGGTTGGCAACGCGCATGTGACATTCCTTGAGTTGCAGGCGTCCATAGGTTACGGTGACCGCTTTCCATCTGGCGGACCGTTTGCTTGTTTGCCACCAACGTAGTATTAAAAAAAAAAAAAACAAGTGTTGACGGCTTATGCATCATCTCGCAAAATCTCAGGCACGTACTTCTCACAGGCTGAGATTGCCTCTCAATCACGGTATAGTGGCGTTCTCGATATCGAGTAACAAATAAAAACTCATGACATGCAGATTGCACCCCGTTACCATGGACATGAGCTAAAGCTAAATATTTTCACTATCAGAATGTACCATAATATATGTATTAATTTACTAATGGCACAAGACAACTCATTATTATTAAACAGATAAAAGACATTATATAAAAATGGCGGTCATGTCCCTAACCAACTTTACACCGTAGGCAACAACTTTTAAGCAATTAAATTTACCAACGATTTGTAGGCCTCTTTAGTCCGACGGAATCTGAAAACACTGTCGTAAAACGGCTCCATCAATGTAAGCGGGTTCCTTTTAGTGCTGCCAAAACTACGTTTACGACAGTACGTTGGCAGATATTTTAATACGGACAATGGCGTTCAAATATATGAAAGAGGCGCGTTCCTGCGACCGGTTTGATATAATCCTGCAAATTATTTTTAAAAAATCTTGACAGAAAGTAAATTGTATCAACCGAGTTGAACGAAAAGTTTCATAGGAAAATGGAGATATTTTACTAGAAATTTATAATAAGCATAGATATAGACAAGATGGATTACTTCCCTTGGTCAGATTCTTGGAAACGATACTTCCGTCAGCATCGAAAGAAAGCTTCAAGATCCAGTGTTGATGTTGAACCTATATTTTTCTTTTGATATTAGATGAGTGAATTACTACCACATTTTCTTTTCTGAGACGAAAAGAATACCTCGGACAATGGCGTTCAAATATATGAAAGAGGCGCGTTCCTACGCACATCAGTCTAAGCTCGTGTAAGAGGTGAACGCGTACCATGCTTGTGTAAGTGACAGGTCGACTGATCGAGTTTTTAACAGGCGGTAACTGTGATGTAACCGAATTCTTCTATAGATACAGATCAGTCAGCATAAAGTCATAAACTACAACAATGTAGACTACGATAGTATACATACAATAGTTACATGGTTAAGTATCCATTAGTTACCGGTCCGAGTACCCTCATTTTGCAAACCGCAAGAGTCCCGGAACTTCTGAAAGGTCAACATTACGTATAAATACCATAACCCGTAGCCAAGAGTACCTACCTACAATGGTTGACGCTCCGTGGCATGCGATACGCAACTGTCTGTATTGCACATAGGATATAGGAAGAAGAGATCGGACATACTCCATGGGCATTTTCAGAATTTGGGTCCCCCCAATTAGCGTAAGTTGTTAACAAAAATTAACTCGATGTCAGTTTTGTGACGACAATTAAGCCAAAAATCTGTCTAAAAATTTGCTTTTTTCACATTTCGAATGTAGATTATCGCCTAAAGTTTATGTGTATTTTAACACAACAACAATATTTGTATTGAAATTTTATGCTTAATTATCGTCACAAAACTGACAGTGAGTTAATTATTTTTGTTAACAACTTACGCTAATTGTGGGGTCCCAAATTCTGAAAATGTCCTACTGGGCGATTTGTATTGAATACGACTACTGCCAGCTCTTCAACCCACACATTTGTAGATGGACGCGCTCCTGTAGCGTAATGCACGCGCATCTTTTCCATGTCTGTTTACATGCGAACGAGCAGCGAGTATTGTCACCGCGCACACACACGACGACAGCTGAACAGGGTGCGTACCCGAATGGCACAAACGCTCACGAAACGAAACGCTAGTAGATATCTATCTCTATCGCTCTTGCGTATTGGCGCGACAGAGCCAGACTAACATTCGCGGCGTTTCGTTTTCATTTCGCGTCGGAGAAATGCCATTCGGCTACGGGGCCTGAACTCCTATGAGCTAATAACTGCAACGCGTCCGCCAGCGGCTTGATCGCTCTCTTATGCTCACGACAATGATACCTACAGACGAGCAACAGATAAAAAAAAAAATTAAACTGTTTATTTCAAAAAAAGTAATTATTACAAATTCTTAAGCCTAGTAATAATCTTTAATGTTTAAGATTGTCTTAACTAGGACAATAGCAGAGGAATATAGCCCCTGTTCTTATTTCTTAATGTTTATTATTAATGTATGTCTTTCCCATCACGGAACAATGGTATTCCGGACCTTTGGGAGGCGTGCGCGGAGCCGAAGCCAACACGTAGAGGCCCTTTCGACACTTTAATGAAATGTAAGGGGTACACCGAGCGGATGTTGCCCTTGCCCGTATCATGGGACACACGCAGAGGCAACACCCGCCAGGGTGTAAAGAGGACTATTTGAGAGTTAATGGAATCTAAAATGAACTGGTCTATTTTGATGAAAGTGATGGACTAAATACTGGGCTATGGATAAAAAACCGGACGCCTGCCTAATAAAACGGTATCCAATTTTATTTCCGGCAGACGGTGACTCGTCCCCACAAGATGGGCCCCCACAAAAAGCGACATCCAAGATGGCTCAAGGGCAACACCGGTGTGAGAACTCAAGGGTGTCGAGAGGTGTACACCGCTTTCTGCCCAGTGGCTGTGAAGCCACTGCACCAACTCGCGTCTTATGCAAATTTTCACTTCCACCCTGGGGCATGTAGCCCTAACGACTCCACTCTGGACGGCCAGCCAAGGCAAGCCAGAGGTAGAGAGTACTGTCCCACCCACCCGCCTTACGGGTAACAGAACTCCCTAGGAGCACTCGGGTACGTGGGGTCGCTGTTCCCCAACAGCTCGCCACAAGCTGCCCTGCGTTGACTGATTGTGCATGTGCAATCAGTCAACGCCTGGTAAATATTATTAATATTATTATATATATATTGTACTATACCTATCATTGCTTGTTAATCATCATCAATATTACTTTGCATTTCTTTTCTTATAATATGTCTTATCTTAATAGGTTTATTATCTATGTCTTGTAATACTTTGTTAGGAAAGCTGTTTAGAGTAGTTGGTAGGTATGAAGTCCAGACTCTGTTGCCATATTCGTTATTCGTTTTTGGGACTCTGAAATGTGGTTCGTTCGGCAAGTGTCGGAGGTTGGTCGGTCTTTTGTATCTATCCAGCTTTCCTAATTCGTCTTTATATTCTAAAATCACAGCCAGTTTAACTTTATTATATATACTTAATACTCTACAATGTTGGAATAGTTTTTCATAGTTGTGCTTATATTTATGTTTTATTTTTAATGGAACTATAGTTTTCAGTATTCTTATTTGTAAGTTGTAAATTCTGTGTAGATAAGTATTAAATGTACGTCCGTAACTAGATACTCCGTAATTGATTATGGAGTCGGCAAGGGCCATATATAACAAGCGGAGTGTGGTGTATGGCATTCTATGTTTAAGTATGCTTAAGTTGCTGAGGATTGCTCTAAGTCTGTTGCATACATGATAGATATGAGGTCCCCAGTTGAATTTGCTATCAATTTTTAAGCCAAGGTACGTATGGGTTTCAACTACCTCTAATGAATCACATTTACAATGTGATGAACGAGAGTGCATACATGAATGTTCGTGGGCTATAATTCTGGGAGTGGAATTAACCTTTATATACGGTGAATGAATATACATTATTTTTGTTTTATTGTAGTTTAGGGATAGTCCTACGTCATGAGCCCATTGACACAATTTATCAAATTCGCTTTGCATTTGACACTCTACATTCTTTACATTAGTATTTGCTGTAATTAGGCAAGTGTCATCAGCAAACTGGTATACAGAGGCATTTTGAAATATGTTATTCATATCATTTACGTATATTAAATATTCGGTAGGCCCTAATATGGATCCTTGCGCTGTTCCATGATAGGATTCTAAGAGTTCACTTTGCTCTCCTGCTATACTGACAGTGTTAGATCTTCCTAAATGGTAGTGTTGTAACTTACATCAAAATAAGGTTACTAACGCCATCTAGTTAAGAATATGTGTAACATGTGTCTATGCTCCCATATCTAGTTTTGAAATAAAGCCTTACTTGTCAACCGTCATTCGTGCGTTTCATTATAGGTTATGGGTCCCATCCCGTTTTTAATTAAAAAGTAATTGTAATAGTTAGTGTTTTTCGTGTAAAGTGCTTAAAAATGAGTTCTCATTTTCTGACGAACGTGCCGAAGCTGAAAGGTCGCGAGAATTACGACGATTGGGCGTTCGCAGTAGAAAATTTGCTGATACTTGAAGGCGCGAACAAGTATATCAAGGAAGAACCTGCGGCAGACGGGACTACAACAGTGGTAGACGCTGCAGACGCAAAAGCACGAGCGAAGCTGATTTTGACGATAGATTCATCATTATTTGTGCATATAAGGAAGACAAAGACCACGAAGGAATTGTGGACGGCGTTGAAGACTTTGTTCGACGTTTCGGGATTTTCGCGGAGGATTACTTTGCTTCGTCATTTAATATCCATCAGACTGGAAAACTGTGAAAATATGACGAATTATGTGACACAAATAGTTGAAACTTCGCAGAGATTGTCCGGTACGGGTTTCAAAATTGATGATGAATGGGTGGGCTCTTTGATGCTTGCTGGTTTACCAGAACGTTTTATGCCCATGATTATGGCTATCGAGCACTCTGGTATCAGTATAACGGCCGATTCCATCAAGACAAAATTACTCGATATGGAATCAAGTCAAGTAAGTGAAACGGAACGCAATTCAGCATTACTTGCAAAAAGTCACTTGAAGAAGAAGTGTAGCAACACTAGCAAGCATAGACAACAGACCGGTCAAACGTCAAAATCGAATGAAAACACGAAAAACATAACCTGTTACAAATGCAGAAATACAGGCCATTATCAGAGCCAATTAGCCAGCAAGACTCCAGCGACTCTGAATCAGAACACCTAGACGTGGAAAATGAAGGTGAACAGCATGAAGAGGAAGCACAGCAACAGTTATTAGAAGATACCTCTAGAACAGATGCTGGCCTGTCACAGTTGAAACCTGAAAATCAACTGTCTTCAGAAGATGCTTTGCCGAGAAGACCTGATGTATCAGAGAGATTGCCCGCTGTCAATGAAGAGCGACAGAAGCGACAGAGGAAAAAGCCTGAGCGGTATGGTTTTGCAAATACATGCACCAGCACCTATGTGGGAGAAGGTGAAATGACATATGCGGAAGCTGTCAGTGGTCCTGAAAAACAACAGTGGTTGCAGGCGATGGCTGATGAACTGCAGTCATTTGAAGACAACGAGGTTTGGGAAGTTGTTGATGCTCCGGATAGGGCAAGTGTAGTGCAGTGCAAGTGGGTGTTGAAAAAGAAACGTGATTGTGACAATAAAGTGAGATACCGTGCTCGGCTTGTCGCTAAGGGCTTTACGCAAAAGCTTGGCGTAGACTATCAAGAAACATTTTCCCCTGTGATTAGGCACTCAACGTTGAGGTTACTGTTTGCCTTAAGTGTACAGTTGAATATGGATGTAACTCATTTAGACGTCACAACAGCTTTTCTTAATGGTCAACTTAAAGAAAATATTTTTATGCATTTGCCAGAAGGTTTTCCCGTCACAGATTCGAACAAAGTGTTGAAATTAAAAAAGGCTGTTTATGGTCTAAAGCAATCATCGCTTGCTTGGTATAAGAAAGTGGATGAATCTTTATGTAAATTAGGATACACTAAAAGTAAACTTGAGCCTTGTGTATTTGTAAAGAATCATAACAATAATTTGAAAACTATTGTTGGTGTGTATGTTGATGATTTTTTAATATTTTCAAATCATAGCACAGAAAAGGATGATCTTGTAAAGGCTCTGAGCCTAAAATTTAAACTAAAAAATTTGGGCCAAGTAAAACAGTATTTGGGTATGAGGATTAATGTGAATAAAGATGAAAATGTCATTACTATAGATCAGGAAAATTATATAGAGACATTGTTAAAAAAATTTGATATGGAAGATTGTAATCCTGCAGAAACACCTATAGAATGTAAACTAAATGTTGAAAAGCCTAATAATTGCGAAGAAAAACTGCCATATCAAAAGCTTATAGGTAGCTTGATGTATTTATCTGTATTAACTCGGCCAGATATTTCTTATGCTACTAGTTACTTGAGTCAATTTAATAACTGTTACTCACATGTTCATTGGAGCTATGCTAAACGAGTCTTAAGATATTTATTGAGAACAAAAGACTATTGTTTGAAATATTCCAAAGGAAAAGCAGAACTGGTAGGTTATGTAGACTCAGATTGGGCGAGTGATGCCATTGACAGACGTTCATATACAGGTTTTTGTTTTATGAAATCGGGTTCTGCAATTTCTTGGGAGAGCAAAAAGCAACGGACTGTTGCCTTGAGCTCATGTGAGAGTGAGTACATGGCTTTATCAGAAGCTGGCCGTGAAGCCATTTACTTACAAAACCTAGAAGTAGAACTAATGGGTTCTAGTAATAAAATTGTGATATACAGTGACAGTCAGAGTGCATTGAAGCTGGCAAATAATCATCAGTCGCACAAGCGTTCCAAACATATTGATGTTAGGTATAATTTCATTAGAGAAATAATTAATGATGATATTGTGGAAACAAAGTATTTGCCAACCACTAACATGCCCGCTGACATGTTAACTAAAGGTTTACCGGAGATTAAACATTACAGGTTTATGAAAACACTTGGTATAGTCCAAAAATGAATTTATTACTGTTTCTTGTAAGTAAATCATTGTGTAGTTATTTATAAACTTGTGTTATTTTAGTTAGTTAACTTGTCTGTAAAGACAAATATTGTGATATTAAATAAAGAAAATATTATTTCTCCGGTTTGTGCCTATTAAATTTTAGTTTATTTGTTATTTTGATTGGTATTATCTCTTTATTTACATGAACATATTTACATAATTATATAAGAAACTAAGACTAAACTTAAAAGCTAGCTAATGTCTAAAATAGGCCCTTGAGGCATTGTACCAAGGATACTGGCGACATTTCCTCGCTGTATCGCAATGCTGATACGTTGTGCGAGGAAGTCGCCAGCTCTTCGGTCACCAGTTACCTCAACCAGACGCTTCGCGATTTCTGTGAACAACTTGTTCGCGCTGGGGCCCCATGGACCTAGAGTTTCTACACCAAAGGGTACAAAAAGGTATTCTTTGCCAAGACTTTTGTATTTATTACGTTTCAAAATTTCGGCACTTTCTGCCGCTGCGCCCGCTTTTATCTTGGTCCGTTGGAGGTGAGACGGTGCCAATGTGTCTACGCAGGTAGCATCCCACACTAACATTCGTCCCATACTCCAAGGGACCAAGGACACTCCATCAGGCCTCTTGCCATCATCTCTGATTATGCCAGTCGGCTCAAGGAGAGCAGGCACATTGATGGTTGCAAGGGACCGACGGATAATGTCATTAAGCGACGCATGTCTCGAAAAACGGCCTGCACTTTTTTGACAAGATGGACTTTCACTTTTTTTTTTGATTTTGATATAGTGGGGGTGTTGTAACTTACATCAAAATAAGGTTACTAACGCCATCTAGTTAAGAATATGTGTAACATGTGTCTATGCTCCCATATCTAGTTTTGAAATAAAGCCTTACTTGTCAACCGTCATTCGTGCGTTTCATTATACCATTACCATTGAACCAGTTTAGTGTTGGCCCCTGTATGCCATTTTGGTGAAGATAGATACCTACGCTACGCCAAAGAGCGTCAACATTTGGTACTCTTGGCTATAAGCTCTGCGCTATCTACGATCATGTTAATTATGCTTCATTCAACCTTATTACAAAGATTTAAGGTAGAAAACTGTTCAGTTAAGACTTCAGGCTGTTGGATTTAGTACACATTAACTGACGATATCGATAACACTGCCTCATTAAATTGCTTTTATCTTATGATTTGGGTCCTTCTATTTGATTCGACATTTGGAGATGGAAAAATGGATACATATTCTTATATCTGGACCATTTTTTTCAAAGTTGTCCACCTCACTTTTTTTTGGATTTGGAAATTTTATGTGTTATCCACTCAAAATCGCGAGCTCTTTCTATCCTAATAGGAGAAAAAGAGTGTCCCAAGGTTTTTTTCCCATCCCGTTACCATTTTTTCATACATTTTGTATTGGCGGTAACGGAATGGAAGGTTTGAAAAAATGTAAATGGAAATCTTGGGACATTTTTTTTCTCCTATCAGGATCGGAAGAGTTCTCGATTCTGAGTATTAATCGCGTAAAAAATACCCATGTTACAAAAAATTGAGGGTGGACAACTTTGAAAAAAATGGCCCATCTACACATTTTTAACCCCCGACGCAAAAACGACGGGGTGTTATACGTTTGACGTATCTATCTGTCTATGTGTGTGTCTGTCTGTGGCATCGTAGCTCCCAAACGGATGAACCGATTTAGATTTTTTTTTTCGTTTGAAAGCTGAGTTAGTCGGGAGTGTTCTTAGCCATATATGTATTGGCAGAGTGCAAAGCGGGTGGAGGGGGTAGCTAAAACGATCACAGCGCTCACTACGGCCAAAATTGACATCTTAGTCGCTGACTTGCGCTGTCAAATGCATATTGCAGTAAACATTTTCATGTCGTTTTTGAGATAAATTTAATACGGGCCCAGTAAAATTTGTTATGGCGAATTGTAATAACTCCAAGAAAAGTAGCGACTAAATTCTAGCTATTTCCAAGACCGTGGTGGAAACGAAACCACCGTTTAAGTGAATAGTTGCCGTAAGAAGAAAAGTGTCGTCCAATCTCTGAAGTTTTACTTAATAGTGCGTAATCATTTGATACAAGTATTGAATTGAATTTACGGTGAATTTATAGTGCAAATTTTATTGGAGGTAGAAAAGCCGAC
Source organism: Leguminivora glycinivorella (assembly GCF_023078275.1). Taxonomy (NCBI): domain Eukaryota; kingdom Metazoa; phylum Arthropoda; class Insecta; order Lepidoptera; family Tortricidae; genus Leguminivora; species Leguminivora glycinivorella. The sequence goes on along the minus strand of NC_062979.1, from coordinate 15,684,324 downwards.
GTGGAAGCCAATCCCAGTTATGTTCGAAAATCATTTTATTTGTTTCTTCATCTGTGCTCCTGTTTACAAATCGAAACGGATTGACGAAAATGCGTAAATATCGAGGTTTCAATGGGAAGAAGGAGCACGATAACAATAGAAGCAGAAGCAGTCCATCCACTGAAGGCTTATCACATTTTAAATAAAATTCCTTAGAACTTATTTCATCGCATTCATGATTGTATTTGATGTGATATCTGGTAAACCTCCAATATTTTCAAGTAAATGAAACAAGTTTTTGTAATGTATATTATAATTAAACGTTATTATAGCAAGTTTGTTTTTATTTTACAATAAACCCTGTACTTTGCAATGATATTTATAATTCCTATAAGTAGTTAGCCTATGAAAATGACAGTATAGCAGTGAACTGATCAACTATTTCAAAAGCCAATGATTTATTTATACTTTATTGCACATAGGTAAATGGTGGAATAATGTCTTCAATCTGTAGAAAATGCCCAGCTAGCACCAATTTGTTGCCTTTATTCATCGTCTCAGGTTGGAAAATGTTTTCTTGAGCGATGGCACGAAACCCCGTTTTAGTCACCAGTTTGTTAATTTCTCACTGAAAACAACGATTTAATGTTATTGGCGATAATGTTGTAACCACCATCGTCCAAAATTGTCTAATGTAGTAAAATAGCACAAGATTTCATTAATTTTTTCACAATGTTTACTTACTTCTCGCTTCACAGCGGTTACAATATTGTCACTGTCACGTGGCGTTGTCGTCGCGCACGGTCCCAATATATGTTTCATCAAAATCGGTCCACTATGTCGCGGTCGGGGGTTATTTCAAAATTTTAATTTTGTGCTTAGGTTAGTTACTTTATTTCATCTGTTAGCTGTTAAAAAAAGTCATATTCATGTCTTGTATTTTTTCATTTACTTTATTGTTGGGTAACAACATATTTACAATAATAGAAATGTACCTAGTCTGACTCTGTCGTGCCAATACGCAAAACCGATAGAGATAGATAGCTACGAAAGAGATATTATCGTGTGCGTTTCGTCAGCGTTTGTGCATTCGGTTACGCACACTGAGTAGATATAAGTAACGTGGCTTTCTTTTTAATACTTAGTTAACTCAGAAATAAATAAATATGATTATAGGACTTTCTTACAATGGCTGCATAACCTTCAACGCCTACTTTTTCGATTAATGTCTCTGTTTCTGCTACCCAAAGGTTGGAAGACATTACTTTTTAGTGATAAAACCGGCGTGTCAGCCTCTATATGAATTGTTTTACTTTGTATCTCTTTACTGAGATACAATGTCGGTATGTGTTATATCGGCCTATACACGGAATTCACCTATTTATTTTAATCAAATTACGTACTTATACCTATATCACTGTTTTCTATCCAATTTACAATTGCGTCGAATGTCTCCAACGGAACCCACAGATTACTTAAGACACATTAAAGATTCAGAACTAATCTAGAGCACTTACCGTCGAGAGCAAATAAAGAGCAATCGAGGGGCAAATTGCGAACCAATCCAAGCTGCCTGATTAAATATTGAGATCTCGGCTAATAGGAATTGTGAGTGTAATGGATATGGGCACAGTTTGGGAAGGCTTGACCTTTAAGACGAGGTCCTTGAAAATTTAAATTAATTTGACTGAATTTGATTTGAACGTTCAGAGTATTAAAACTGTTTTATTTTTGTCAAAATAAAATTAGAAGTAAAATACAGATTCAGAGATTGATTGAGAAAATTATACACGGTGTAATATGATATGAGGAAACCGAAAGATTTTAACTGCGCATGTCTGAGGGCAAAATAAAGATAAAATGGTATAATGAATGACGTCAAGGAAATTTTTTGTGTTATTTTTTTGGATGTATTTTCACATAAAAAGTAAGTGTTATTACAATTCCTTTTTTTAAATACTACATTGCAATGAGTCAGTTTCTTTTTGATATCTATTAACGAGAATAGTTAGATTATGTCCGATAACGGTATCATCGCCGTCATAACAACGTTTTGTTATGAGAAATAATTGGTATTTTTTTTAATGCTTAAAACTCGGCGAAATCCCGAAAAGTTTTAATATATGACATTTATTTTTCTAATATGATGGAATACGCTAGTAAAATTATTCAGTTTCCTCATGTTACACCGTGTATTATTTCGACTTTCTACAGTTTCTACCATATGCTAATATGAGAGAGAACTTTGATACTGACGGCCTCTTGTAGTCTTGTCTACGCGCGCAGTCTTCAGTCAAGTGACATTCCGTGCAAACGATACGCAACTATTTACTGTCTCTGTTGCACCAATGCGTAATAAAGGAAATACGATACTACTAAATAGGATACGAAAACTGAACAGTGTTTTCTACACTCCCAAGTTCCCTCAAAGTGTAGTGAGTCGCGAGGAAAATCCCGAGACGTTAAAATAATGAGATGATATTGATAAGACAAGTTTAGGCATATTTGAAACTTAGTTTCCCTCGAGTTTGGGGAAGTTGAAACTGTAATTAAACTCTAAGAATATTCCTTAGTTACGAAAATGATTAATATTAATTTCGCGTAGCAGCTACCTTTTACATAATACCTGTCACAGAAAATCACAAATAATTTATTTTTGAAATATACATATAAATACCTATAAAACGCACATTGGAGCTAGGGAGAATTATTTTAAAAGCCGGGGTTGAAAGGAGTAGACTTCAGTGTACTTTTTCTGATCAAATTTTAAAAATTTTGGAATAAAACCCTGATCAAGAGCACCGTATGAAGAATGATCAAAGTGGAGGAAGCAACATAGGTACATCAGGATCACGGCAAATTAAAACTCATAGTCTCTGCCTTCCTTCCAGGAAACAGGACAGCTTATTTACATGTATGTCCAGTTATGTTTACTACATAAAAATATGAAAAGTTTTTATATTTTACCAAACGCAAACACACAAAAAATACGAATTTCAGCTCGCATGCATTGCAGATATAATCCCGCACACCTACGAGTATAAAGTAAAAATGTCGCCAGTTTCCCGGCTTGTTGACAAACAGTTGAATGTGGAATCGTAAACTGCACGCTGCGACTCCCAAATCATATTGGCATGGGATTTTATGATGAGCACGGTAAACATTTTCGCAGTGCGCGGTCGTAACTTGCCTACAATGGGGGCACTGCGGTACAATATCGGGATGGCGCCTTGGGTATTTAGCTAAGTTTGTTGCTGTTTGCTGTAGACAAAGGAGCTATTTTGGTATCCTACTAGGTAATATTATAAATGGGAAAGTGTGTGTGTCTGTTTGTTTATCCGTCTTTCACGGCAAAACGGAGCGACAAATTGACGTGATTTTTTAAGTAGATATAGTTGAAGGGATGGAGAGTGACATAGGCTACTTTTTGTCTCTTTTTAACGCGAGCGAAGCCACAGGCAAAAGTTAACTACATTATGTATATAAATTGAACTGTGTTCCAGTGTTACTGCAGTATTAGGGCGCATGATTATCAGAGGTCGGTCAGGCCCCGTAGCCGAATGGCATTTCTCCGACGCCAAACGAAAGCGATACGCCGCTGGCTCTGTCGCGCCAATACGCAAGCGCGAAAGAGATAGATATCTACTAGCGCTTCGTTTCGTGAGCGTTTCGTGAGCGATTGTGCCATTCGGCTAGCCACCCAGGTTGCGCTGAGTTCGAACATTGCACATGATCCTGATTTTTAGGTCATTAATTAGACATATCTTTCGTCATAAAATCTGTTCGGATAGAGAAGAGTCGTGGAATGTATTGGACCCTATACATTTCACGACTCTAACATAATTACAAGGCAAACACTACCCTTTACTGCTCTTTGATCATTACTGATGACTGCATTGCTGCAGTAAACAATAGACCAAATATTAAGTTGGTAACTGTGAGTTTGGCAAATAAAACAAACCCATTTAATAAGTTGGGAAATGAATACTCGCCGGAATAAAATTCCGCGAAACATGAGTTGGGAAGTTGTAAATGGCCATACAATTGTTGGCGATAAATAAATAGAGGAGTGCCACATGCAGTCTGAATAATATCTGCCAAAAAATTAAAAAAAAAAACTGTAGGTAATTAACATTCCTCACAATATTTTACACGATTTATGTATCCCAATTTGCAATTTGCAGTAATAAGCACGCCAGACTCGTTAAAAGAAAGCGTTGTAAAACTCGGCAAGTCTTGTCTTTGTCGTTCGCTTTGAAATTCTGTCAGTGGCTCGTTAGCGAGTTTCTGAGAGCGGAACCGCGACCTAATTATATAAGCCAGTTTTCTAACTTCATAAAAACGCTGTGTTGTGCACATTTTTTTATTTGAAGAAAATTGCAGAAAAAACAAAGCAATCCTGTGGCCAAGATTAAGCCCATTATAATAATAATAATAAAAAAACTGACATTTTATTACGTCAGGTGGCGTGGCGCTATAGCCGACACTGTCAAATAACATCATTTTTTTTAAATATTTATCTTCTTTCAAAAGTTGACTCCGTATCTATAGTTGCAGCTGTAGCTCCAGGGGTGGAAGTGTTAAAGAGCTTAACGCCGCGAGTAACTTCGGAGAAAGCGCAGCACCACCTCTCGACACCCCTGAGCCACTCATGCCGGTGTTGCGCCTGGCCGTCTCTACGATGGCGAATCAGGTGCCCATCTACCGAGTGGCAAGTCACCGCCTGCCTCGATTGTGCCAACAATGTTATGGCAGGTGTCCGATTTCTTTCTGCAATAGCCCAGTCTTTTTTCCACCCAAACTTAAACCATAGACCAGTATTCAATCCATATTATTTACAATAGTTTCCAATGCCTGTTGAAACCGATTCACGGGTATCTATTCATGTACCTGTGAATGGGTTCCAGCAGGCGTTCAACATGACATCAAATATCTCCAATCGGCCTCTACGTGTTGGATCTATATCCCCACGCACGCCTTATAAATGACCGGGCTCGAAAGACCCGAGAGTTTTAAAACAGAGAAACATATAATAATAAAAAAAACTGACATTTTATTACGTCAGGTGGCGTGGCGCTATAGCCGACACTGTCAAATAACATCATTTTTTTCGAACATTTATCTTCTTTCAAAAGTTGACTCCGTATATAGTTGCAGCCTCATTTTTTTCTAAACTATCAGTGTGCCTCCTTGACCGCTGCTAAATTTTAAATTGTCACTAGTGAAAAAGAAACATTGCTATATTTGTTATGGATTGGTAAAATTATTGTTAAAAATGCATCTCGTATTTGATGCAAACGCCAAACAATGATACGGAATGACAATTGCAACAATAAGTCTCAATTGGGACAATCGTCCAATGATTGTCATCTTGCCGATGCTCAAAATTTGACTCGTTGCATCCGTCGACTGTTTTTTTTAGTCATTGTACTGTATTTACTATGATAATGTCAGGACGTGAAAGCTCCTCATTCTTACCCTATGCCTTTGTGCTATGCAACGCGGGCGTACATAACCACTTTAACTGTGTAAAAGCTAGCTGAGAAAATCCTTACTAATCCGAAACGACTTGTCTCGAAACTTGCCAGACACAAGATACTTGCAGTAGTAGAAGAAAATAACATAAAGCTCTAAATAAATAATTATGTTGTATGAATAAGTGCAAAAAGTTCGTCTATGGTATAGGATTTGTACAGAATTATATAATAAGTTAACATTACGTTAGTATAGAATATGTCGTCTCGAAATCATTTCAAACATATCGAAATGAACGAATGGCTTAGTTTGAACCAAAAGTACAGTCCCTTTCTGATGCACAGCACTATCCTTGTTGGTTTTGTAGAGTTTTCAAAAAAGGTATTTTACCAATTTACAAAACTACATGAACTTCCTCCGCTGGATACCAGTACTTTACTTAAATTTGTAGAGATTAAATGACAAAGTCGTGGCATAGTGCATTTAATTAAATAATGTATGTGTGTATGTATGTATAAGCTTTATTGTACATAAAGGAAACAAAAAAGACACAGTTACAGAGTCAGAATAATGATCATTATTGATCAGAGAAATGATAATAACTTTAGTAAGTATTTTACAAGCTGTGATATCAGCTATCTGCAGCTACTGTCTATATTTTAGACACGTGTTAACGTGATAAAAGGAAATCCATATCCACAACGCAGGCTTCGTCAAACGCGTAGGTACCAAATAGCATCTGCAACAAACTTCGTCCAAACTACATCAATCATAATCAACCACAGGCTTCGTCAAAAGTGTACAATGATAAAATCGCAACAAGCTTTGTCCAAAACCCTAGGAATACGTACATGCTCCCTTTAATCCCCATGAATAAAGGAAAATGAATGTACATTATGTTGATTCTAGGAGACCATTGGGAGCGCTGCTGACTTTCGCCATACAATTATCTTTATCCGTGACGTTTACGATATCGAGTAACGTATTCTAAATCGTCAATAACTTATGGTAGAGACTCTGGTAGCAATTTAACAGTTTTCCGTTTGAAGAATGACCCAAAAACATTGTTGAACTTAAGTTGTACTATTTCCGTTCTATTTATAAAAATATCACGAAGAAAAATTCTTGAACTTGTAGAGAGTTAAGTGAGTTTGTATTTTCACGTAAGGCGCAGGACACACGGAGAATCACGGTGCCGACCACCGCGGTTTTTGTCGAAAAGGAGGAAATTCAATGTTGATATTACAGAAGTTGGCTGTGTTAAGTTAAGGCCACATGCACCACCAGCTTAACTCAAGGTTAGTGGGCTGTCAACTGACAAATTCCATATGAAATTGTGGGTTAACCTCCATTTTCGGTGGTGCAAATGACCCGTAGTGAAGAATAGACCAGCGTTACTGAACCCCTCAAACGCCTTGTTCCTGATCTGTCACAGATAATTTCAACTGTAATTAACAAATTGAAGGGTTTACCCTTGAATCGCCGACAGACACTTCTTCGAATATTATTTCAAAGACAACGTTTCAAATAATTTCATTTCATCGACAGTTTATATCGTAGAACAATCGATACAAGTAAAATCAAACCGGAAATTGTGGACGACATCCGGAAAATTGCGGGCCACAACTGGATGAGACTAGCTCAGGACCGGGACAAGTGGCGTACTAGAAGAGAGGCCTATGCTCAGCAGTGGGCGATAAAGGGCTGATATGATGATGATGATGAAAATCAAACCGTAGACTTTTATTTCGTAGATAAGTTATTCCGAGTATACTTTATATAAAATTTTACAATTTGTAAACTGTTTGATTGGTCACAGTTCTAACCTAACCTAAACCTACTTTAAATAAAAATCGTTATTGTGTGTGGGGTCGCTGTTCTAACCTAACCTAAACCTATTCTGTAAACTGTTTGTTTTTGTGTGTGGTCACAGTTCTAATCTAACCTAAACCTACTCTGCAATACGTTTGCTTCTGTGTAAATCACAGTTCGAACCTAACCTAAACCTACTCTCTAAACTATTTGTTTTTGTGTGTGTTCACAGTTCTAACCTAACCTAAACCTACTCTGCAATACGTTTGCTTCTTTGTAAATCACAGGTCGAACCTAACCTAAACCTACTCTGTCAACTATTTGTTTTTTTGTGTGGTCACAGTTCTAACCTAACCAAACCTAATTTAAAAGCCATTCGTTGTTGTGAAGTTCGCAATTCTAACCTAACCTAAACCTACTTAGTAAGCCGTTTGTTTCTGTATGATCACACTTCTAACCTAAACCTACTCTAATATAGGATTAAAGCCAATGGTCATAGTTTAATTATAGACGTATGTGATGTGCCACGATGAAATCGACAATTTGAAGTTTCTTAGAATAGAAACATCTATAAATGTGTGGTACGACAAATGAGAAAGTTTTGTAATAATACGTCGAATAAATGAATTGCGATGTTTTGTAGTTCTGCTATTTGAAGTACTTTGAAACGAATCAGCGATGAAGAAATATCAGTTGAATAGTATTTATAATAACTAAGAAAATTTCAAATAAATAGTAGTTGAAACAAAATTACACGAAACAATTTTACTCGAACTAAACTTTCGATGATTTGTTGTCGTTGAAATGATATTCGATGAAAAGTTTGTCGGCGAAACAAGGGTACACCAAATTGAAGGTTATTAGTGTAATTTAGTGGCACACTTTTGATGACAGCGTTCCAGAGATTAAACGTCAACAATGTCAACATTATTTGATTTTGAATAAAAATAAAATATTCTTTATTGCATCACAAAAAATAGAACAAAAATCTTATCTGTGGGTAACGGAGCAACAGGCGGTCTTATCTCTTCCAGGCATCCTTAAGGTAGCAGGATGAAATACAATTAACAGTAATCTTTTGAAATATCGTAGGTATATACGCTACCGTACGGCCGTCTCACTGCTGTGTTAATCGTTCTGTCTGCGTGTGTTTCTTGCAAATCAGCGATCGACGACCTTATATATTTATGAGCGAGTCCTACGCCAATAACATGATATAACTCGTAATTTTGGACTATTAGGTACGAGTTTTATTTTTTATTTAAAACCCTGTGTGTGATCTCTGCCTGCGTGTGTTTCCCGCCTAAATCAGCGGTCGACTTGACTCTTATCCATTGGACTACAGCCAGTGCGGGATTGGTACTCGACTCGCGAACGTCGTGCCATTGACAACTGCCCTTGTGTTCTCATTTCGAACGCGGGCAAGTATAAATCGGACCAGTATAATGTGGCTGAGGAGTCCGTAATGCCCAGAATACACGAGGCTAGTAGGTATTCTAAACCAGTTTTAACTGGCAAAATAGTGCTAGTAAGCTAGGCAAGCTAAAGAGTATCTGTTCCCGTGTATTCAAAACTAGCTTATTTCCAGGCTAGTAAGTTAGTAACCTTGAGAATAGTTTTTATTAGCTTGTCATTATATTTTTTGAGCTAAGTAGTACAAATAACATACATACAATCATACATACAATCACGCCTGTATACCATAAAGGGGTAGGCAGAGCACATGAAACTACTAAAGCTTCAGGGCCACTCTTGGCAAATAAGGGGTTAAAAGAAAACGAAACTGTGGCATTGCAGTGACAGGTTGCCAGCCTCTCGCCTACACCACAATTTAACCCATATCCCATAGTCGCCTTCTACGACACCCACGGGAAGAAAGGGGGTGGTGACATTCTTAACCCGTCACCACACAGGCACAACAAAATAAAATACAAATAATTTATTATGAATAACATAAGTGTACAGTGGTTATTCTTAAAGACTAAGAGTAGTATGTAGTATCTAGGTATCCTGAGTGCTGGCTTGTGTATTAGCTTCGTGTACAATAGATATATGGCGAAACTATTATAATTAATTACTATCATCATGTAGACACCACTAAAATAGGTTTAAAAAAATTCACAGACAACTTACCAACATATATGACCTCATACGACCTTATTGTCATTGTCCAATCACAATACACGTGCAAAATATATTTTGGTATATTGAATTGTAAAGATGTTTGTGAACTCCATCGCCCAGGTGAGGACAGTATTTGGATACTAGCTTAGAGCTTACTAGTTAGGCTTGAAAAACTAGCCTCTTGTATTCCGGGCATAACCGCTTCCAATCGGAGAGTCTCCTTATACTGGTTCAAATTTAGCCACAAGAGACCGAATCAGATTCCTAAAAGCATACTTTAACGATGTCCCATATCTCCTCGAGCACTTCCATTTATACGGAGTCTGGACAACAACAAGAACTTCATCCAGTTTCGAGAAGTTCGTAAACTTTGAATTTAAAGTCGGTAAACTAGAACAGTATGCACCTAAAAATAAAAGTTACGAAAAACTTCATGCTCAATCAATCGCATACCATACTTTTGGTATATCATAAAACATAGCTGACTGACTAAGCTATGTCTTTAACTAAATTCGTACCTACTTTCTTCAATAATTTGTTAGACCTCTAACAAAAAGTAGACAAACAGATGAGCGGACTGCCGAATATGAACATGCACAAATTTCATCTAAGTACCTTCCAATTAGCAGGCCCAGTAGCCGCATGGCATTTCTGCGAAACGAAACGCCATCGAAACGCCGCAGAAATGAAACCTGGCTCTGTCGCGCCTATACACAAGAGCGATAGAGATAGGTGTAGCTACGAAAGAGATATTATCGTGAGCGTTTGTGCATTCAGCTACGCACATATAACTATGAATTTTATTTACGGTATTTTTCATAATCTTCAGTTAAAAGAGTGGAACTCACTTCCTGCATGTCTATTTCCAGCCCACTATAACTTGGATCTTTTTAAATTAAGAGTGAATAGACATCTTTTTGGTAAACGTGCTCCATCCTAAAATGTGTCGGCACTTTCCATCAGGTGAGATTGAAAATGAAAATGAAATGAAATATTTATTTTTCAAGTAGGCATATTACAATGCGCATATGAACGTCAAATAAAGCTACGCCGGCTCTAACCCTACGCCTCAGCCTCGAGAAGATTTCAGTCCCCCCTCAGTTGGGAGGGGGGTATCCACTATGGGACCGGCAAGAAACTCGGCGGGCAACTTCTTTTCAAAACATTACATCTTATAACTAACATGCATTAAATAACAAGATACAATTTAACCTGCAAAAGTATTCATCAAAGAATATGAACAGACTAGGTACTCTATGGAAATTAATTTCAATAAATTATATTATTGCTTAATAATACGTCGTTCTTCTTCAGAGAAAACATATCAAATTGTCACAGAAGAAAAAGATAATATGAATCTCAATGTCATTAAATATGTAATTTACCTACACAACATAAAATATAAAATATTTGATGTGCTTTCTTATCTGAACTGTGTCCTCTATACATAATACAATTATTTTAATTGCTATTCGTTTTTTGTAGTTTCTGGTTCGGGCCATGCATGTTTGTCTGTCAAATAGTCCTCGACTCTGTAATAAGCCTTTAACATCAATGATTTTTTTAAGTAGTTCTTAAGAGCTGGGAGGGGTAATCTCAAAGCAGTGTCAGGTAACTTATTATAAAAATGAATGCATTGCCCAACAAATGACTTCTGTACTTTACGGACACGAAACTTCTTTATGGCAAGCTTATTTTTGTTTCTAGTGTTATAATTATGGATATCAGAATTCTTAGTGAAACAGTCTAAATTCTTAACAACATAAATTATACTATCATAAATGTATTGGGAAGCTACAGTTAAGATATTAATTTCTTTGAAGAGTTCTCTTACTGATTCACGTGTTCCTAAGTTGTAAATAGAACAAATGGCTATCTTTTGTAATACAAAGATATATATGTATGTCAGCTGCTTTGCCCCAAACCAGAATACCGTATGACATTACACTGTGAAAATAACTATGATACACTAGGCGAGCTGTCTCAACATTAGTCAGTTGCCTGATTCTCCTAACGGCGTATGCGGCTGAACTTAATTTGCTTGCTAGTTTCCTTATATGAGGACTCCATTGTAGATTTTTGTCCAATGTTAAGCCAAGGAACAGTGTTGTATCTACCATCTCTAAGCATTCATCATTCAAAAGTATTTTTGTATCGATTGGTTTAACATTCGGCAGAGAGAATCGAATACATTTGGTTTTCTTAGAATTAAGAAGTAAATTGTTGACAGTAAACCACTGCAGTACATCAGCTAACGTGCTATTAATTACATTGTAATCCGTAGATTTTCGGTCAACATTAAAAAGCAGTGATGTATCATCAGCAAAAAGTACTATTTCACAAAAGTTTTTTACTATACATGGCAAATCATTTATATAAACCAAAAACAGGAATGGACCTAAAATTGAGCCTTGTGGCACTCCTAATTGGACAACAGTCCCGCTAGAGCGAGTTTTGTTAACAACTACTGTTTGTGTTCTATTGCTAAGGTAAGAAGACATAAAGTTTAGGGCATTTATAGACAAACCATAGTGTTCTAATTTCAAAATGAGCGTTCCATGATCCACACAATCAAAGGCTTTTGAAAGATCACAAAATATGCCAATTGCATCACAAGAATTTTCCCAAATATTATATATATGTTTAATGAGTACCGAAGCAGCATCGGTCGTGGAACGGCCCCTTGTGAAACCGAACTGTTTGCTTGTAAGTAGTCTATGTCTGTTGAAGTGTCCCAGTAGATCATTTAACATTAGCTTTTCAAAGACTTTACTTAGAACAGGAAGTATTGATATGGGACGGAAATTGGTTATATCACTCGAATCACCCGATTTAAAAAGCGGTATGACTTTGCTACATTTCATAAGATCTGGAAAGGTGCCTTGTGAAATTGAAATATTATATATTACGGCCAAGTAAGGTGCTATTATATCTATGACATGACTAATTACTTTAACTGATGTTCCCCATAAGTCTTCCGTTTTCTTTAAATTGAGTGACTTGAATGTTTTAACAATATTTACAGAGTCTACTTGACTAAATTCAAATGAATTATTACATTTCTTAACATTAGCACAAAGTAATGAATGGGCTTGAGCCGCAGAAGAATGTAAACATTTTGTGGTGTTAACGGCTATGTTTGAGAAATAATCTTCGAATGCCGAGGCAACATCGCTGTTCGACACTATTTGTTGATTATCTGATACAATGTTGACTTGACAATCGCGTGATTTACATTTACCAGCTTCTTTATTTATAATACTCCAAGTTGTTTTCACTTTGTTGTCCGACACTTTCAATTTAGAACTAATAAAGTTTTTCTTGGCAGTTAAACACACTTTCTTGAAGATTCTTGAGTAGTTTCTTACATAGTCCAGGAATTCTGAATTCTTGTTCAGCTCTCTCTCACCATAAAGTTCATAAAGTCTTTTTCTACTTTTGTGAATACCTACAGTAGCCCATTCACTAAACTTTGTTGTGTTGATTGTAATCAAATGTTTAAAAAAAACTGTGTTGTATGTATACAAAACTTATCTGGACTCTGGACCACTGTAGGTAGTTATAACACTAATGTTGGACTATTTCTGTTGCTACTTGTATTACAACAGACTAAATATTTGTAAACATAGTCATGTAAACAACGGTTAAGACGCTGCAGGAGCGAAAATGCTAAAATGAAAAGGAGCCCCTTTCAATTTGGGAATTTCAGTTAAATATACTAGTGTTATTAACTAGATTTATCGAGAAAAAAATGTCCATTACGAACAACTCGGTTAAAAGATATTGCGAAAAAATCTTTAAAATCGAGGTTCCGCTCTCGACTGTTTCCTCCTTCAAAACATATTTAAACGGAACGTAATTTGAGAATCTGAATAACAATGAAATAATCTATGTCGGACCGTTTAGGTTTTTTGGCTAATTGTTACCGATCTTGAGTATCACACCTTTTTTTGAGCCATATTGAAAAAGGCCGTTTTTAGAAATTTTTGATTGGCTCTAGAGCGTCTTTTAGAATAAAAATAGCAAAAAAATCAAAACGGTCCGACACAGATAAAAATAATAATAATCTGTGTTGAAAAAATCATTGCTTTATCTTCAAAAACCAGGGAGGAAATAGTCGAAAGCGTTTGTATGGAGGATTGACCTGTAGGTATCGTTACGTATCGTCTTAACTAGCATGTTTGAAATCATTGGATGGTACTGACGGCGCAGCGAGCAGCAAGTGAAAGTATTTTTGAATAATTTTCTGTATTTATGCTAAGAAATTTACAGATTATTCTCGATAATAGATAACAGTTTGTGAACAAATTGATATTTGAAAAACATAGTGATATTTTTATGACCGGCAACCAGCGCCGGCAACAATTTACTGGACATGGTGGAATGGCCATTTTATTGTTTTGGTTTGCTTTTTACCAAAATTACATAATAGTGTATAATTATTAGTCTTCAGTCGGTTTTATAATAATGATGAAATAAGGAAACTGTAGGTGTAGTGTAAAAATTATAATGCAGATATCTTTAACTTTGTTATGTCTACGGAAAATAACAATTTAACTATTCTACTTGACTATCGGTCTGGCCTAGCGCGTAGTGATCCTGCAGTAGTTCGAATCCCGGTAAGGGCATTTATTTATGTGACACACAGATATTTGTTCCTGAGTCATGGATGTTTTCTATGTAATATGTATAATTGTATATCGTCGCCTAGCACTCATAGTACAAGCTTTGCTTAGTTTGGGGTATAGGTTGATCTGTGTAAAGTGTCCCCCAATATTTATTAATTTGTATGAAATGACCATCCCACAATTAACTTGAATTTCCAATTGTAATTATGAAACAATGAATAATACATTTAGTAACATACCGAAATTATTAGCTTTGTTTATGCCAGTATTAGTTTATTCTCGGTTATTATGTGTAATTTGTAATAGGTACTTAATAATTAGGTGGTTCACGAGGTTAAATTGAATAATGTGCCGGTATACTAATACGTACACATACATTACTGTTAAATGCAGATTCAAATGGTTTGTTATGTGATGTGCATTGTTTTCAAATCAATGTCTATGTAAGTAACTTATAATCATGTTATTCATGTTCCGAAAATCGTAATAACGACAGTTACAATAGTTATTTGTTTTACAAGGGGGCAAAGTGGTTGTTTAACCGCACGTGCCAATATTGACACCCGAGCAAGCGAAAGATTCCAATATTGAACCGCGAGCGTAGCGAGTGGTTCAAAAAGTGGAATCTTGAGCGTTGCGAGGGTTTCAAGGCACGTAGGTTAAACAAACTTTGCCACCGAGTGAAACACAAAATTTTTCACCACACCAATACGAACAAAATACTGACTTTAAAGCATGAAACTAAATCATTCCCAGCAATCTATTCAATATTTATGATTCAAAATAATTATTTATAGGTAAATTCTACCAGCCAGCTCAAGGCATCAAGTTAAAATTTGTATGAAATTACTTTGCACTCTTATTTTGCTATCCGTTTTCGAATAGCAAAATTGATAATTATCAGTTGGTGTGGTGAAAAATAATTTTGTTGACAGTCTCAACAACAAGTTTCAACAGATAAAGCTTTTAATATCTGAATAAAATATAAAAATATGCAGAAAGTTTATTACAAACTTTATTAAATAAAAAATGACTTAATAACTTTAAAGAAATAACGATTCTGTTAAATAAAGTTACGTAATTTAGGTACGATAATCATTATTCATCAATCATTTTAAACATGACTTCAAAACTAATCTATTCATACGTTAAATACTTAATTAATACCTACTTGATACGTGAAAAGTGGATTAAATTATTTGATTGTTTTTTCACATTCATTTTATTAAATATGTTTGTTAACGGTGGGAATCGGCTTGTATATTTGCAATATTAAAATGTTTGTTAACAAATTCAATAAAATTAAAACAAATTGTTTCCTTTTCGTTTCACGTATCAGGTAGCTTAATTATTCCACGTATGAATAGCTTACTTCTGAAGTCATTTGTACATGATTAAATTGATTAATGAATAATGATTAATTATTACAATAAAGCCATTTGAATCATCCTATATCCAGCGTGACGTCAAATTGATGTCATCGGCATGAAAGTTACGGGCCCTTCTTATAACTAGTTTCACTAGGTAGGCAAAAGGAAAATTTATTATAGTTTATTTTTACTGCGGTCCCTTTTCAAATTCAAGAAAGTTGCTAAGAAACTGCGCTCGAACATTCGACCGATTCGATTTTTGCGACTTCAGCGATTTTTGTGACGACCGGCGTGAGTCGATAGAGGGCGCGCGGCTACACATCACCGGCTTCTGCAGTTGGAAGAAGTTTAGGGACGCCTTCAGCTCTGCCATAAATGCTTCCTTATAGGTTACCTGTAAATACATTATTGTTATAAGCGTCTACGACATTTTGTCTTTTGGTAAAGAAAACTAGACTGTTTGTCACTTTGTTCCCCTGGCGTTACTGACAAGTGAACAGTTTGCTTTTTTTTTCAACAAATTTATCGTACTCCCAGGAGAACTCGATTATTTATAATAATTTAACCTTTTTTTTCTAACTTTCCAGCCAGGTTAATGTGGTCTTCCGTAACTACAAGTATACCCAGTGTAAACTGGGTGTATTAATCTGTTTAACTAAATAGGTGCACATGCACAAAACTCAAGCATAAATGCTTTAAAAACCTAAATTGTTATGAAATGATGAAGAGTGGACCTTAGTGAGTTTTCACATTATCCGTGATATCGGATATCGGACCGATTACAGGCCGCCATCTTGGATTTTTGCCTTTGAAATCCTTCCGACATCCGATATCGGATCGGATAATGTGAAAACGCACTTAGGCTCCTGTGAGCCATTACAGAGTCACATTAGAAAAAACTGAGTACGACCTTTAAACTTACTACTGGAAGAATACCCAATAATGAAAAAGTGAAATTCTACAATCTATTTCTTACTTCACGCCGTCGAGCAACGACTATGTTCTGGACTTCGTTCATGAACTCGGCAGCGGTTATGATAAGAGCGATAAAAAGTCCGCCAATCAGTACATAGAAAGCACCAGCCAAATTCTCCAGCTCTAAGTCTCCTTCCACGTCGTTCAGGTCGACATCATCCTGAAATACATAATGTATTTAATTATTTCACAGGCTGTCATCATTCTGTTCATATTCGTAATTTTAGTTGTGCTGTCAAATTACCTAAAATTGCGACACCCTTCAACCCTTGTTTGAATTTAAAATGGGACGACAAAGAGGAGCCGTACAAAATGGAGAATTCTGATGCACAAAAGAATGTCTCATGTAATTGCGACGCTCAGTCAAGAAGAACCAATGAGCAGGAAAAAGAATTTATAAAGTACGTTGTAACTATTTCATTACCTATTTTGTCCCAACTTACTTTACAGTCTATGGCGCCAAATTCTTTATTCCACCATTTCTCTCTTATATCATTTAATTTATTATTTTCTTTAAGTTTTAATATGGCTCTATTGATTTTTGATCTGTGCGGCGAATCTGAAACAAAACAAATGTCACAATCTTAAGAAATACATTGTGATGATTAAGCTTGCTTTATTAACAGTAAAACGACTTACTGCTGACGTGGACAACAGCTAAAGTATAAATGATGAAATATTAAATATAGATTCAGATTAATGCAACTTTCATTTGCTGACGCATTTGTGACATAGCTGGGCCACTTTTTTTGTAACAAGGGTATTTTTACGCGATTCATACTCAGAATCACGAGCTCTTTCGATCCTGATAGGAGAAAAAAAATGTCCCAACATTTCTATACATATTTTCGAACCTTCTCTCCGTTACCGCCATACAAAATGTATGAAAAAATAGTAACGGAATGGGAAAAAACCTTTGGATAATTTTTTTCTCCTGTTAGAATTGAAAGAGCTCGCGATTCTGAATGGAAACCACATCAAAATTTCCAAATCCAAAAAAAATGGGGTGGACAACTTTAAAAAAAATGGCCCACCTAATTTCATCAAAACTCCGAATTTTTCGCGAAGATGATTGCAGAACTGAGAACCTTATAGGATTGTTGAGATCTTAGCGGGAATAAAAATCGGAACGAAAAAGTTAAGAAAATAATTTACTCTATACTTACTTGCAGGCATTCCAATCCCATAGTCCTTAGAATCCAGTTCACCCCCCACTTTCTTCAACAAGCAGTTTCGTTTCATCTTGTACTCAATGCTGGCAGACTCCATGAAGAATGCGAATTTGTTTCTGCTTGCTAGTACGCGTTTTTCCCCAACCTCGTTACTTTCTACGAGTACCCCTGGTGTTGCTATCATATTCTCGTAGATCTTGCGGTACATCTTATCTTTCGAATTCTATAAATCATATTAAGTATAGACGTTAAACTTACGTGAGACATATTCAAATATACGGATGTACTCGGGTTTGGCGGAATGTTTAAAGTCACATGGATACCCGTCATCAGAAATAAGTGCTCGCGGCGACTAGAGTCATGTAGTATTTTGCCAAATATATTATGAAACCTTCGAACTTAAAGCGTTCGTACTAGCATTACATTAGGACTCATATTTATGTTTTCTTAAACAGTAAATGTACTTTTATTCGTTCGTTGGCATGGGTGGAGTTGAGTTCATATACTTATAAAATTACTCTGTTTTAAATAGATTAGATAGATTAGATTTCTTTATTTCATGATAAAAATTACACTATAAATTTGCTACATGTCAAAATTTTATTATGTTTATCTTCTCATCATGATCGTCAAAAATTACATAATAAATTCGTAAAAAATACGCAAAAATAATTGTAATATGAACCGTGGCAAATGCCGGGATAACGCAAGGAGGATGATGATGACTGTTCTAAATAAACCTGCCTGTACCTTAAAGAACTCTATAGTCGAACCAGCCTCAAAGGCTCCATACAGAACTTTTGTCTGCTTGGCCAAGTCTTCGACGCCCTCAATAGGTGCGTTTTCCATGGCAGACGTCAGTGAAGCGGCTAACTGGGCAATGTAGGTCTGACAAACAATCATGGCGAAAAACCACCACATGGCACAGACCCAACGGGACCCGAAAGCTCTGAAAACCATTGACTGTATATGATTGAGGAATATAAAGATTACATAATAATTATGGAATTATGAAACCTATCTTTAATGGGGACGCGTACATATTATCACGCGTTGTGTTACTTAATTGCGTCAGAAAAAACTTTGGCCAGTTTTCTCTAACACGGACAACTTCATCTTCAAAATATCGTAAATTTCTTAACCCATATATCATAGGGTCGTTTTCAACCCACAGCTGAAAACACGCTACTACTCAATAAAAAATTAAAAGAATAAGGTTATCATCTCAAAAAATAGGGGGAAAAAAATGTGTTGGGCACAAATGGGTTAATTTAATAATACAGTTGAAATGTGTAACAGTCGTGAAAATTATTATAGATTTACTTAGGTAAAATATCACATCCTTGAGTCATAATAGACCCCATAGTAAGCCAAGTGCTATTTTTGAAGTTCCAGATGTTTTCCAGCTCTTCTGGCTCCTTTTCGCACGGCTGCGGATTTTCCCAATCTGCTGGAGATATTCTGAAATATCAAAAATATTCTAAATAATACGAATGTTCTTGCGTTTCCGTTTAACCCATTCGCTAACACTACATCGACAGCCGAACTACTGCCGCAGGAAGGACATACCCGTATATGTATGTGACAGTACGTCGACAGGCGGAGCACTGTCAGCGAAAGGGTTAAGACGGATATTATAGTGTTGTTGCTTTGATGAAATTGAAGTTAAAACTTTTATTGTAATAGAAGACTTATAGAGGATTAAATTAAGCATTTGTAAATGTGTTCGTTAACAATAGATTTATCATTAAAATTAAATCAACCGAGGTATTACCTTGAGCAAACAAAGAGTACTATAGACACAATACAGTAAGCTGTCCCAGTGTAGATCCACATTTCCACAGAGTAAGGTTTGAGGAACGATAACGTGTCGATCGGGACCTTGTTATCCTTTGTGAAGAGAATGCTAATGCCCACAGTCATGATCGGTACCGAGAAATCTATGAGTTTCTTTCTAGCTTCGGTCATTGTCAAATCACATACGACTAAATCGGTTTGCTGAAAAGATTTTTGAATGTTTTAGTTAGCAATCTGCGCTGCAGCCCCGTAATGGAGCACAATGCTGAGCTTGAGCCTTTTTGCTGACACACATGGCCTGTTCTTTATTTTATTGTTTGTTAGTATTATTTATGTTGATGTGTGTTTGCAAATATTTTTCTTTCACTCTTTTAATTTTTATTTAGGAACATATACAGTTTGACAGAAAAGAGTGGAAATTAAATGTGGCAACATAGTATTGTCGTCCTGTTTTCATACATATATTGATGTGAAAGGGACGTCTGGGTAACATGAGAAAAAAAACGGGAAGAAAAAGCGGAAAATGTAAGAAATATCCTTGTTTAATTCACCTAGGTATACACTATACATCCAACGCGACAAAAACTTCAAAATTAAACAAACTTACTTTATCTAGTAATTTTCCAATCAGTCCATCCCACTTCTTTTGAACGGTGTCATATTTTCCATAAGTGATATTCGGAGCATATACGAATTCAAAGGTGAATCCAGGATACTCATCTTTAAGCACTTGAAATATATGTTTGACCAAATCTACCGAGAATCCTTCATATGGAATTCCATCATCATCTTCTTCGCAATCGGGGCCCGGTTTACCATCAATGTAGCACTTCTTTACAGCAATATATGGTTCAGCTGGTCGGGACATAACCTGTTTATAATTTTTAATTTTAATTAAAACATTTTTTTTATTTTCATTACAAAGCCAGAAATGTAACAATGGCATACAAATACAAATGCTCGGGAGGTTTACCAGGCACACGAAAGAAGTCGTTTTCAAATGGATGGCAATAGATTGCTGATCAAAACTGTAAACCGACACTCGCACTTTTTTGAAAAAAGTCTAATCTATCAAATCTAAAGTAAGTTTTATAATCAGTATTAAGTACTTACTTTGAAATGATGAGTATTTGACTGATTACCCAGTATTTCGATAGCCTTTTCGTCGCTGACAAACTCCTGTTGCTCAGATTTCCACGTGGCCATTGTATGCAAATGTTTTTGGTGTATTTCGTTTAGATATAATGTGTAATCTTTTCTCCGCCCTGTCGTTGGATCAAATGATATTGTTCCAGTGACCCCTGTAGTTGTTGTCTGCAAATTTATTAAATTACTGTCAAAGTATCAATACCCCATAGAAAACTGATTTTTAAAATGTTGAAATCTAAAATGTTTAAAACGAGTTTTTTCGTTGCAATGAATCCCTTAATTGCTAAGAGATGTCCTGAAACTTGAGCAATTTCATATCTGGTGCTTACCCTTTCTCGGAATACAGAAGGGATTATGTATGTATCTATGTTTACCTTTAGTATGTGTTCCTGTAGTTTAGCTCCGTATTTCCATTTTCTACTGCCGCACAGTCTTCCTTGAGACTCGGGCGGAATATCCGATTTTTCTGCCGCCTCCAAGACGTGTCTTGCAACGTCATCCATTAATAAAGCATCAGTCTGGAAAATACATTTTAATATTCTGATGCAGTCATTTTGACTATATATTTGGATTTTTTTTTAAATAAAGAGTTTTCACTGTTAGTTGTGAATTATTCAAAACTAAACTTTTATTAACCAGCCGGCCTACCATGCTTGAATTTTGCACTTATCCATGGATAAGACATCTTCATTACACTGACATACTTGCTAAAGCGTGACAGACGTCTTATCCACGTGGATAAGTGATAAAATTATTCTGCATGATACGCCGGCTGAATGCATAATATGCCTTGATTACCTTTTTGGTTTTTATTAAGCTTCCGATATTTAAATTTAATTAGAACATGCTTAAAATGGTTACGGGTAACCTTATACTATACATAGTCCCTAAAAACTATATCTGATTAGAGGTAAACTAAAAGTAGAATAAACTAAATGTAATAGTCTACTTATCAATGCACTGCCACATTATTATTTTTGGGGTAATATAGCAATTGAGCGTCAAGTCGACCAAGTAGTGATGTATTTGTGCAGCACACCTAGCGTCACTACTCTTTCGGTTCTGACAGAATACCAGCGCTGCGGGTCTCCGTAGCTTGATGCTGAGTCAGCGCCTCTTCTTCGCACCATCACATGGCTCAATTTATTTTTATACCTTACAGTGTCTGTTTGTATACGTTTAGGGTTTAGTTTAATGCATGTTACCAATTACATATAACTTTAATTCTGCATGTTCTATTTACTTAACTTTACTTTTAAATAATAACGATGTATGTATACATAAATTTCAAAATTGTTTGCCATTAGAGCCATGTAATAATGAGAAGAATAAAGATTTTTATCTATCTATCTATCTATCTATTTCGACGTCTCTTAGTCATTATTAGTAATGCCCCTTGAATCCTAGATTCATTGGGCTGTAATTTCTAGTACCTACCTCATAGGCTAGCAACCCATGCCGCCCTATGTAGACGTCCGCAGGAAAAGAAAATGTTCATTGTATTGTATTCTCCTCATGGGCTGTCATAAATATTAGCAGACTAGCCAAGTACCGGTATGTATAAGTGGTGTACACGAAGAGCCTAGGTACAGTTACCAGAAACAATATCGCACAAAAAGAAGGCTGCACTCTTATGGCTCTAGATAAAATATTTGTGTCAGATATTTATGCGGCCTGCTTTTTGTACGATGATATTACCGGTTACTGTATGCTCCGCAATGACCAATAAAAGGCTGAAATTACTGATGATGATGGTGATGTTATCAAGCTTAATAAATGTGTGGGTAACCATATCGTACCGGGAATTTGGCAACGGGTAGCGAGATACCATTATTCCAACGGCTAACTCTTGCATTCAAGGGGCCTTGTCCGCTACTTATTTTCTCATACTCTGCAAGACTGAGCCAAGTAAAATTCGAAGCGTATGTGGTTAATTGATCCGCTACACGTGATGTGTCCATCGATGTTAATGTATAATGCTGAAAAAATACAAACTGATTGATCAAAACGATTTGATTTGTTAGGTACTATAATACACGAAAAATGTTGTTTAAGTACATAATTGTCAAATATTAGAAAAGAATACCTGATAGGAGTTAAGCATATTTAGTTCGGCAGCAACTTCTATATACTTCATTATATTATCCACATTACAATCTAGTATAATACGACTTTCCTGCATTTTACTCAATTCTTTAAATATCTGAAAAAGCGTGAGTGTTTTCATCAGTTGATAGTTATCATTACATGAACATAGATTTAAATTTTTAAAATACCTCATAGTTTTTAGATTCTGGGTCCAATTTCCTAAATATGATATAATAATTAGAAGAATAATTCGCAATGATTTTTTGAACTCTTGATAATCCTGAAAAAAAAAAAAACATTTGTTATGTATTGATACGTAATAACCTAGTACCTGGATAAGAATTATGAACTTTTAATATAATAATGTAGAAATGGCTACCTTGATATTTATCCCTACATTTTTATTATGCCGCACCACAGATGCTTGGGGCGCGAGGAGCGGGAGGGGAATGTGTTTAGCGCGCTGCGATTGGTCGTTTCAAAGACGGCAGGCAGTCGCGCCAGATGAAAAGGGAGTCGCGTAAATAGCCAGTCTAAGTTGACCTATGCCGGCTCTGAATAAATTATAAATATGACTTATTTGTGGAATGTAATACCGTCTGTTTTTAAATTTGATCTTCTTGTTACCTTTCCACACCATTTCACACTACAGGTGGACATCTTTAAGGCATCAAAATACCCTTTTTCAATTTTTTTATTGCGAAAAACACGAGCTGCTTTCGGGTCGGTTACTTGGTCGTTACTGATCGAGCACGGCGAGCGCCCGCGCTTATATCATGGCAAATACAAGTAAGGCTGGTGACCGCGAGTCGTCTTGTAATGGATGTCTATAGGGGTTGGTCTGTGTGCCGCACACTTTAGCAAAATGTAAGTGAATCAGTCCCAAAAATCACTTTCCATACTCATCGCTCCGCCTAAAGCTTACCGGTTACTTTACCACTCATATACTACTTATTAATTTCCATACAATTTAATAGAAAAAGTCGCAATTTGTAAATATAAATATAAGCGTTAATTAAATATATTTAAGATTTTTTCTAACAACCAAAATTGGAATAATCTACGCTTCCGGTGGGACTTGAACCCACATCAGCTGCAATCCGTTCTCTTAACCAATTTGATATTTACATATTTAATGGCACAGTAGCATATTGTTTTTAATTCATCTTTCAACATACCGTAATCATCTTCATAAAGAACTATGAAACTTTCCCAGTTATAAAACTTTAAAACATCCGCATACGCATTCGCCAATTCATTTGTATCGGGGTAAAAATTAATTGCAATATTTTTATATTCATATTCCTTTTCTTCATTTTCATCTTCTTCATTGTCATCGCCATCTTCTGTATTTATATCTTCTTCTTCTAAGTCGGGATCGTAAGGCTGCCATGTTGCTTGCAGGTACGGTATGTTCAATTTAGAACAATGGTTGAGGACGCCTGCGTCTGATGTCAAATTTTTTGGTCCAAGCACGGCTATAGTTCTTACTGTTTCGTCTGTACACACTGCAAGGATAGTAGTATAGCTTTGAGTATTGTTTATTTACGCAAACTTTATTGCACATAAAAAAGGTACAATTAACATTTTGTCATTCAACCATAGGACCAAGCAGAAAAATAACAGTAAAAATATGTAGGTGTTTTAATAATATTGCAGGGTACCTAGGTACCAGTGGCGGGGCGTGAACATTTTCGTTGGTAAAGCCGGAGGGGTTTTTGGAATGTGTTTCGTATGGACTTCTACAGATACTAGAGAATTTTAGGGAACCCGTTGGGAATCGAGTTGTATCGACGCTCCGCCATTGGTACCCTACATGGTACATTTACCTAAATGTACCATACAGATTCAGACTACTCTAGCATTACTGCAGGGGCCTATTTAGAGAATATCAGTGTATTGTTATTGTAATCTATGTGGATTGTGGTATTGAAAATTGTTAGAGAAATGGATCACAGAAGTAAGTAGGTACTCACGATCATTTAACACGGAGTAGCTATCAGTAGCTGTGGGCTTGATGATGACCGGCTCAAAGCGCCGGTTGCCGTCACTAACGGCATTGGTCATACTTTCCTCGAAGGCGCCCATCACCACTCCGGCACCAGATTCGAAGATACCCACTGTTAGTCATAATATTATCTTAAATTAGGGTCATTTTTTGTGAGACTTCACATTAAAGCATTAATTTTTGAGTTCAAGTCTCACCCACGGCATTAATTTTGTTCCACTTTTGTTTTTGTTAAAAAATAACCCTTATGTTTATTTAGATTTGTCAAAAAGTAATTTATATCCAAAACTGTGATAAATATAAATTCTGGATATTCAAACTAATAAACCATAATACTTATTTTATTTTTCAATGGTCACAAATGCATAAGTTTCAACTAATAGATAAAGGCCTTGATCGTTAATCGCCTGCCCAATGTTAGGCATAAATTCATTTAAATTAATTTACCTATATTTAATTGTGATTTTTCTTCTATATGTATACGCCGTATCTGACACCAGCATGTTTGTATGAATATATAAAATAGTAGCGTCCTAGTCCACATTTTTGATGTTGTCAACTTGTCACTCTCACGCACCAAAAAGTTATGGAAAATTACCACCAGTCAAAAGTTATATCACAAAACTTTTCAATCACTTCACATTGTCCTTGCATTACACGTTTTGTCTGACAAGTAACCTTTAAGATTGCAGTAGAACTTTAGGATCTCAGTCAAAACTCGTATGTTTATTCAGACGTAAAGCTATTCGTATTATTTCCGGAGGACTATCGTCAAATGCCGGCAATCACAACGCGACGCCGCCGTCGGCGCGACCTAAAATGTTTTCCAAAAATATACCAGACGGTGTGGTGACTCTCGCCATGCTTGCACGCATAAACGTATAAAATGGACCGCTTTAAACTATTGTTTATAGCACTTGTGCTGCAAATTGGCCAGATACAGGCAATTACGTCGGCGAGGAGTCAATTCCCTATCTGTAAGTGAGATTATGTGTCAAAGAAAAATAGGTTTGCATTTTTAGTGAAAGAGACATATTTTGTAAACCTAACTACATCATAAATAATGGTAACTACTTATCGTGGAGTTTAATGGCGTTGCGAGAAAATGTTGGGTTACTTTATGTGAATAATTTATCAGAAAACTAATAAAGGCTAATTAAACAACAACAAACAAGGAAGCCATTTACTGCTTAATAATCCTTTTATGAAAAATGTCCATTTCCGTTACAAAGTCAACTTAAACATTAGTGACAAAATGTGAAAAACAATGCCTTGCGTCGTTTGTAAGTATTTTTTCCCCTCACTAGCTCGGAAACACGTGTTTTGTCCTTTAATATTAGCGGGTAAAAACGCATTTTATCCACTAGTGGGTAAAGTCATTTGACCTTGAATAAAGTCAAATTAACTGCTTTAAAATTGATAAAAGTAGGTGAATCTAGTAATAAAGATGATTTTTACCACCTGTGGAACAACTGGAAGCAGTGATAAACGCATTTTTTGCGTTGTAGTTTCCTCGCTATAGTGAGGGGAAAAGTTTTGTGTTACACTCGGGTGCAAATGTATTTTACTTCTCGTGTGTTAAAAAACTCGCAAGTTCAGGATTCTATTCTCGAACCACTCGCTTCGCTCGTGGTTCAACTATAGAATCCTTTCACTTGCTCGTTTTTCAATTCCACACTCGGCGTTAAAATACAACTTTGCCCCCTTGTATAACAAATAACTATTATATCCTGTTCGCTGACACAAGACGCATTTAATTACTTTCGTAGCGTCCACGACCGGCTTAACTCGAAAACCTACTTAATAGTTTATTTTCGATTTGCAGGGGGATTGTTCACTCGGCTATCAGACCATAAGACAGTGGAAGTTCTTCAGAAAATTCGCAAATGATTCGAGATCTTCGTATTTTGGGAAAGAGAAGATTTCGAGAAGTCCAGACAGCTTTACCGTGTCACTGGAAAGTAATTATTTTTTATCTTTTATTTAATTAATTTATAAATATTCCGAGAAAGAACTTGATTTGAGCCTAACACCTTACCAGAGGGTCACAAGATGAGAAGAAAAATAATATATCGCCTACCCATTTAATACATTTGAGGTGATGAGAACCTAGTGCGCAATTAGGGCGAAATTGGCTCTATAACACTTTAAGTTCTCGCGTTTTGTACACATTTTTTAAAGCACACACGGCTGAAACGTTGAATAAAAGGTAGGTAATAATGTTATTTTTCACCACACCAACTGGAAAAGGCTTTCTTTGCTATTCGAAAACACTATTCCACAAGAGTGCAAAGTAATTTCATACAAGTTTTAACTTGATGTCTTAAGTGGGCTGGTAGATTTTACCTATAAATGATGATTTTGAATCATAAATATTGAATAAATTGATGGATTTGATTGAGTTTGATGTTTTATAGTCAGTATTTTGTTCGTGTTGGAGTGGTGAAAATTTTCGTGTTTCACTCGGAGGCAAAGTTTGTTTAACCTTCGTGCCTATCTATTAAATATTGGCAGATAATGACTTACTTGAATTTGGACAACCCTAAATAGCCAAAATAATTAAGTTAATTTTAACGTTATTTCAAGTAATCTAACAGTCTTAATTATTTCAGTGTGTGAGGAAGGCTTTCGGTCATCAGCGATAGTTGATGCCAGATCTACCCGAGGAATTTGTGACAACGTGTGTTTACGCAGCAACAAATTACAGGTAAATTTAATTTGATAAAAAATTTCAAAATAATGGTTGTAACCGTTATATACCTACTATTTATATCATAAGTTCTCTTTCCAACTAGAATTGGACCCACATACTAGTATGTTGTTGTTGTTGTGTCCTTACATAGGGCAAGCAACTTGAAATTACAGGTAAAGCTCGTTCTCAACGCTCCGTCTTTGATGAGGCCGCCACTCAAAAAATTTCGAAATGAATCCAATGGTTGTAACCGTTATATACCTACTATAGTTTTCGGCCAGAAGATACGGAGGATTGACAAACACTTGAAGTTTGTGCGTCAGCCCCTTTGTTCTCTGTCTCACAGCCGAAGAGAAGCAACAATGGATTCGAAGAGGAGATTTTTAAGCACGTTTGAATCCCAAACAGAATACTAGTATGGGTCACGAAAAATCTTCACGAAAACAAAGTTGTAAGGTACAATACCTAAATTGCGAAACAGTGAACGTGTTAAGCCTTTCTTTGTCAACTAGGAATCCTTATAGTATCGTCATGTCCTTTGTCCGATTATCCACGAGCCATCTACTTACGAGTCGGCCTTGGTCCATGGTCGTTTGTGGTTTGGATAAATATTTTTGTCTTTGGTCTTATTCTTCTTATATTTTAAGATTCCACATCTAACTCTGGATTGGGAGCCGGCGGTATCACTACCTAAAGAAGGTTTTACAATCTCCTATCATCCGCCCCCGGATGTTATATCAAAAGTGTACGCTACTTATATCAAAAAGAAAGACTGGGATAAATTTTCATTTATGTATGAAGATGAAGGAAGTAAGTATGTGAAGCCATTGGTTTATACATATAATAACAATATTTTTGAAATGAAACTTTTAATGCGACTTCCAACTGACTGCGTTAAACGTTTAACGCTCAGTGACAGCGACAAATACGTATTTAACGCTCAGGGTTACCAACTCGAATTTTAAGTATCCCTTGCTATTTTTTCATTTCCACTTTACGCAGTTTCACTTGTTCCGCACTTTTTTTTTATAAAAACCATGTTACATAGCATACTTATGAAATTAATCATTTTATAATTTAAGGTTTTATTCGACTCCAAGAAGTCATAAATACTTGGGAAAATGATAAAAAACCTATACTCTTCAAGAAAATCTACCCTGAAAGGGACAACAGGGAAACATTCAAGCACGTTTTTAAAGTTGCTCGTCTCAGTTACCATATAATAGATTGCAAAGCGGATAATATTAAAAAGTATTTGGAGGAAATTACAAGAGTGGTAAACTACACCGCATACCAAGTAAGTTATACACCTAAACATTTTACACGTAAACATTTTTTTGATTTGGTTAAACTATTAACGTATTATTACTATTATTAAAAGCCTATATTGTGTCCGACTGCTGGGCAAAGGCCTGCCACTTCGATCTCCACTCGTCCCGGTTATAAGCGATCTCCGGCCAGTCTCTGAGATACACGTCCAGGGTCATCCCACCATCTCCGCCTGGGCCTGCCAGATCCTCGCCCGTCTTGCGGCACCCATACCATGGCTATATTTTAGCCCACTTCTGTGGGTGCATACCACGTGCATACTGCAGACATGGCCTGCCCAGTCTCATTTCTGCTTGGCGGTCTTAACCCCAATCTGTAACATATTTTTGAGCGCAGCGTGGAGTTGCGAATTCGGTCGATTCGTTTTACTCCTAGGATCCTGCGCTCCATAGCTCTTTGGCAAACCTTCAATTTGGTCTTTTGCTTTTGGTCTTTTGGTTGTCAGTGACCACGTCTGAGCACCGTATTAACGTATTAAATGGATTATTTCAGAATATTCTTTTAACATCTTTAGATGCATATAGAGTTGACTTGACTTCAGTAAACATCGAGGGTAACGTAACTACTTGGCATTTGGCAATGGAACAGAAAGACAAATGGACTGATAATGGTATCGAGAATCCTAAAAAGGTAAGTGTCATTTTCAATTTCAATGCGTCCGATTGACTCTTTCCATCCAGTCCAATAAGAGCTCCCTACACATGCAGCCGAATCAGATCTGATCAGTAGATCTGCCATAATTACGGCGCTGCTAGAACAACACACAGACAGTGACATATTAGACAATGTTTGAAGGTTCCCCACACATGTAGCCGAATCAGATCAGGCCCCATAGCCGAATGGGATTTATGCAACGTGAAACGCCGCATAATTGTAGTCTGGGTCTGTCGCGCCAATACGCAAGAGCTATAAATATGATAGATTACATTTCTGCAGAAATGCCATTCGGGTACGGGGCCAGATCAGAAGATCTGCCATACTCACGACAGTGCTAGAACGATTTTGTTTACAGTTTCATATTAAACAAATATGTAGACCGACAGTGACATATTGGACAATGTTTGAAGGTTAAATTCGAAAATTTTTGGTTAAGCAAGAGCCCTTACCATTTCATATTTCATTGTATTTCAGATTGAGACGTATTTAGCGGCTGATGCACTTAAACATCTCGAGAAATCTATGAAATACATGATAGACAACATTCCTCACAGCGCATACGATATACCACAGCCTCCGCCTTTGTGCTATGACGGACAGACTCAGCCGTGGGAAATGGGGCCGTTTCTACGGGACGCTTTACTGTCAACGAATGTAAGTAGTTTTTGGTAAAAATTACAATATTCACATTGCCTAGAGTGTCAATAATTATTGTTATTAGAACACGTTTACATTATTAATGTACATAACCTGTAGGACTGTAGGTTCTCATTAGTGTTCAATGAAACACTAATGAGCTCAAAAGCGTTGCCGCGCTGTATACTTTATAACTGTTATTTTTGGTACAACATGAATAAATGAATTTTTATATTATGTCAATGGAGTTCTATGGATAAGCTGTCAAGACCCGGAGATCACTACTCCCTTAGCCGCGCAACAGTTTCCAGAACAATTCGTACGGCTCAGTCTTTTTCGTTGGTTATTTATTCTAAGAGATAATTATTTATACCTCAGGTGTCCATAAATAAAAGTTTTATTTCCAGACCTCAATAAGTCAGGGATTCACCGGAAACGTAGAATTTGATGAAAGTGGAAAACGTGTCAATTTTATGTTGCACTATTCAAAACTGAACAATGAAAGCCAATTTGTGTATGTCGGCAACTGGAACTCAACTACGGACCAGATAGAAGATATAAACTTGAACTATGTTCCGGATGTGAAATCAAATATTACTTTTAGGGTGAGTTTTTATCTACACGATTAAGGTGTAACGAGACTTGAGACTCGAGAAAATCAAGCGCACTTGTCACCGCTCAGAGCGTTAGGGTGTGTACACTTGAGGTTAATAAAAGCGTAAACGAGACAAAATAAAATAAATACTACGTCGGTGGCAAACACGCGTTTGATCCGCCAGGGTTTAAGCAGTTACTATGAAAACTTGCAACTTCTGATGTAATTACATGCTCGATGCTGACTCTTTTAAAACCTGTACATTCGTAAAATCCTTTTAGAAGATCCTCCAGTAGACCCTCGGGAAAACCTCGGCGTAGAATTCATTCCACTTTACTTACTGTGTATTATCCCTAAATGTATAAGTTGCATTGTATTCGGAACGGTGAATAAGATTCACTGACAGCTAGTTTATGTTTCTTGAATGGTATGTATAGTAGGTTATATTTTAAATGTATTTTAGGTAGTAACTCGGAAACAAGCCCCGTTTTACATGGTACCACAAAACGGGGATCCACCCAAAGGTTACGTCGTTGATCTAATGGATGAAATCTTCAAACACATCAGAGAGAAAGAACAACCCGGGTGGTTCCATGTAATTGAAGATCCTGGCTTAAAAGTTGGTGGTCCGATAGAGGGCAGTAGAAGGTGGTCTGGATTAATTGGAGA
Organism: Leguminivora glycinivorella; assembly: GCF_023078275.1. Lineage (NCBI taxonomy): Eukaryota > Metazoa > Arthropoda > Insecta > Lepidoptera > Tortricidae > Leguminivora > Leguminivora glycinivorella. The sequence goes on along the minus strand of NC_062979.1, from coordinate 15,653,169 downwards.
AATTCTGGAACATGTAGGTAGAACTATGGTTTAGAACGAATACAATGGTACTATTACTAACTATGTTTAATAATGTAGGATGGATATAGAAAAAAAGATGAATTAAGATGTAAAAAGATGTGAATAAAGAAATGCATGGAACGAAACTCACTTCGGAATTACATTAGTGATTAGGTACGAAGTGAGTTACAGAGCTATCAGTGTAGTAAAGTTTGATAATACCATACCACACAATAATAAACTAGTTGGGATAAAGCCTTCTAAGCACTTATGCTCAAGTAAACTAACTTCAACATTAACATGACTTTCATTTGTCTCTAGAGAGCACATTTTGCGATATCCGACTTGACTATAACATCAGAGCGGAACTGTGTGGTGGACTTTTCAATTCCGTTCATGAGCTTGGGCATCAGCATGCTGTTCAAAGTGGACCCTCCTCCTGATCCAGACATGTTCTCTTTCGTCAACCCGCTGTCCACTGACGTCTGGCTGTATCTCGCTGTGGTGTACATTATTACGTCTCTTGTTTTACTAATCTGTGCGAGGTAAGAAATTAGTAGTTGTTTCTTTGATTTTTAATCTTTAATCGAAGATACCTAATAGTACTTATTTATACTTCTTTTTAGAATGAGCCAAGAAGACTGGGTAAACCCTCACCCCTGTGACCGGAATCCCAAGCAACTTCAAAACATTTGGAGCCTTTACAATTGCATGTGGCTGACGATGGGTTCAATCATGACTCAAGGATGTGACATATTACCTCGGTAAGTATAGCAATGACTTTCCTGTTTTTGTAGGTAAATGCCTGGGCTGCAAAGAGTTTAATCATACCAAGTCTAAATCTGGACAAAGTAGTTTGCAATTAAGTAATCTTTTACCGTAGAGAGTTAGAGACCAGTTAATTCGCTAGAGGTCTCCCTCTAGTATTATTCTATAAAGTTATCTTTTCTGCAGGGGTGCCGGCTCCCGTTGGATAGCAGGCACCTGGTGGTTCTTTGCCATGATAGTAACAGCCTCGTACACCGCCAACATGTCCACGTTCATGAGCAACAACCGCCGTAGCAACAACATCGAGAGTGCCAAGGATCTCTCGGAGCAGACGGCTGTCAGCTATGGTGCTATGCTCAATGGGTCTACGCATAAATTCTTCCAGGTAAGGCCCATGGATGGCTTTTTTGTGCATTAGCTTATTAGAATTAAAAGTGTGCTCCAACACCTGAGTATTTGAGTATAGTAAGCCTTGATATCGGACTGCAAATAGACATGTCTGTGGCATTGTCCCTGTGGTCTCGGAGAATACTGGCAAATTTTGATTTTAATCGCTCTTCGGGTCAATAAAAGCTTCGCTGCAGGAAATGTGAAATTATCTAGGCCAGTGTCTTTGATTTTGGTGCTAGTGCAATCCAATTTAATATTCAATTCAATAAAATATTACTTTCTAAATTATATCAGCAGGGTCATAACATAAAGATGAAGGCGTGACTACTTAGACTTTATGTATTAAGATTTTAGGTGTGTGTGTAGCGTTTAAAAGGTCAATATTTTTATTTTTCCTATATTCCAGAACTCAAATGATCCAGTCTACCAAAAACTTTACCAAGGAATGACTGCAGCCAATCCCACAACGTTCACAGCGGACAACGAAGAAGGTATGGAGCGCGTCGTACGGAGTAAAGGCAAATTTGTATTTTTCATGGAATCCACTACCATTGAATATTTTATGAAGCAAGATTGCCGGTTAAAGATGGTTGGAGGGAAACTGGACTCTAAGGATTACGGAATTGCGATGCCTAAAAGTAAGACGAATTTACTTAAAATTTTATCTTTAACTTAAAATATTAGAATTTAGGTACTTAAAAAGATTTACTTAAAAATACAGAATAAACGAAAAAAAAAACAGTAAAATGATATTTTCTTTTAAAAAATAAATCATAGCTTTTAAAGTCAAAAAATATTCTGAATAATTTATGATTTTTTTCTATCCATTTTAGACTCACCGCACAGATTGGCTATAAACAACGCAATACTGTACCTCCAGGAAAAAGGAAAACTTACAGACCTAAAAAATAAATGGTGGGTTAAAGATCCCGACAGCCCAGAGATCGAAGAATGCCAGGTAATTGCTTTTTCAGTACAGATGGTGTTTTTTTTACGCACTAGTGCGAGAAGTGGTTCATTATATGTCAGGTCGAAACTTCGGAGGCTCATCTGTACTGAAAAACATCGTACGATACACGTGCGAAAAGGAAATTCGTACTTCCTTTTTTACGCACTTGTATCGTAATGTACTATATTGTCACACAAGCCACTTCACACTGACAAGCTGGAACATAGTGTTAAGACACGTTATTTTACTCAAGATTCGATTGTGATCGAGTACTTATGTCAGTGACGTCCGTGTCAAAAATGACTTTTTGTTTGAATAATCCTGTCCGCCTTTGATGTACTTCATCCGGCGTGAAAGCTACTTGTCATAATACTTATCCCTCACGCAAAGCTTCAGTCGTTTTCCTCAAACGAAAGCGGTAGTCATAAACCTATACTTAACTCATATTTTCCTGTTAAATAAAAACTTTGAAATCACGATGTCGTTACTTACAGAATGATGACTCAAGCGGAAAAAACGATAAGGAGGACAGCGGATCCGTGCAGATGAAAAATACGAGTGGGATATTCCTGGTTCTCGGCGTTGGGGGAATTTTAGGTCTCATCTTTGCGATTATCGGATTCTTCTTGCATTCCCATGAGATCGCCGTCAAGGAAGGAGTAAGATTCGTAACATATTGTTTTATTATCGCTTGTTCTCAATGTTGCTGAAAGCATAACGAGTAGGTATAACTTGTTGTTTAATGCATTTCCTTTTATTTTTTTACGTCCTAAGGTAAGGTCAAAGTGGGTTCTAAGGCTAGCTCTGATGACAAACCTAATCTATAACAAACTAGATTTGCTCGCGGCTTCGCTCGCGTTAAATCCGAAATGTGCGGAATGCTCCTAAATATTTCCACCGCCCATTTTAGAGAAGTGAGGGGTTAGAAAGATACAAAAAGTCGCCTATGTCAGTCTCCATCCCTTCAACTGTCTTCACTTGAAAAATCACGCAAATTCGTCGCCCTGATTCGCCGTGAAAGCAGTGTTTATTCTTATTGTTATGACTTATGATAAACATTAAGATTAAACTGACAAACAACGTCAAACTAGTAGCGGAAAAAATAATCGTCCAAGTAACCGGCCAGTATTAATACCCCTAAATACTGAAAAAAGGTAAACAACCTCTAGCAATGCGATATACACAATGTTGTATTACGAGTACAATAGAATGGGCACGTAAAAAATAACTAATAATACTAATTTAAATAAAAATATTACCCCCATCAAGATATAGCTCAATCGATTCTACTCTCGATTCTGAACAAAGTGTTTTCAGGTTTTTAGTGTTAAGTGAAACACGGTGATTATCAAAGAATTTTAGAGACGTATTTTTTCTTTTGTCTTGTAAACGAAAAATGACGACGGTACAGTGCGTTGAAGTTTCGCGTGACGTCACGCCTAGGTACAATTTTTACTTAGAAGTGACGTCACAAGCTCCCACTCCGGAACTTTGATGCGCTATATCTTTGTATTTTTTCATTAATTAGAAAAAGCGATTGACAATCAATTTTTTCAGATATCCTACAAGGAAGCATTAGCAAGTGAATGGCGTGTGTCCCTCGACCCTCGCGTGCTGAGCAAGCCAGCAGCGCCTCCACGCTCGGCAGCTCCTTCCATCAAATCTACGTCTCCGAACAGAGAGCGCTCGCGGTCCAGAGCTGTCTCTGTGCTAAGCTTCGCCCAGTCGTTTATTAATTTGAATGAAGTATACTAGTTATCTCATCTAGTTAATATAATCTTATCTATCTAAAAGCCAGTTCTTCTTTAAGCGAAATTATTACACCTTTAGAACTGCCGCCAGCGATTTCATTATCAGCTCCAAACCGAAAGTACTCGCACTCCAGAGCTTCCTACTGTCTTCCTGTTAAACTTCGCCCAGTTGTTTGTCAACTTGAATGAAGTACAGATACTAGTTCGCCGAATCTGTTTTATCAAGTAACCCAGCACTTCTACCTACAAAAGGAGCGCTAGCAAGTGAATGGCGCATGTCTCTCGACCCCCGAGCACTGAGCAAGCCCGCAACGAAACGAAAGTTTAGTCCGTACAGGCCCCGTAGCCGAATGGCATTTCTCCGACGCCAAACGAAAGCGATACGCCGCTGGCTCTGTCGCGCCAATACGCAAGCGCGATAGAGATAGATATCTACTAGCGCTTCGTTTCGTGAGCGTTTCGTGAGCGATTGTGCCATTCGGCTAGCCACCCTGATTTCCGAATAGCGTAATGTAGTCAAAGTAAATAGCTCTGTTTCTACCTTAAATCTTGGGTTTTAATTATTGAATTACCTGTATTTATTTATTTTATTTAGTAAAACATAAAAAAGTGACGAATTTTTGTGATCGAGGATTGATAAAATCGCTCGCTACGTAGGTTGAAAAATAGGTACGTGAGTTGAAAAATTAAAAATTGACAATAGTTACAAAACTTTCTACCGGTTCACTTAAAAACGTCCAAACAGAACAAGTCAGCAGCCGAGCGCAGCACGAAGGAGGCACGGGAGCGGTCGTCGCTGCGAAAGCCGGATGCCGCAGGAAGATGGCCGCGAGTGAGCCACGGGCTTCTCCGTCTCCCAGAAACTGAGCGCGAACATCAGCTCCGCCCAGAATGCTTCGGTGCGTGAGATTTATGCAGAAACAAAAGCTGAACGCTTTTAATAAGCAGACGAGCGCACTACCGATCCGGACGCTGAAGATGATGAAGAAGATGGAAATCTGGATATCTAATTCAGCCCACCTGTTTCATTGTACCGCGGGTTAGATTTTGTTAATGAAATGAAACATGTTTCGCCTTTTATCATAATTATTATATTACAAAACGTATCAATTGGTAAAATCTGTTATAAAGCACCAAAATGAGCATTTAGGTACGAAGAAACAAAGCAGCAATACCGCTACATGGTAGATATGTGAGGCTCAACCTTACGATTTCGTATAAACACAACACTGGATAGTGAACTAAGAACAATATGAATTCTTCAATTTACGCACCAACAAGGGATAAAAAATTGGTAACCTAACTGCTTTTTTAAGTTCACTTGAAAACGTCCAAACGGAACAAGTCAGCAGCCGAGCGCAGCACGGAGGAGGCGCGGGAGCGGTCGTCGCTGCCCGAGCCGGACGCCGAGGAAGATGGCCGCGAGTGAGCCACGGGCTTCTCCGTCTCCCAGAAACTGAGCGCGAACATCAGCTCCGCCCAGAATGCTTCGGTGCGTGAAATTTATGCAGAAACAAAAGCTGAACGCTTTTAATAAGCAGACGAGTGCACTACCGATCCGGACACTGAAGATGATGAAGAAGATGGAAATCTGGATACCTAATTCAGCCCGTTTCTTTGTATCGCGGGTTATAGATTTCGCTAATGAAATGAAACATGTTTCGCCTTTTATCATAATTATTATATTACAAAACGTATCAATTGGTAAAATCTGTGATAAAGCACCAAAATGAGCATCTAGGTATGAAGAAACAAAGCAGCAATACAGCGGTATTGTAGATATAAGAGGCTCAACCTTCCGATTTCGTATAAACACAACACTGGATAGTGAACTAAGAACAATATGAATTCTTCAATTTACGCACCAACAAGGGATAAAAAATTGGTAACCTAACTGCTTTTTTAAGTTCACTTGAAAACGTCCAAACGGAACAAGTCAGCAGCCGAGCGCAGCACAGAGGAGGCGCGGGAGCGGTCGTCGCTGCCCGAGCCGGACGCCGAGGAAGATGGCCGCGAGTGAGCCACGGGCTTCTCCGTCTCCCAGAAACTGAGCGCGAATATCAGCTCCGCCCAGAATGCTTCGGTGCGCGACATCTGAACGGGAAACAGTCAAATGCTTAAAACAGGACTGTAGGAAGTGGGAATACGAATGGTTAAAAGATTTTAGCTTTCATGTTGAAGTCGTGGACATTACTGAAGATTTGAATATAAATGTATCAAATCATTTAACTCCTGAGATGAAAGAGATTATGTACGACAAACATCCATTTTCATTAAGTACTCTACAGTTAAGTAGAGTATAAGGATGATAGGCACTTTTATCTATAGATAAAACTTCTTCTTTAGTTATCTAAGTTATACTTGATTCTAATTGTATCATGACTTAAAAGTATTTCAAAATTAATGGTTCTATTTAATTGTTTACCTTTTGTTCAATGGCGACATCTTTCACATGCCACAGGAACTCGAATATCCCCATGGCAGCTGCTATTCCGCATCCAACGCCCAATACTATGAACACTCCTCCAACGTTGTCCACTCCCAGTTCTGCTGCGCTTGCCCCTTCTTCGCCTGCTTCCTCTGACTGGGTATAAACATTTTCATTAGTAACTACAACCCAAATCACGACAATTGATTAAATAGATACATACATACATACAATCATGCCTGAATCCCATAAAGGGATAGGCAGAGCACATAAAACTACTAAAGCTTTAGTGCCCCTAATTGATTAAATACCTGCTTCTAAATTGGTTCTAATTAAGTTTGTCGTCTTAAATTAAATTTTGTTTTTAATGAAATATCTAGAAACGTTGAAGGCACGAATTCAAATCGATTCTAGTGATTTTTGCCCGAAGTTGACCTTCCGTGACTCTCTAGCCAAAATCACAGTCGTTGAATGCTCCTTGGCGAACGATACGCATTCTTGCTCTGTGGCATAAATACGGAAGCAATAGAGAGAAAAATAACGACACCGCGATACGGAGTGTCAACGATTGTGTTCTTGACTACAGAACCAGTTCTGATTAAGTATCAGCTATTACCATTGAGGTATAATGTACTAGAGAGGACACGGCGAACAAAAAGTTTGCGCCACGAACATAAGTCCAGTGGACTTATGTTGCCTCAGTCAGTCTCTGCGCGTGGTGGGAGGAGGTTGTCTCTGACTGCACACAAATAAAATGAAAAAATGCCTTCCTGTGCTATAAAATACTGTTGAAGCCATACGAGAAAATCTAATAAAAGTGACGGTGTCACATTTCATCGGTTAGTAGACAAGCTATTTTGATCTAACTTAATTTAAGTAATTATTATAATGAAGGGACGGGCTCCTTAAACGCGATGCTATGGCCGCCATTTTGACAACTGGAATCATAGATGAATCGCGCAGACATGACATGTAGGTAATAAGGTATAATAATTGTGATCATATTCTGTTTTCAATATATAATATAAAAATATTTATTTCAATTTATAGTTTTGAATATTACACGGTTCTAATACGAATTTTAGTCGGTAATATTATACAATAAGCATGATTTTGAATTATTTCTGAATTATAATTCTCATTATTGACGAAAAATAGTGACACCAAAACTGAAATAGTATTTAATGCAACCGGTGTTTAAGGGAGGTAAAACAAGGTGAATGGCGCGATTATTATTCTGAGCGACAGAAACTTATAAAACTAATTTTATTCAAAGGAAATTAAAATTTATGAAAAAAACAATTACTTATTTTTATTTCACTGAGTAGAAATTAAATATAACACAATGTATAATAGTGCTAAAAGTGAACTACTTAGTATAACACACAAAGTATAAAACAAAGGTCTACACTAAAAGTGTCGCGTCTAGGTGGTCAAGTCTTACTCTATGACACGGTTCGCTTCACGCGCATGCGCCTCGCGCTGCCGCCGCTGCCGGTCGGCGCACAGAATATGTTCGAGTTGTCATTTCTAGTACGTAGTACATAGTAGTTCAATGGCTATTACTGATGTCTTGTATTTACTTACAACACACGCGTTTTCCTCCGGTGCTTTCCACCATCGATTCTTAAGTTCTACTAGTCTCCCACTTTCTGCTAATTTCAAAACAGCGTTGTCTACAGCAGTGCGGTAGGAGGAGACTAAAAAAATTATGAATATGTCATATTCTAAAGAGATGTCTGATTATGGTGTTTATGATTGCTTATAAATAAAGTGGGGGACATCAGACACAGAACAATTTAGCCTCAAACTATTCGAAACTTGCACTATGAGTTCTAGCCGATTATAATATTATACATGTCGGAGAATGACCAAAATGTGGTTTTAGATACGTTTTATGACGCTATATTTGACAAATGGAGCAAACAAGGGTTTTACAACTTTGTACAACCTGGCTGGTATTCGACTGAGTTCTGCCAAAACGTCAGAGAGGACGCTATTGTCTAAAAGAACAGAATCGAAAAACAGATGATTGGAGGCTGTCAATCGATCTGCAGTGGAAATGGTTGAGGAGTGCTGGCGTTGTTGGAGATTCATCGGTCTAATCCGGCGGTTTGCTCGAAATAATAGGCGGAATGTATTATTTCATGTGATTAAATGTGTAATCGGTTTTGTGCAGTAAATTCTGTGAAATGGACATGGTATTTCATTGAAAGCTCTCATAAACAACTACAACGGGTCCTGACAACGGTTCTGGTATTATACGTCCACGATCCGACACGTCCTCTCTGACGTTTTGGCAGAACTCAGTCGAATACCAGCCAGGTTGTAAAAAGTTGTAAAACCCTTGTTTGCTCCATTTGTCAAATATAGCGTCATAAAACGTATCTTAAACCACATTTTGGTCATTCTCCGACATACACATAAATATATATATCGATACCTCTGGGTTCAATTGGCGTAAAGGACATTTTGGCGAAAATGAGTTATATATACAGTTTTGTTCAGAATTTCAAGCGCTATCGATCTGTGTAGTTAAAATTTCGATATCTCTTAAAAAGTTGCCTTTACGACCAAGATTTTCTACTATGGACTTGCAAAAATAGCTTTTCTGAAGGGGCGTAAATATCAAGTCATTAATTGTAAATTATTATTTGTGTCGTAAAGGAAATCTACAAATAAAAATATAGTTGTAAGTCACCTTATTATATATTGTTGCCCTTTAAGCCCTTACTTTCTAAGGATCACTTTCTATAGTAGTGTGATAAAGTTGGGCGTAAAGGACAAGTTTTTTTGTTCTTCGTCCTTTACGACCAGCACTAAAAATATTTTATCCGCAATTGTAATCGATATCTTTGGGTTCAATTGTCGTAAAGGACATGTAATGCAGGTAAGGCAAGAGAAAGATAAACCCACTTTTTTGTTTTTTTGACCTATATTTGTGACGTGTATAAGAAAAATATGCAGATTACGAGTATCTTTAACCTAGTGTAGCAACCGTAGTGATAAACTAAACGATTTAGAAGATAGACGGTTGTAAAGGACACGTCAAAATGTTATAACGTCCTTTACACCCATGATTTGATAGGGTCGTAAATGACGGTCTTAGATGATTTTTATACAAAGTCGGGGCGTAATTGTAACCGAAATGGTACAAATGTTGTTCTAAGTTTACAATTAAAAACTGGAAAAATGTATCAAAACGTACTTAATATGGCATAGAATAGCTCTACATCAGTTTAATGCAGTGTATTATAAATTATATAAGCTATCTTAGCAACAAAAAAGAACAAGACTAATATTTTATATCCAGTTTTGTAATAAAGAAACAATATTTGCTTAAAAACTATCTAATACTTTGGCAACAAATTCAAAGTTATTTTTTTAGTATTCGCCGCTGTCTGAATAGTCAGTACTGTCAGTAGGTTACGCATTCAGTCTTTAATTCTAGCAGGGAAACGCTTTCGTAGTATTATTATACTGCGGCGAGATGTAGGTAATTAAAAAAAAACATTATGGTAATCAGGGTACGTACCCAAATGCACAAACGCTCACGATAATATCTATTTCGTAGCTATATATATATCTTTATCGCTCTTGCGTATTGCACCAGGGTGGCTAGCCGAATGGCACAATCGCTCACGAAACGCTCACGAAACGAAGCGCTAGTAGATATCTATCTCTATCGCGCTTGCGTATTGGCGCGACAGAGCCAGCGGCGTATCGCTTTCGTTTGGCGTCGGAGAAATGCCATTCGGCTACGGGGCCAGACTGCATTTTTGTCGGCGTCTGTCGTCGACGATTGCCATTCAGCTACGCCGGCAGTAAACTTTAACAGTAGACTATACTAACATTTAGTGCGACAATAACAGGTGCGTTTCGCTAGCGAATGAGCGTTAGCGTTTGGTGACTTGGCTATGTACCCAGGTACTTAAAGCATTGACTATAATATTTCTAGGATTGAACTCATAATTAAGATTATTCTTATATTTTAACAGGTTTACGACTAAATAACAATCTTCTGTTTCAAAATTATCAAAAATATGAATCAACATAGTAGGTAGTCTTGACTACAGTTTGTATACGCGTCCTAACTTGCGTTTATAAATAAGTACTTAACTCTTAGTTATTCTTAAAACTTCTTTCTACTTTAGACTTAAAATTACTGTCCTATTAATATAGTCTACTATTCACAGTTGCTGATTAAAGTTTACGCGATTACAATTAGTGTTTTACTTAAACTACGAAAGCGTTTCCCTGCTAGAATTAAATACTGAATGCGTAACTTATTGAGACAGCCGAGCGGCGAGTACTAAAATAATAACGTTCCAAAATATTAGATAGTTTTTAAGCAAATGTTGTTTCTTTATTGCAAAACTGGATAAAAAAGAGTCTTGTTCTTTGTCTCTGCTAAATATTTAGATAAATATACACTGTAACACTAATGTGGCTATTCTATGCCATATTAACTACGTTTTGATACATTTTTCAAGTTTCTCAATTGTAAACTAAGCTAAAAACAGTTGCCATTTGTACCATTCCGGTTACATTTACGCCCCGAATTTGTATAAAAATCATCTAAGACCGTCATTTACGACCCTATCAACTCTAATTGTACAAAAAAATCGTGGGTGTAAAGGACGTCCATAGCATTTTGACGTGTCCTTTACAACTATCTAACTTCTAAACCGTTTAGTTTATCACTACGGTTGCTACACTAAGTGAAGGATACTAAAAATCTACATATTTTTCTATATACGTCACAAATATAGGTCAAAAAACAAAAAAGATATAAACATTTTTCTAAAAAAAAAGTTGTTTTTTGCTTCTCCTGAAAACCTGCATTTTGTCCTTTACGCCAATTGAACCCAAAGGTATCGATATATATATATAACTTGTGATACTCGCACTAAAAACATCCATGACTTAGGAACAAAATATCTATGTTCATCACACAAATTAAATTCCCTTACAAGAATTCGAACCTAGAACCATCGGTAAGGGTCACAAGTGTCCCAACCGACTACGTGAAAAAAAGTGTTACGTGAATAACATAAAATATCCGCAATGGACGAAAATACTCACAAAAAGGCATAGCGATACCATATCCCTTGGAGTCGAGCAGTCCGCCCACTTGCATCAATTCGCAATTTCGCTCCAACTGGTATTCGATGGCCGTGGACTCCATCAGAAATGCATACTCCCTTTTGCCTTTAACCACCCTTTATAAGAATAAAATTAATACAAGGACATGCATGATATAGATCTGATCTGTTTATTATAAAATCAATATTAATTAGAATACGTAATGTAATTAATACCTTTCGACACCTACATCGTTATTCAATACAAAAACCGATGGTCTAGCGGATTCCATTGCTGTCCACATTTTTGCATATGTAGAAAAGTTGGATCGCTGTAAAACAAAAATAAAGCTTAAGCAAATAAAACAATAGAATCAAAGCTTCCCAAAGCTTTTCAAACATTTTATAAATTAAAAAAAAAATCTAACTATCATCTCAAATTACCTTGAAGAACGAATACGTAGAACCCCCATTAACCGTCCCATATTTGATCTTAGACTGTGCCGCCAAGTCTTCTGCGCTCTTTATGGAGTCGTCCATAGCGGCATTGGTCAAGAACGCAGCCAAGTTAGCTGTGTATGACGAACACATGATGAGGGCGAAGAACCACCACATGCCGCATACCCAGCGGGTGGAGTAGCCCCTGGAGACAGATACTTGTTACAAACTGAGACACATGTCACGCCGACTGTACCTGGGCATTTTCAGAATTTGGGACACCCCAATTAGCGAAAGTTGTTAACAAAAATTAACTCGCTGTCAGTTTTGTGACGACAATCTGTCTAAAAATTTACTTTTTTCACATTCTGAATGTAGATTATCGCTTAAAAATTATGTTATTAACACAAAAACAATATTTTTATAGAAATTTCATGCTTAGTTATCGTCACGAAACTGACAGTTCGTTAATTTTTGTTAACAACTTTCGCTCATTGGGGTGTCCCAAATTCTGAAAATGGTCACCTACTCGAAGAGAGACTCTAATACATGCCGAGGTAATGTCTTGTCTCGACGTTCCCCGATTGTGTCGGATCTGCCGAGAATCTTGTTTGAATCTCTCAACGAGAGAGTACCTACAGCCGCCAATCACATTCGTATGAAGAAAGAATGAACAAGGCCTACAGTAGTATTCAGGGCTGAAATAGAATCAGCGACCCTCTTTTATCGCCTAATGTGTGTCATACCAGCGTGGTAGGGGTGGGAGGATAACATTATGAGCTATTAGACCTGCAACTATTAACCTAAACTCAACACATAATAAAATATTTTATTTCATTTCATATTTCATTTAATATTTCATATTTCATCGCGACAGGTCCCAAAACTCCCAAACCCATCGGCCATCTGAATCATAGGACATGTTTTTTGTGTTACGAAATTTCCAGGGGTATTTTGTCGAAAAGAATGGTTCAGCTTCCTAACCAAAAAAACTCAATATCTGGTGAGTGAAAATAGCAAAAAAATTTAGCTTTTGAAATTGAGTTATTCATTAAATACTTATGTACCTGAAATAAAGTTTAAGGACATGAAATAATTGATTCCTCATAATTATAATAGAAAAATACCGGTTTTCGTAAAAGAAAGAAACCATAATGGTCAGTTATGTTTTATACATACGAAATAGAGATAACAGTCATAATAATGAAGTTGAGAAATCACCAGCTAAATAAATAAACACGTAAAAAACTGCGCGCGTTCCTAGATACGTTGAAGTCAAATAAAACGATGATTGATGAGACCTTCGGGGAAACACTAAGCGGGAGTTATGTGTTTTGTGAACATCTGTATCTGCCTTCGTCTTCACATAGGTATCTAGATATTATTTCATGAATATGATATATTTCTTTGAGTTGTTCGTATTCGTTATTATTATTGCCTAGTTAGAATATGAATTAACAGTAGGTATAAAATGCATAAGAAAAACTATAGTTATTTGTTATACAAGAGTGCAAAGTTGTATTTTAACGCCGAGTGTGGAATTGAAAAACGAGCAAGCGAAAGGATTCTATAGTTGAACCACGAGCGAAGCGAGTGGTTCGAGAATAGAATCTTGAGCTTGCGAGTTTTTCAACACACGAGAAGTAAAATACATTTGCACTCGTGTGTAACACAAAACTTTTCCCCTCACTATAGCGAGGAAACTACAACGCAAAAAACGCCTTAATCACTGCTTCCAGTAGTTCCACAGGTGGAAAAATATCTTCATTACTAGATTTACCCACTTTTATCAATTTTAAAGCAGAAAATTTGCCTCTATTCAAGGTCAAATTACTTTACCCACTAGTGGATAAAATGCGTTTTTACCCGCTGGTATTAAAGGACAAAACACGTGTTTCCGAGCTAGTGAGGGGAAAAACTCTTTATAATAAAGGGGTTTGTTTATGAATATATTGAATTTTATACTACGTCGGTGGCAAACAAGTATACGGCCCGCCTGATGTAAAGCGGTCACCGTAACCTATGGACGCCTGCAACTCAAACAGTGTCACATGCGCGTTGCCACCCCATTAGAAACTTGTACATTCCCTTTTGCTGCGTTAAGTACACAGCAAAATGGAGTGTACAAGTTCCAAGGAGGGTTCGGGTTGCCGACGACTCAAAGGATAATAGGAGGAATAGGTAATAATACCTTTATGTATAATTGTAGTACCTCTACAACGCGTACTTAAAGTAGTTCGGTTAGATCTTGCCCTACCTTATAAATTAATACACCTGATTTCAAAGAATTCACGGTATCTCGTTTACCTTACTATTGATTTAGAAATAACAGTTACCTAAACTGCTTAATTTCCTAAATCTATTAAATTAAAAAATATTTATAGTAATAACAGCATGCAGAGAACTTATAGTAATAAAACTATGAAGAGCATAGTTTTATATGACAGTTCTGTAACTTACTTTGGCAAAATGTCGGAGCCTTGAGTCATAATAGACCCCATGGTGAGCCAAGCGGAGTTTTTAATATGCCATATATTTTCCAGCTCTTCGGGAGATTTGTCACACGGATGTGGATTTTCCCAATCATTTGGTGCTAGCCTGTGGAAAAAAGATGAAGTTGTTGAATAACTTCAATTTGTAATACGTACAGATGCAGTGCGAAAAGGGTTTTCTTCGTATTTTTCTGGAAACGTTTGTATTTGTCATGCTAGTTAAGTCAATGTCAATACATCTCGTACTGAGACTGACTGAAATAGCATGACACGTTCGTATGTTTCCGTAATAATACGAAGGCAAATCCTTTTGCACTACATCTGTAGAATAACTGAGACATATAACTTGTTAGGTCATCGGAAGGGAAATTGTAAAAAAACGTATGGTCTACGTCGTTAAATAAAAAGTATACGTTTTCATACCTTGCTAAAATATGTAACAGCAGAGACACCATAAGGAAAGAAGCAGCCATATAAATCCAGACATCAACTGAGAACGGCTTCAGAAAGCCGAAGAGTTCTGGCGGCGGAGGAATAGGCTTGGAATACAAAATGCTGATGCCCAGGGTCATGAAGGGAGTGGTAAAATCTACTGCTGACCGCCGCTCGTAGGTAATCGTTAGGTCGCATATTGCTAAGTCGGCTTTCTGAAGAAAAAAAATCATTAGAAATATTTAAATACTGTACGTAGCCGAATGGCACAAACGCTCACGAAACGCTTACGAAACGAAACGCTCGTAGATATCTATCTCTATCGCTCTTGCGTATGGGCAGACGCGTTGCGATGGGCGTTTCGCGTCACAGAAATGCCATTCGGCTACGGCACCAGATGGGTATGAGCCGGCGGTGCTTCCGGCCTTTCACTGGTCACTTGTTATAAAAATTAAGTACCGGAAACCGGCCCGGTCTAATTTGTTTTTTTTTTTTTTTTTTTTGAGTATATTTCTTCTGACATATATTATGTATTTATCATTAGGTAATCACAATAATTGATAATGAATTATAGATCATTGTAATATTCGCTTTCGGTAGTATATATCATTTTTCAAACATTTTTGTTTATTTTCCGCTTGATGCTGACTGTACACAATTGTTGTTTATTGATTCTTTATTTTTATTTTTATTTTATTGGTATTCAGGATAACAACAGCCGTAAATATAACTAAGACATACTACTGCTTACGTATAAGAAGGCCAATAACAGTCATCCATTAAATTACATTTTGTAAGAATTAAATTAACTAAATGTTATATAAACAATCAAAATGTGCAATACACACAAATGCTCCAACGGCTAAAGTACATACAGGTTGTTGATTAAGTATTCTTATAATTACGTAACTTAACTTAACTTATCTTAAGGCTTCAATAGCTATCCACCTAGTACTATACTATTCTTAATGTACAAATGTTCTACAAACAAATGCAACCAACCCTTTCTAAAAGATGGCCGACGAGCCCGTCCCATTTCCTTGTATCTTTATGGTAGGAGCCGTATAAATTTCCTGGCACGATCTCAATGACATAATTTAAATGGAGTGTCTCTTTAAGGATTTCATGTATCAAGTCTTTTGAATAACCTTCGTAACGGTCGTTTCCTGTTAGTTCTTCTCCCTCTTCAGGCACTCTTTCTACAAGATAGGGGGCTCCAATCCGGGACACGACCCGAAAAGTTTTATTTTGCCATTTTTCCGCAAGCAGATCGGAAACTTCGTCTTGTGACCGCACGTATACAAAACCGGTGTCTGGATTCCATTTTGCAATACTGTTGAAACCGCTGTTCGATAATTCCATGATTTCCACGTTGAAATTTATACGCTCGCCCGTTGTATTGTCTAACATTATCTGGTCTGTTATCCCTACTATTGGGTTCTGAAACAATCGAAATGACAGCTTTACTCGTGTGGCGTAGTTTATACGTTTGTTAATAGTTTAGTAATGGGCAGTTTTCGACAAAAGTGTCGGTTTTGTGTGGAAGGGTCTAGATTATAGGGCTTAAAATGTACAGTTTATGTTGTTAATTGTTGTTATTGTATCACGCCCGATGCCTATGCAAAATAGAAACACCTATAAGTATTACCCAAAATATTTAGAATATTTCTCACTTGTAGACAACAAATTGTACTAGACGTGGTAATACAGATAATACACATCAGTACTAATAGGTTGTATGATTATGATTGATACATAATTATATTTTTTCTACTCCAGCACTTAAATCTGTCAATTAGATTATTGTCAGCGGTATCCAAATTAAGTTCATTTGAGTAACGATGAGAAAGTCTATTTGTCTATAGGTTCATATGATGACTGCTAGCAGTAATCATAATTATGAATATAGGAGGTCTGTTAATTTTTTTTTAAAAGCACAACTTCCATTTATCAGGTATGTTTTCATTTGCAGCAATAAGTAACTTTTAATAAATAATATAATATTTAGGTTCATAATTTAAATCAAGATGAAAAAATAAACTGAAATGCGTTTGTAATATGAGATATTGCAAAACAAAGGTAAAAATCATAAGTTTATCCAATAATTTTACATTCGATATTTAAATATTCTTGAACGCAACCATATTTTTCGTAATTGAAAACGGCTTATTTTCTATTTCTCTTGTCTATGGTATGTTTGACATTTGTAAACTTTTGACGAAACTATTTGAACTACATATTTCGGTGTTGCGTAGTTTGTTTTAATTCGACGTTATTGTGCAAAAACTTAAGTGATTATGAGTGATTCTGGTGAACAATGTACTTCCGAAGAAATCAAGGCTATGGCGCTCAAAGTGACTGACAATTTGTTACCTGAAAAGTCACCAAAAATGTTATGATTGTTTTGACATGGAAATTGCAAAAAAATGTTTCAACTTTCTCTGAAACCGCGTTGTTGGCATATTTTGAAGAATTGTGCAACAAGTTCTCGCCATCAACATTGCGGACAGAATACCTAAGATCCGCACAAATGTTCCCATTCATGATATGAAGTACGTAAGTAACCCATTTTATTATTCTCGAATACGTATGTATTTGGCTGTCGTAGAAAAAGTATAGTATACAATCGTAACATTATGAAGGCTATAAAAGTCTCGTACCTTACTTAGGCCACTCGGCAAGCCTCGTGACCTAACCGCGGTACTCAACTTTTATAGCCTTCATAACGTTACCGTTATATAATATACTATTGTTAGTCAGTCATCAAATCCATCCTAGTTTACCACAGTTGTAAAGAAGAAGTGAAAAACTCCCGGACGAGACCAGTAATTATAGTTCTCCTTTATCGCCGCTTGGGAATTATTACTATACTAGCTTTTTCCCACGGCTTCGCCCGTGTCCTAATCTAATCTAGATTGTTTTCCCATACAAAATTAGGACCTCCATTTCACCCTCTTGGGAGGTGAATTTTGATTTTTTTTTATTAATCCTCCTCTTACCTTATAAGAAAGCTACGTGCCAAATTTAGAATTTCTAGCAGCAGCAGTTTCGGCTGTGCGTTGATATTTCAGTCAGTCATTCAGCTTCTTCTTTTATAATTATATTTAGATTAGTTACTTTACTTTTTTTCTAAAATTTACCATCATTGTAAACCACAAATATTCGACGTTCGAAAAATGTTAAATAAACACAAATGCATTATCACCATACAAATATTTTGCTAGAGAATTTTGATCCTAGTCGCATTTTAAATTGAGTTTAGTTTCATTTGTTCTAAACATTTTAGAGACAAAAGAAATGCTTTATTTATTCACATGAAAGTTACATTTCCATTGAAATGTACATCTCATTGCACATTGGGCGGCAAGAGGTTAAAAGTACCAACCGTTAATATGTGATTGATGAATTCCTCCCCTATCTCCCACTGACTTTCGGAGTTGCATTCAAGTTCCTGAGCCTCAACTTTAAATTCCTCTGGAGCGCTTTCCACTGCATCCGTGATTAGTCTTGCTGCGTCGCTGGCTAGTGCCACTTCAACCTAAATAATAAAGAAAACTTACAAAGTTTAATAATGTAAAACGGCAATTTTTCAAATGAGACATATTACGGCCAAGGCTGAAAGAAAAATTAAATACTTTAGGTACTTACGAGTACCTATGTATAAATCGTGTCATTTGACGTTCAAATACGTCAAAACTAACTATAATGGCATGACAATACAAACAATACAATTACAAACTGTCGTGAATGATACGGTCTATATATTCTAGATCTAGATACATCTCTAGTTACGATCATATAGAAAACAGTACGATGCAATGGACCAAAGAAAACGATAAGGGGGTTCTCTTTAAAATTAAAATTCACAGGGTGGTCGTACTCTTGTCTATCGAATTTATCTCTAAAGTCAACAAAGTAAAGCCTATAAAGTTTCAAAGTGACATTGAGAAGCAATTCAGAAACCACCAAAATAATGCTTGTAATTAAAACTTTAAGAGTATTTCCACTGAATGAAATATAAATTGCATCTGGGTCACTAACTACAGGCAACTAAAATAAAAGTGTACTCACAGTAATGTCCTGTGTATCCTTCGGTATCTTCACTTCGGGGGAGGCCCGAACTTTCCAATCGGCTAAATACGAGCGCGTCCTTGAGTCCTCGTGAGCGAATATCCGTAGGCAAGTCACGTTTGACAAACCGTAACGCAGTTCTTCTAGATCCAGCGTGTGTGCATCTAGTGACATGAGAACGTAGCTCTGAAAAATAAACATACGTTTATGTTTACGCAAACATTTTTTCGATCAAAAACGGAGTTTTAACACTTACAGATTAACTAGATTCAAATCAAATCCAAATCTAATTAATATACCCATTAGCAACGTCCGCGTAAAACAGGATGTAATTATTATAAAGAAAATTAAGAAGGTGCAAAACTCAAATCACAAAAAGTGAACGTTCAAGGTACCCAAAATTTTCTTTACACCAAACGCGCGGAGTCCAAAAACGTCGGATCAATTCGTCCCGCACGTGACGTCACCGCTGTGCGGTGGCGTGTGTTTTTGAGACAGAATAAGAGGGGTAAGTACATTTTTTTTCTTAATGAGCATTTCTTTTTTTTGCCAATAAAAAATTTTGATTGTTTTTGGGAATTTTAGGTCAATGGTACTCAGAATCACGAGTACTTTCAATCTCACTGGGAGACAAAAAGTGTTTCAGAATTTCCATACATTTTTGTTACTTTCCTCTTTTGTTACCCCATACAACATGTACGGAAAATGGTAACAAAATAAGAAAAAATCGTATGGGACAATTTTTTATTACTACTAGGATTGCAAAAAAAAAAACTAGTAATTCTGAGTAAAAATAGCATATTTTTTTCAAAAGTAGAAAAAATATCACACTTCATAAAAGTGGCAAGAAAAACTTTATTAGTTCTAAATTGAAAGTGTCGGAAAAAAGAAAACAAATGCTCTAATACGCGATTTCAAGTCAACATTTATCAGATTCAACAAATAAAATTATGCCTTCGAAGATTATTTCTCAAATATTATACACAAAATGTATTGCAGAAATGTAATAATTATTGAATTTAGTAGACTCTGTAAATATTGTTAAAACATTCAAGTCAATTTAAAGAAAACGGAAGACTTGGTTATAAAGTAATTAGTCATGTTAGATATAATAGCACCTTATGGCCGTAATATATAATATTTCAATTTCACAAGGCACCTTTCCAGATCTTATGAAATGTAGCAAAGTCATACCGCTTTTTAAATCGGGTGATTCGAGTGATATAACCAATTTCCGTCCCATATCAATACTTCCTGTACTAAGTAAAGTCTTTGAGAAGCTAATGTTAAATGATCTACTGGGACACTTCAACAGACATAGATTACTTACAAGCAAACAGTTCGGTTTCACAAGGGGCCGTTCCACGACCGATGCTGCTTCGGTACTCATTAAACATATATATAATTTTTGGGAAAATTCTTGTGATGCAATTGGCATATTTTGTGATCTTTCAAAAGCCTTTGATTGTGTGGATCATGGAACGCTCATTTTGAAATTAGAACACTATGGTTTGTCTATAAATGCCCTAAACTTTATGTCTTCTTACCTTAGCAATAGAACACAAACAGTAGTTGTTAACAAAACTCGCTCTAGCGGGACTGTAGTCCAATTAGGAGTGCCACAAGGCTCAATTTTAGGTCCATTCCTGTTTTTGGTTTATATAAATGATTTGCCATGTATAGTGAAAAACTTTTGTGAAATAGTACTTTTTGCTGATGATACATCACTGCTTTTTAATGTTGACCGAAAATCTACGGATTACAATGTAATTAATAGCACGTTAGCTGATGTACTGCAGTGGTTTACTGTCAACAATTTACTTCTTAATTCTAAGAAAACCAAATGTATTCGATTTTCTCTGCCGAATGTTAAACCAATCGATACAAAAATACTTTTTAAACGCGACCAGAACGCGACGAAATCTATATACCTTATAGTCTTACCATATAGTCTTCAAAGAACTGCACCTCGTTCGCCTGGCGCAGATAATCCATCACCCTATGAGGAGGGCAGTCTAAAACGACCCGGCTCTCACCGGCCAACTTCAGAGACTTCAGCAAGGGGCGGTTATCTTCGCCTGGAACAAGCCTCCTGGCGGACCATTTGTGCTCCGGGTCCGCATATTTGAGGATCTCTTGGAACCTTATTAGACCTGTTAAACAGTAATGTTTTGACACATAAATCTATTACTATCAACACTTTTACTAAAGTTATGAGGTTGCTCGTGGGCAGATCAGTTTATCATGAAGTGCCATATCAGTTCACTTCATGATATCAAACGCTCATCTCTTTGACTTTCTCATCAGGTTGCAGTGCAGGAAGTAATATGGGGTCAAAATTTTAATGAAGTATTGAAGTATCTATTTCACTAATTTTTTCACATTTTCATTGGGACATGTAAAGAAACTAATATAAATATTACAAACCGTAATCATCGTCGTAAAGCAACGTATAGGAATTCCAGTCACTGTCCTTGATAAAATGCGCGACGGCCTTCGAGAGAGCCACTGCTTCTGGGTACAAGTTGATGCCGGGTGGCGTTGGCTGCTGATAACCTCGAATAGGTGGCGGACGCCACACAGCCTAAAACATTGACTTATATGAAATAAAAGTATATAAACTGCCATACAGTATGAGTATGATGAGTATGGTATTAGTATCGTGTAAGTATAATAATTATGATGAATTTATCATCCCTGGTCCGGTCTTGTCAGTTTCGAGTGGTTTGAAATCTGTTTTAATCGCTACTCAATTCACGTGCAATATTTCAGGTCAATCGAACAGCGAGAGAAGTGAGAAATGGGTCAGAGTAAACTCTCAGACAGGTAAAAGCTTGAATATTTATCTATAGATTGGGTTTCAATGAATAAGATAATATTATAATATAATTGTTAATGCATGCTGTGTTCAGTGATATCATAAATTAAATATAACAAGATCATACCATCCCATACATTAAAATGCGACCGCCTAATACCGCGCTTATACTCTGTAACTAAACCTCCGCTCACCTTACTTATTTACTTACTTACTTGACTAACCAACGGTATGGCTAACCCCCCTTTAAATATACCCCGTAAATTTGGCCTTGTGATCGTCTAGCGTGAATAAGTAGAACCCTTCAATGTGATCCGCGATAACTTAGATCCTTTAATGAGTATCAGCTGTATTTTTGACTAACATTTAAATTTTTATTTATTTATATTTTAAAGAAGAATAAAGGTTATTGTAGCATAATAATATAGTGTTATAGAAGAGTATTTTTTATCAGATTTAGAAAATTAATGCCTAATGAAAGAATTTTTTATATAGTGAGAAACATACATAAATATAAATAAATAAATAAATAAATAAATAAATAAATAAAAAATTAATGACCTAATGAAGAGAATATCTTTTAGAATAGAAGTTAGTGAGTGAAACGTCATACATGAAATAAATATTAAAAAATATTTTGGTAATCATCCGCTACGCCTTATTAGTGGTCCCGGCTTGGGCAAGGGCTTGCGATACGGTATGGGACCCCTGACCTGATCAAACCACTTTATCAGGATCCTAAGCAAGTAAGCCTGAAGGGCTATCTATCTACGAACTAACCCCCCTTTTGTTTTGTTTCTTTTTCCCTAGCTAAACCCCCCTTTTCCCAATACTGCTAATAGATCATAACTTTACTTCTCGATCTTTCTAATGTTTTATCGAAACACCGAGCAGTTGCTAACTTTTATAAGAACTAAGTCTACTAACTTTTCTAAGCTTTTGACTTTCCATCAGTGGACGGCGCTCGCATGCCACTGGGCCCTATAACAAACCTATGCTTTTTATTCCAAAGAATAGTTTGTTTCCCTAACCAACTTGATAGAATTTACCTTGAAAAACCAGTTAGCAACACTAAGTGTCCCGCAGCCACACCGAAAAATCAGAAATTGCTACCACAATTATTAATTTCACTCAAATAAATTAAGTAATAAGAGTTTTTATAAATTACCAGTTTTACCACATATTTTAAGATAGTAAACACCACATTTAAAGTCCATTAAAACCATAATAGTAGTAGTTAAATTATTTCTCCAAAATACACGTTGACCAATAATATTTTAAGACCAATCATAAGAGAACTCTACTTTCATAGAAATAGTGTGTGACTCTACCCTACTCCTATTGTTTTCCCTACTCTAGCATATATTTGAAACACAGACCGTCACTTACCATAGATCTAATGTTCAGAATATGTACAAGTGTATCCCTACTAGAACTGTACAGTTCAGCCAGCGAAGCTGAGATAGGCAACCTATAGGCTTGTGTTCTGATCCCCCCCTCTGCTCTTGCCCGCAGGCTAGGGTAGCAGAGAGTAGATCGCCCTATTCGTGTATATATCCAGTATTCTAGGACACACCAGTACCAGCCACATGGGAGACCCAGCTGCGATCAGACTTTACTTAGATATGGATCGATCACAACCGAAATCTCCAGCGACCAACGCCAGCATGAACCAGAACACCGAGTAAATAAATATATATATATATATATATAGGACCCCAGCCTCAAATACTGCCGACTTCAGTGAGCAAGGATTACTCCTAATGTCTTTCGTCAATCGTGAAAGTCCTCACTTCCATCTAACAGTTGGACTCTTTGAGACCGGTGAGAAAATACGCTTTTGTAAGTATAAAAAAGCGTCCAAGCCCCCACTTGGAACAAAAAGACCCCTAAACGCCTTATGTTTAACAACGCGAGGTATAAAGCGCTTAGCCGGACAACAGTCTGTCACAAACAATGATCTGGCTTATAACTTTCACAAAATAACCCCTTAGAAAATTACTAAGTTCAATTTTACTGACCAACTAAACAAACGAATGAAGTTTCCTTTACGTGCTATAATCTAAGCTTAGTTTTGCAAGAATTTCTCCCTACAAAACCAAACACAGACTTATCTCCAAGCACCAGCCATACATCGACCCAGTCTTTGTATTGCTTGACGGCGCTCACGAAACAAAGCACAGAAAACTTCACTATACACATTAATTTAAATGTAACACTACACTAAAAATAAACACTAATAAAATAAACCCACAACTGATGGTAAAGCAATTCTACCACAGGTCTAAGTTCAACTGTACGACGATATTGTCCCCGCACAATCAAACAGAGACACAATTTCAAAGTTTACAATCACTTAGAATAATTTCCAAGTAAACACAAACAGAGAAACAATAGCAGAAGAACTTCACTCACCAGTATCACACGAAAGCCAGGGACACTGTTAGTCTTGTAGATATTTTAAGAATGCCCCGCGCCAGCTCGCTCCGACCCTTTTATAGATTCTATCTCCGACTTAAATCCGACCTAACCCCGACCTATCTCCGACGTATCTCCGACCTATATCCGACGTATCTCCGACATCCGACCTATCTCCGACCTATTTCCGACGTATCTCCGACATCCGACCTATCTCCGACTAAGCGGCTATTAAATCGCGCACATAAGAAAAAGATCATAAATGCTTTGTTTACTAAGTCATACGCCCTACGTAATAAACTTCAAGACAACTCAGCACGTACGTTTTTGCTTCTCAATAGTAACACCTGCATGACTGCACGTGTTTCAAAGCGATATGGGAATAATTTTATTGATATCTAGTTAAGTGATGAAACGTTATGTATTGCGGTAAGTATAGGTATGCAAATATTTTTTTGTTAAAGGGTTTTTTGTTAAAGGGTTTTAGTTAGTTTTGTAGATCAAATACGCAAATAAAATATCACTTTTTTCACTTTTGTTTCTAAATGCTACAATGTTCTCAAAAAGACTCACTTTGTGCATTTTAATCTTTCGGGCCGCATGACTACTCCGTTGATAGTTCATATGATGGGAAAATTCATGAATGGGAAAATACTTGAACAGGCACCCACGACTACTTTCCTAGGTTTTAGGATTGATCAGGGCTTAAAATGGGACCAGCAAGTAGATAAACTGTGTGGTAGTCTGGGCAGTGCGTGCTTTGCCTTAGGTCGGGTTGCAAAGTCTGTGGCTCCAGAAGTAGCCCGGACATGCTATTTCGCCACTTTCCACTCACCAATACAGTACGGTGCGGAGCTCTGGGGACGCTGTGCTGAATGGGAGAGGGTCTTTCGCTTTCAGAAACGAGCTGTCAGGATCGTTGCTCAAGTACCTGTAGACACTCCGGCCAAAGAACTCTTTAAAAAACTAAGAATCCTCACACTGCCTGCAATAGTTATCATGCAGGTAGCCATTTATGTAAGAGAGAACTTGGCAGCATACAAAACTAACATGTGTTAAGTACAACACTCGAAATGCTGGAAAGTTAGTAGGTATCGACCGTAAATTGGCAAAATCCAACAAATTAACACATGTGATGGGCCCTGCCGTCTATAATAAACTGCCGCAATATGTGGTTGAAGCGCCTAGTGTGTCGAACTTTAAGTATCGTTTAAAAAATTGGCTGGTCGAGCACCCGTTCTACACTTATGACGAATTTTTGTTACCTAATTAGAAAAATATTATTGTACATTTTTAATGTGAATATGGCCTAATTTTTGTAATCTCAATCCTCTGTCTATTTATTTCCTAAAGTATTATTGTTGTATGAATATTGTTTTTTTAAACCAAATCTTGACGTGTAAAATGGCTTTATAAATAAATGAGTATGAGTATGAGTATGAGTAAACACTTCCAGAAAATATATACACTACTTATCATTATCAATTTTTACGACCTATAATTGAAATCAAGATATAATATTGGAACGCTACTCAGTTGACAACTGTCAATGTCAGTATTTCGTCCATGTGAACGTAGTTTGTTGATAAATATGTTTTTCCAACCTGTTTTACATTAAATAATAGTGAATTTTATGAGTGAAGACGTGACTATACATGTGATTAAACATCACAGATATTATTTGTTAAATTATCCAATGAAATCCCAAAGAAAATATGCACCAAGAAAGTTGGTCAAGGAAAAGTTGATTCGCCGTAAGTTTTATATGTAATAACGAGTCCATTTCCTCGTCATAGACGCTTGTTCTGTTACAACTCCACCACACATAGATGGCGCCACAAAAAAAATGTCTTGTAGCTTTCGATTATACTTGTAGATGGCGTTAAGTGTCACTTTTGACATAGATTTACGGCTCGGAATTGACACTTAATGCCAATCTACAAATAATCGGTGGCAACAAGGCAGGTGTGGTTTTTCGGCGGTTCCGGGGCAACTTGCCGAATCCTTTTTTGTTTGCCGCCATCTATGTGTGGTGGTTTTACTGTAATGTCATGTAAACATGTTTTTACTAATAAATAAATAAATAAATAAATAAATAAATGTGTGGTGGAGTGTAAGCGCGTTCGTAGGCGGTCGCATTTTAATGTATGAGATGGTATTATCTTGTTATATTTAATTTATGGTGATATAATTGGTGGCGCAATCACACTTAAGTTGTAAAATGTTTGTTTCTTTTTATAAGTTATTGTTGCCACTGTTGGTGAAACCTAATAAAAAATAAAATAAATAAATGGAGTTGTTGATATCTGATTTCCACACAATAAATGAACACAAATATGTCCTTATTTAATATTATTACGTATGTTAAAAATCAAGCAACAACAATCAATCAAAAACAATAAGCTCGCTAAAAGCACATTTTAGTTAATTCCAGAATCTGACAGTTTTATCTTGGATTGAAGTAAAATAATGAACGATTCAAAATAAAAATAATTTAATATTTGTGGCTGTTTCAAACCGTATGGTCATTGCAAAACATAGTATTAATAGCAGTTGTATTGTACGTACATGTAGGTACATGTACGTACCTAGGCACAATACACTTTAGGCATTACATTCCTGTACCTACCAAACTCGTACCTGAATGTGAGGAATCCTAGCAGCCCGGCACTGCGCCTCCACAACGGACGCTGAAGTGGCGTCCGTGGGGCCGAAGATTGCGATCACTCCCGTCGATATTAGCTTGCAGGCTAGAATGCAAATAAGAGGTATCAGACTAAACACGGGCAAAATGATAGCAAAAACTTAACACATTTTCTCTGTTAAGTATGAATATGATAATTAGTGTCCAAGAATAATATTGGTATCGGTTTTTGTCATAAAATAACTTGTAACGGCCATAGGTATTGTGTCTGCACTGCCGTCCTATCACTAGAACCCCTCTAAGCTGCATATTACCAGTTTTCATTTGGATAAATATTCTTAAATAGGAAAGAATTCCCCATCGACTGGTCTTGGAA
This sequence comes from Leguminivora glycinivorella, assembly GCF_023078275.1. NCBI lineage: Eukaryota > Metazoa > Arthropoda > Insecta > Lepidoptera > Tortricidae > Leguminivora > Leguminivora glycinivorella. Next base: position 15,626,110 of record NC_062979.1, on the reverse strand, counting down.
TCATATTTTTATCATTTTTAGTTACTGAGATACAGAGTCGACATACCTCGCTAAGTGCACTATTTTATAACCCTTTTCAATAGTATAAAACCGCAAACCCACATTTGTCTTCTATAACTTATATTAAAGCGCTTAGCAGTTGTTTATGTTCATAGTTTTATCACACGATACATAACTATAACAACGTTACTTGACATAAGCTTCATAAATTCCCATTAAAGCCGTTTAATTGCGTTATTACATTTTATAACATTCACTTTTTTAAATAAAATACTACGCTTAAACACGGCTAAAGTCCTTGAACCGTGTATTTAAAGACTTTCATTGTAATTTCGGTTACAAATACATCACTAAAACCTAGTTACTGCGCTTTACGGTGAATTTATTACTAAAAAATATTCATAATGCCACACTGAAACAGGACAAACCAGCAAAGCTACGCTAAAACCCCGCTAGTTGTAAAAGTATACCTTCCAAAGTTATTGCGCTAGTCCGACAGTCGGCCGAGCGGCTCGCGCGCAGAAGGTTGTGCGAAGGCTGTAGTGACCGGTGAATGAACATTTTCTCCTTAAAATGTTAAGAAACCGAAGACCAGGTAAGTGTTAAATATCTTTTTTTAAAGGTTTTTTTCAAGTACAACTTGCGTTTTGCTAACGTATTATCACACGTTTGCCGCGACAAGTAAATACCTAACTCATAAGTTATTCGATCAAGAGCCCAGTTAAAACAATTGTGTACAAATAAAGCGTAAACAAAAAAGTCAAGAAATTACATTGTACCATCCTATTGCTATGTAGGCAATAGGCATTGCCATAGCCACATACATTTTGTAAGCATTTATTTACCTTACAATGTTTTAGTACCTATGTAGGTATGGATTACTTGCGCAACATTATATTACCGTCAAGCTGATTTAATAATGCAGTCAAAAATCAAATTAATTAATGTTATTTCTTTTAGGCTTGTTACGAACTTCAGGATACAAACGATAACAGAGATCTGCGAATAAAATGAATACCGAAAAACCGAAAACAAGTCATCACACCAGCAGAAAGTTTAATAAATGTAGAACAGAAGGGGATTGCTCAACTCGATCTTTACCAAGGAACATTCTATCGTTGTGTATTGTTTCAAGAATTTTTGAGATTGATACCTCAGAATTCTTTGCCTAACTTAGCCACGTCGAACGTTTCTGCTTTAATTTTCAATGCTGACGAAAATACATCAATTTTAAAACTCCCTTTTACTGGTCCAAGCTAAAACCGTTGCTGAAGATCATCGAATTTGGGTTTATCCTTCGTTGTAACAAAATCGAACAACGTTTACTTCTTTAATCATTCGTAAAATGCTTCTCATCTTGATATAAGGAAAGAAGGTTTTTGACTATTCCGTCGCAGACGCATTGAAACTACAAGTGATGACTCGAAAGAAGAAGAACTCTATACCTAGCATGTAAAAATTGTAAAATGACAACATATGTATCATCCAAAATGAAGCTTTATCTTGATTTATCCGCTCCAATTCATACAAACAACAGAGAAACAGACTTAAATTTAACCTAGTTAATACAATTTTAAGCAATGATGCACCTGATTTTACCAGAAATTGTTAACAAAGATCGCTATATTGATTCTAGTTTAAAGAAAAAAAAAAGATGTATGATATATAAGTATTCTGCTGTACCAATTCATTCAGACCCTTCAAATCCAGAAGTTTTACATACAGAAAAGGAGGACTGACCTACACATAAGTACATATAACCATTTATCGATGTAGAACCACCGTCAATATAGAGCACTACACTCGTAATATTAATATTATTTACAACTGTCGAAAACCAAACGCACAAAAAAAGAAAAATACATTTTAAGAAGAACGGAATCAAGCGGAAAGAGAGAAAATTATTATGTCAAACAATCCTAAATGTATTTTGAATTTTTGAAGTATAAAATAAATAAAGATTGCTATTTTCACTTGCTTGGCGAATAATAAATGAAATCCGTGTTTCTTTTTGTAAGAACTGCCAATGTCAACCGTTTTTAACCTTATATAACTCGGTAATAAAAACATTATTTTAATAGTGTATTATAGTAATAATACGAATAACTTTGGATAAAGAGCGACACCTTTCGCCGTGTCGGTATAGCAAATTGATTTGTTGCAATGTAAAAAGCGAATTTTATTGTTTCATATTAATGTTATGTTAGTTTTCACTAATGTTAGAATATTATATTAAGTTTAAATATGTTGATTTGTAACATAACTTATAACGAGGTTTTTTATAAATAAATAAAAATAAATAAATATTATAGGACATTCTTACACAGATTGACTGAGGCCCACGGTAAGCTCAAGAAGGCTTGTGTTGTGGGTACTCAGACAAAGATATTTATAATATATAAATACTTATATACATAGAAAACATCCATGACTCAGGAACAAATATCTGTGCTCATCACACAAATAAATGCCCTTACCGGGATTCGAACCCGGGACCGCGGCGCAGCAGGCAGAGTCACTACCGACTGCGCCAGACCGGTCGTCAAATGCAATGCAATGCAATGGTCGTCGTGGTTTTATGCATGCAAATAAATGGTTACAATATCATACAGTTGTCTTTTATTCATTTAACAAATTGAATTGCTCTTGAAACTTAGTGCAGGTACTGCAGGTAAACGGGACATTGCTAAAATGATAAACTCCTTTTAAAAACAATGACAATGCTAAAACCTAGTAATCGTCGCTGGTTTGTCATATAGCGGGCTTTTAGATTAGGAATGCATACAAATTATTTCGATGTTAGTAGTCATTGCATAGCTTAAAAACGGTTACAGCATTTTTTTAGAGCATATACGATAGTATAAAATTGTTTAGTGTCTTTGCGGTTATTAAGCTATGTTTTTAGATTATTATGCAATGCTCAGTTACGATTACTATAAACACGTAAATTTACTTTGCCGTTATTAAGCCATGTTTTATGTATTATTCAATCCTAAAAAACGGCTAAAGTATACTTAACCGTGTTTTAACAGTAAAATCATACATATTTTAGGAATTATTTGCATAACTTAAACACAAAATGGCGAATTTCTAATAAATTAAACAATATTTAATTAAATTGATTTTAAATAATGTTAGCGTGAATTTAGTTTTAATTTAAGAATAAAAGAAATCTGGACTAAATCGACACATTTCCTAGAGATATGGGATTTTATGTTTTTTGCCCATATCTCAAAACTATCATTTGTGGGTTAGATGGGTTTTAGTGATAGGACGGCAGCATAAAACCTGTCGGTCGGACCAAGACTTATAACTTTGTACTTTCATTTAATTTGGATCGTGTTCGACTACAATACTAGTTACATAGTATGCGAATTCGGCAAAAAAACTTGTGTTGATCGGAATAGTAATAAATATACGTATTGCTGCATAAATGGTTTTATTCTATTAAGGAAGTAACATTTATCGTTTATACATCACAATGTACAATGGGGGATGTCTGAAAATTTTAAAATCGCCTGATATTTTTTCTGGTGATAGGAATAAGCATTTCTATTTACAGAAAAAAGTTACTGATTTTTTGGTAGCACCATACATTTTATAAAAATAAAAACGTGTTGCTCGACTGCGCGTACGACCCACTTCGGCAGTTATGAGATTTGTCTTAGTCTTTAAAAAATTCCATTTTGAATCTGTGCTGGCCACAGACACTGACAGTTGATTGTCAGCTTGACATTTTCCTCGGAGAATTCATAACCATATCTGGTGAACTATTTATTACTGTTTTCGACTCATTTTCTCTCCCTGGCCTCTGATTTTGCCTCCTTCTACGACTACCTTCGCTCTCGAACCCCGGACGTTGATTTTACTGGCTTAAAACGACGACCTTTGATATTAACCTCTGGACCTGATTCTGCTTGCATTAACGAAGACGTTTGCTTTTAAACACTGGACCTGATCCTGCTGAACTGTTTACGATCCGTTGTGCCTCCCTGACTTCTGATTTTCCCTGACGATCATCGCTTTTAAGTTCCGGACACTATTTGTTATAATTAATACAAGTACATAAACACGATATAAGGATCCCAAAACATGCTTTATACCAACTTGTTCTAAAACCAACCAGAAAAATCCAGATTTAAAATTGTTCATATTAAGAAAGGAGCTGAAGGAAAGTTGGTGTCAATAGGTTGGCAGGAACTGCCCAACCAGAGTGCGATTTTGCTGTGAAGACCACCTGAGTGTAAGATACCGTGTCTTGTTTACCAACCTTAAAATGCAGTTACACGCTGGCAATAATATCATAAAAAAGAAAGCCAGAAATATCTGACACGGTGGCATTTTTAAAAAAATTTTTATAAAATGTGTATTTTTTGGATAGACCAATAGGAAAAATATGGTAAAATACATTTTTTTTTATAATTTGCAATGTCCTATAATAAAATATAATTGATTTATTGTGTTGTTTTATTTTACTTCTGAGTTACATAGGTGTGTGTCATGTGTGTCGAGTTACTGTCAAGTTACTATCAAATTCAGTCGGCTATGGCTTTCCATATTCTTCTATGGCCCTCCATACTGTTAAAGCATGATTAACAGCACTATAGTAGATTGTGTTACGAGGGAGCAAAATTGCATATTTATAGCGAGGATATAAATTGAATTGTGAACAAAGTGAAGTATTCTATATGTAATTGAATACTGAGTGTAGTGACTGGGATTCGAAAAGAAAGGGTTATTTTCTTCCCTGCACTGTGAGGAGGGTGCAAAGAGGCACTTTTCCTCTTTGCTATTAGGGACCAAAGTGATACTTTTCCCTTCAAGGACACATTTTTTTTACATGGTTACATAACATACCATTTTTTATGTTCATATAACATATCATTATATATAAATTTCCTAAAAGTTGATGTTAATATGTGTGGCAAATTTAATTCCACCTTGTGTCTTAACACTTGAATCCCTCACTACGCTCAGGATTAAATTTAAGAATACCTTGCTACACTCAAGATATATATCTCATTTTTCTCCCTTGTTGCACAATCTACTATTGCTACCATTTGACACTTTTTTTTCATATCATATAAGCAAAACAAACACACACCACAACGCACAAACTTCAAGTGTTTGTCAATAAGTCCCTCCGGTCGATCCTCCGTATCTTCTGGCCGAAAACTATAAGGAATGAGAATCTGTGGAGTATGTGCCGACAACCTCCGATCGCCCAGGAAGTGGCTCAGCGGAAATGGAGATGGATCGGTCATACCCTTCGAAGAGGAGCTACCAACAGCGCCAGTATCGCGTTTGAGTGGCGGCCTCAAGGAGGAAAGAGGGCCCGCAAACGCCCCGTACACACCTGGAGGCGGAGCGTTGAGAACGAGCTGAGGGAATATGGACTGAGCTGGAACGAGGCCAAGGCGGTGGCTCAAGATAGAAAGGCGTGGAAGGATCTTGTGGAGGCCCTATGCACCTATGGAGTGCCTTAGGACATACAACAACAACATATAAGCAAAATACTAAAATATGAATCAGGTCTGTTGTAAAAATATTATGCACTTAATCGACACTATTTTTTTATACATAATATTAAAATATGTTACAACATAAAAATGTTCTCATAGCAATATAGGTATTAAGATTTATAAGATTATAAGTATTAAGATTTTTAGTTATTGAGAACTATATTTGCAGTGCCCTTACAGGGTTCATAGCTGTGCTATACCTACTGAAATGTACCAATGATAGCAATAAAGAATTACTGATTACTGATTATTACTTATGTGCAAACACTTTCCGTGGCGTTAATATTTTATACAGGCCAGACAAAGTTATTGAACAAAAAAGTGTCACTTAATTCCCTCCTAACAGGGCCGAAAAGTACCCTTTCTGAATGGGTGATGTGAAAAGCAGTATTAGGCGTCACATCGCAAACTCATTTCCTTTTTGAGCACTAACTACTTAAAGCAGACAATAAACCAACAATCTAAAGTTATTTGTTTAGGGCACAGGTCCTTCTCTAGTTCTCATCTGTAGGCAGGTGCGCTTATGAATCACTACTAGGAGTTAGCCTGTTTTCACATTACCCGATCCAATATCGGATGTCGGAAGGATTTCAATGGAAAAAATCCAAGACGACGCCTGTAATGTATGGGATATCGGTCCAACATCTGGTATTAGATCGAATAATGTGAAAACGTACTTATGGGTGCTAAAATGAGTAATAATGTTAATATAGATCAAGACAAATTTATGTTTATTACACTCTTATTAGAGTTCATGTTATTACATGTAGTTGCACTTTTCAAAATTAATGGGATACACATTCTCTGTCCAAAATATCTCTGCATCTTTCATCAATTTCTTCTTCACAGGCATTGTGTTTGTCGCTGTTCCACATTTTGGCAAATTAGATGAACTAGCTCTTACAAAATCGCTAGTACCTATCCACGTTTTCCCAATTCAATGGGCTTTAAAATTGTAATCAGGTCCGGGGTTCAACGCAAAGGCCGTCGGCAGCAAGCAGGGCAAGCACACGTCTTCGTTAATGCAAGTAGAATCAGGTCCAGGGTTTAAAATCAAAGGTCGTCGTTTTAAGCCAGTAAAATCACGGTCCGGGGTTCGAGAGCGAAGGTAGTCGTAGAAGGAGGCAAAATCAGAGGCCAGGGAGAGAAAATGATTGTACATAATATTATATATACACTCGCATAGCTTAGTGATACAGGCATGTGATAAGAAAAGTATTCTGAATGTGAAAGGAGGTAACGGGTACGAAATATCCCGAAAATGAGGATGGACTGAGTGAAAAATAGTATTTTATACAATCGTGATATAATACAAAGCTTTTCAGTCGAGTACCATGTTTAGGCCACGAAGCTTGCTGAGTGGCCTAATAGTACGGTACGAGAGTGAAAAGCTTAATTATATCACTATTTAATTGTATACAATACTTTTTCTACGAGTCATCATCTTCATCATCGATGGACGGAAATATCATCATTCATGCAAGTTAAAATTAATGTTAATAGAGTCCTTCACCGTTGTATCAACATCGAATTACCTAGCAACCAATTGTTTGTAATAACCGTCTCTGATTGGCCGATAACGCGATAGATAAAAAAAATGTGTTTCAGATGCAGGAAAATTTGCCAGGTATCGCAAATTAAAATTAGTATAGACATAGTATGAAGTTCTATTTTTGAAATTATTACAGTTAACTAAAGTCAACTATAATGAGCTTATTATAATTGAGTCGGAACTGCCATAGGCCATAGAGTATCCAACACTGAAAAGTTAGCACTTATAGTTTAGTCTGTGGTGTCCTAATTGACAGATTACAGTCGACAAGTAGAAAAAGATGATTATGAAGATTACACAAGTAGATAATGAGGTGACAGGCTAGAGAAAGGTGTGAAAGAAGATGACTGGATACTTCCCCAAATGATTGAGCGGAAGGACAAGCAAATAATGAGTGTATAATGTACGTTAATGTGAAAATAAGCTGCATTTATTACTACTCCCTAACCGACCCCGACCTGACGACCGGTCTGGCGCAGTCGGTAGTGACCCTGCCTGCTACGCCGCGGTCCCGGGTTCGAATCCCGGTAAGGGCATTTCTTTGTGTGATGAGCACAGATATTTGTTCCCGAGTCATGGATGTTTTCTATGTATATAAGTATTTATATATTATATATATCGTTGTCTGAGTACCCACAACACAAGCCTTCTTGAGCTTACCGTGGGCTTCAGTCAATCTGTGTAAGAATGTCCTAAAATATATATTTATTTATTTATTATTTATTTATTTACTACTGATATGTATATCGATGTCGGAGCGGTCAACTTAAACCTAGAATCAGACCAAAATTGGATAGACTCTTGATAGACTTTTAATAACACAGCTAGACTTTTTTTGAGATATTTGTATGTTATGTTCAGATGTTTTCGAGAGCTCCAACATATGGAAGCAAACTGTTCATACTTGAATCATAAAACAAAAAACCGGCCAAGTGCGAGTCGGGCTCGCGCACAAAGGGTTCCGTAGCAGCAAATATAATAAACCAATAACTTAACCAAAATTACAGTTAAATCAACCTATCTCAAAAACTATAAGAGATACTTTGATCAAACCAAAAATCGTTGAAAGAGTTAATTAGCATGCATCACCTCTATTTTTTTTAGAATTTTATACCCCGTAGTTATAAAAATAGAGGGGGGGGGGACATACTTTTTACGACTTTGAGAGCTGATATCTCAAAAACCGTTCACTTTAAGAAAAATGTTTTTAGAAAACTTTATATCATTTTAAAAGACCTTTCCATTGATACCCCACACGGGTATGTACATCGAAAAAAAATTTTCATCCCTCAGTTACATGTATGGGGGCCCCACCCCCAATTCTTTTTTTTACTATTTAGTGTCATAATTTTGTAGCGGTTCATACAACACATATTCCCATCAAATTTCATCACTGTAGTACTTATAGTTTCCGAGTAAATCGGCTGTGACAGACGGACAGACGGACAGACGGACAGACGGACAGACGGACATGACGAAACTATAAGGGTTCCGTTTTTGCCATTTTGGCTACGGAACCCTAAAAAAAAACGTCAAAAGTAAGTATTATTGTTATTTCTGTGCACAGTTTATTGTCAAAGCTCAAAGCAGAGAGGCGTGAAACTTTGAAAGTCGTTCAGTAAGTTAAGGCAGTTATTTTTGTTTTAAGGGTGGTCATACTAAGCAACTTTTCTCGAGGGACCAACCATACCATACCAAAAAAACAAAGTATTGTTTTTCGCAATTTCGAAGTTTGACTCAGTAGACTATGCATAAAATAAAACAGCCCATATAAGGTACGGTAACTTATTCTAAAAATGTCATTAAGTCATTGTAGGCCTTACTCTTTAGCCTCGTTTCAAGCTTTTTTCGCTTTTATTACTAACTAGCTTTTACCCGCGGCTTCGCCCGCGTAATAAAAGTATTCTTATTGAAACGTTTACAAAAAAATAAGATTTTCATTTGGATCCGTAGGTTTCTTTGTAGGTACATCTGTCCGCGATTATTTCGATTAAGGTAAAGCGGGGCAATTCTCGACTGGGGGGCCATTGTAACTGATCTATTTGCTGTACGGTCAGCCAAGAACCTTACACTGCTTTTTGGCTGACTTGGCTGACTGTACCTTACACATATTACTATTGTTTTAAAAGAAATTCTTGCAATGATTGTAGAATTGTTACATAGCGACCACAGCGTAGGTAGTAGGTACGAATATGTATGTATTTTACCTATATAAATATTTATACTGGGGAAACTTCATACAACCCACATAGCCAGTATCTCGACGCTATGGTCGGTAGGGTAAAAAGTACTTCCTTGCATTATCGCTTACAATTTTTTCCATTTTGCTTATACTTATTGCAAATGTAAATATATAAAAGGCAAGCAAACAACGATCTTCTTACAGCACATTGAATATAATAGTTATCACGGATGCAGGATACTCGCCGATGCCTACTTACTAATCCCTTCCCGCTGAGCCACCTGCATTTTACACTGCCTAGATAGCGATTGCCGACCGGAATAATTTCCGACCCCAATCCCTATTCTTATCCCCGTCCCTATCTGTATCCTTGTCCCCGTCCCCATCCCCGTCCCGTCCCTGTCCCTCCCCTATCCCTATCCCCGTCCCCGTCCCCTATTTTTATCCCGATTCCTATCCCTATCCCTATCCCTATCCCTATCCCTATCCCTATCCCTATCCCTATCCCTATCCCTATCCCTATCCCTATCCCTATCCCTATCCCTATCCCTATCCCTATCCCTATCCCTATCCCTATCCCTATCCCTATCCCTATCCCTATCCCTATCCCTATCCCTATCCCTATCCCTATCCCTATCCCTATCCCTATCCCTATCCCTATCCCTATCCCTATCCCTATCCCTATCCCTATCCCTATCCCTATCCCTATCCCTATCCCTATCCCTATCCCTATCCCTATCCCTATCCCTATCCCTATCCCTATCCCTATCCTATCCCTATCCCTATCCCTATCCCTATCCCTATCCCTATCCCTATCCCTATCCCTATCCCTATCCCTATCCCTATCCCTATCCCTATCCCTATCCCTATCCCTATCCCTATCCCTATCCCTATCCCTATCCCTATCCCTATCCCTATCCCTATCCCTATCCCTATCCCTATCCCTATCCCTATCCCTATCCCTATCCCTATCCCTATCCCTATCCCTATCCCTATCCCTATCCCTATCCCTATCCCTATCCCTATCCCTATCCCTATCCCTATCCCTATCCCTATCCCTATCCCTATCCCTATCCCTATCCCTATCCCTATCCCTATCCCTATCCCTATCCCTATCCCTATCCCTATCCCTTATCCCTATCCCTATCCCTACCCCTACCACTCAATTTCAATCAATCAATTTGAAATCTTGAACCAGAAGTATAGATAAAAACTAAACCTACACTTATGGCTATTTTGGATATTTTAACCCCATTGCACAACAACAGGGGAGAAAATATCTTTTTCATCACATTTGCTGTTTAAAGGTATCATTACGTCTACGTGTACTGAAGCATAATGTACTATTTTATTCCCAAGGGAATAATGGATTTAGTTTTAAAAATTAATACAATCCGTACATACTTCAGGCAAAGGATGTTTCAATCTGCCAAGGATTTTTATTGCACAACAAAAATTTTACTATTAAGCTATAAAATATATTATACGGTATGAAAAATGCATTTTATTTATGTTTTACAATTATTTCAGTGTGTTTTGCATTAATTTCGTAAAATTTGACTCAGATAAATTGTTATAATTTACAATCAGACAATTACTCTCTACTCACGCTTGACCGCGGGCGTACGCGAGGCACCCACCGTTGCCTAGCAACGGAGAGTACAACATAAAAATAAGTACAATTTTAGTTCAATTATTATGATTTATAATATGCTTTTATGAACGTTGCATTTAATTTATATGCAGTATTTTCGTGTTCGTTTTCGTTCAAAAAGTGTTTGTTACCAAAAACAATGGATTTAATATGAATAATCTGATGTAGATCAAGATACACTACTGGTCGCAAGTCGCAACGCCGCCGGTTGAATGTTTTGCCTTATGACTGTTTCCTCTGTATTTTTCTCTCAAATGTGATGAAAAACATTGTGTGTAACTCGGGGAGTATGAATATTACTAACTCGAGTCTTTAAATCGCTCCGGCAAGCCGTCGCGATTTAACTTACTCTCGTTAGTAATATTCAACTTCCTCCCCTTGTTGCACAATGTACTATTCCACCTCATTAGATTTTAAAATCGTTGTATTTATCGTGATCAGCGACCCGATAAACCATAAAAACGATACCCATATTGTGTTTTTGACTTTACCTCCTTTAGGGGTCAAATTTTCAAAAAACCTGAAACATGTATTTAGTCATATGTCTTTAGGAATCCTCCTGTGAAGTTGTCCCTGTCCCTGTCCCTGTCCCTGTCAAATTATCATGCTAGGAGGTGAACTTTGAAAAATCCTTTCTTAGTGCTCCTCTTATGGCTATGTTGGATATTTTAACCCTATTGCACTACAACAGGGGGTAAAATTTCTTTTCCACCTCATTAGATTTTAAAATCGTTGTATTTATCGTGCTCAGCGACCCGATAAACCATAAAAACGATACCCATATTGTGTTTTTGGCTTTACCCCCCTTGCACCCCTTTAGGGGTCAAATTTTCAAAAAACCTGAAACATGTATTTAGTCATATGTCTTTAGGAATCCTCCTGTGAAGTTTAGTATAAAATAGTACTAATCTTGTTTCCCCATACAAACTTTGAACCCCCATTTGAGCCCTTTAGGAGGCGAATTTTAAAAAAATCCTTTCTTAGTGCTCCTCTACACTATATAAGGAACCTACGTGCCAAATTTGACATCTCTAGGACCAGCGGTTTCGGCTGTGCGTTGATATGTCAGTCAGTCAGTCAATATCTTCTTTTATATATATTTTTGATATTTAAACCCCATTGCACCACAACAGGGGAGAAGGTATTTCACTTCCGCCTCGTTAGATTTTAAAAACGTTGTATTTATCGTGATCAGCGACCCGATAAACCATAAAAACGATACCCATATTGATTTTTTGACTTTATCACCCCCTTTTCACCCTTTTAGGGGTTAAATTTTCAAAAAACCTGAAACACGTATTCAGTCATATGTCTTAAGGAATCTTCCTGTGAAGTTTCGAATAAAATAGTCAAACTAATCTTGTTTCCCCATACAAACTTTGAACGCCCATTTGACCCCCTTAGGAGGTGAATTTTGGAAAATCCTTTCTTAGTGCTCCTGTACACTACATAAGGAACCTACGTGCCAAATTTGAAATCTCTAGGACCAGCGGTTTCGGCTGTGCGTTAATATGTCAGTCAGTCAGTCAATATCTTCTTTTATATATATTTTTGATATTTAAACCCCATTGCACCACAACAGGGGAGAAGGTATTTCACTTCCGCCCCGTTAGATTTTAAAAACGTTGTATTTATCGTGATCAGCGACCCGATAAATCATAAAAACGATACCCATATTGATTTTTTGACTTTATCACCCCCTTTTCACCCTTTTAGGGGTTAAATTTTCAAAAAACCTGAAACACGTATTCAGTCATATGTCTTAAGGAATCTTCCTGTGAAGTTTCGAATAAAATAGTCAAACTAATCTTGTTTCCCCATACAAACTTTGAACCCCCATTTGACCCCCTTAGGAGGTGAATTTTGGAAAATCCTTTCTTAGTGCTCCTCTACACTACATAAGGAACCTACGTGCCAAATTTGAAATCTCTAGGACCAGCGGTTTCGGCTGTGCGTTGATATGTCAGTCAGTCAGCTTCTTCTTTTATATATTTAGATATAAGATAGGCTCAATCACTTAAAGTCGGCGGAATTATTCCGCCGTCCCCATTGTACCATCGGACTCTTAGACGCACGGCCGGTTTCCATCCTTACTTGGTAGATATTCCGCGAATTCGCACGAAGCGCTTCGCTACTTCTTTTCTTATGCGCACTGCCAAGCTGCTTATTTTCGAGCTCATATAAACCGGCAACCTTCAAATCAAGGGTGAACAGGCATCTTCTGGGCGAGCTCACTCCATCGTAGGCCAAGTCTTTGCCTTTGGCTAGTCTGTGCTCAAGAGTAAGCCCATTTATAATAATAAAAAAAACTTACAGCAAAATGGTTTCTATATTATCACACGTACCAGCTTTAGCCGCAGCGAAACTGTCCTCAAACGGTACGTATTCCACTTTCATCACGAACAGGTAGTGTTCACCCTCCATGGACGCGCGGGCTAGGGCGGAGGCGAATGCCACCTCAGTTGTAGACTACAATTATTTATGTACATACCAGCTTTAGCCGCAGCGAAACTGTCCTCAAACGGTACGTATTCCACTTTCATCACGAACAGGTAGTGTTCACTCTCCATGGAAGCGCGGGCTAGGGCGGAGGCGAATGCCACCTCTGTTATCGTGTTCGGCGGTAATATGGCACCTGGAATTACACACGTTTCATTTAATTTAATCGTTAGGTATATTAAATTTCATAGCAATGTGTGAGTTGCAAAATATTCTCTTTTATTTCAAAATGTTATGAATAATTTAATTAAAGTACCTATTCAGTTTCAAAAGATCCCGTTTCCTTTTAACGATTGTTTTGATTTAATGGTGCTTCCTCACTGGGCTGTTATAAATGTTATACAGGGTGGTTTCAGTGAAAATGGCCAGTGTGGGAGCACCATTACATAAATATTTTTAACTATTGAATAATAAATTAATTAAATTTGGTAATAAATATGTAGAAATAATACAAAATTTCTTCAGTATTATCAAAGAGGATCGATTATTAAAGAGAGTTACTGTCAAAGTAAAATGTGTAATCATGACATAGTGCATAGACTGCCATCTCTCGACACAAGCTTAAAACTTTTGAACCTCAGTTTTGACAATTTGGCCCATATTGTTAGCTTGATATGTGTTAAAATGTCAAAAATTAGCGCCATCTAGCCGAGCGTTCCCCAAAGGTGTAATGCCATCTAGGCCACCATACCTTTTTCTCTATGGCTTTGAGGTACGTTTTTTTCTTAGACCTTATCCGTCTATACGGATTTACATATGTCTTTGGTATTATTCAACTTCCTTCTTTCTTTTGAAAATTATCCTTGGTATTAGAAGTTTGTTTAATTAGTGCGACTTGCAATATTAGGTATATTTAGTACTGTTAATTGATATTTTTAATAAGTAAATATAAACTTTTCTCAACTTTAATAGAATAATTTAAAATAAATAATGAATATATCCACCCAGCCACGTGAAAATAAAAGTAAAACAGAACAGAGAAACAATGAAACGACTTTCAAGTCCGCATTAACAGGCTCTTACCAATATTTATCGGAGTTTTAAGAGATTCCAAGTTCCTGAATGCAGCCTCACAGTAGCCGGCAGAAAGCAGAATTGTTATAACTGTCACGTAATTTATTCCTGGAAAATTCAAACGCCAGCGTTCAAACGGAGCTTGCTTACAAATTCAGTTATGGCAATATGCGCGCGGCGTATTTAATAATCCGCCAATATTTCATTTCATTCGGTTCGTAGCACGTGGTTGTAAATTCTTAAATATATTTTGCTTTTCGAATACCATTACGATAAAGAGTGGTATAAAACAGTTTCGTAAATTTATCAATTGTTTGACCGGGCCGGGTTCGGGGAGAAGGTCCGAACCGTTCGTTTTTTAAATAATTACTATAATTACACAATCATCAAATATAAAGCGCCGAAAACTGCGGTCCAGACCCATGAATACTACCTGCTTTTTGATCGATTTTTTGATCGAAATACAATTACGATTACAAAAAACATTTGTGCTATTGTACTCGTATTTCTAACAATTTCTGCATAATATCACTAAATTTACGACAGGAAAACCTGGAAGATATTACGAGATAATTCGCATTTTATAGTCTATTCGATAATAGTGCCTGGAAATCTTTAATATCAGCATCAATATCGACATATAGATCGTAAAATAATAACGACTTTATAGATAATAAAATATGAAAACCCAATTCCGAGTAAATTCACGCCAAAGTTTGGACAAAAGTATAAAAGTAATACTCGCCCCGGTGCGCCATTTTCGAAATGAGATTTTCCTGGATAAAAGTAGCGAAATGGAACAATGAGATTCAGTGTGCCCAGATGTCGCATTACAACTTCGTCTGTCCGCCAGTGTTTACACGGGCCACGGCAAACATCACTTTGAATTGCGACAGAGTGCATAGATGCACGACAGTGCACGCTTCCGACCGGACACTGTGGGCTGAGTGCCCATTATCACAGCTGTGCACGGCAATCGGGTTAAATAAAAATAGATTTTTGAAATTAGGCCGCGAGATTATGTCTGAGCGCTAATACCTAAATTAAATCGTTCGAGTTTTTCTAGAATAGGCTACTTGACCCTTTTTAAAGTCTATTTTATATTATTTATTACTGTTCAATTAACGCAAAAAAAAAATACTACCATTACGACTTGAAAACCACAAAAAACATTTATAAAGTTTACTTTAACTTAATTAGACAAAATCATCATTAGCCATGTTAATCTATAGATTGTCTGCGCATGACGTAAATCGAATTGAATTCAAAAATTTCTGACATAGGCATAAAGTTCATCATGTCAGTGATTAACTCGACATTAAGTTAGGTTCTATGACGTCACTACACGTCTGACAGCGTTTTCGGTGGCCAAAGTTAAAAAAATATTACACACATTTTTAATTGAAAATACGTAGCCACCATACACTTTTAATACCCAAAATCTATAAAAATTGGTTTCTTATGTCAAATACTACAGGAAACAATCATTTCTTGTGCCAAATTCGATAAGAGTCTAGTAACCTATTACTTGTAGTATTTACTTACCTATGGACTACGGATACGAGTAAAATGGCCCAGTCCATACTATACTAATATTATAAATGGGAAAGTGTGTGTGTCTGTTTGTTTGTCCATCTTTCACGGCAAACCGGAGTGACAAATCGACGTGATTTTTTAAGTGGAGATAGTTGAAAGGATGGAGAGTGACATAGGCTACTTCTTGTCTCTGTCTAAAGCGAGCGAAGCCGCAGGAAATAGCTAGTATTTTATAATTCTACGTAAAATATTATGTTTATACATTATACTTATATTGATTGGGAATACAGTGATTACCTTTTTGATTTTTGTCGAGCTCTCGGATATTTTTACGCAGTTACATTCGTCACAACCACGGGAAACAACAGACGGGTAATGTACAGCTAAAGCACACCTCGGACACTGGCGATCAAATATATTGAAAGAGGCGCATTCCTAGCACACAGTCTTAGCTCGTGTAGGTGAACGCGTACTATGCTTGTATGAGTGAAATATGACATATCGACTGTTCGTGTTTTTGACAGGCGGTAACTGTGAGGTAACCGAGAGGGGGTGGGTGGCACTTTCAGCGGGGAGCGGGAGTGGCCATACTGTACGATAGTACTATTTATTATACTGTGGCTAAAGGTAGTCATCCGGTCAATGTATAAATCTAATGAACCTAAACACAAATTATTCAAAACTCATTAAATCACATCTTGTACAGTCAACAACAGCTGCGAATACAGACAAAGTGGCAAAAATATGTCTACAGAACTTTATTTCCTGTACATTAAGGTGTGTATACATTTTGGCACTTTGTTGTATTCGCAGCTGTTGTTGACTGAACCTACAAATGAAATGAGCTTCAATCATTTTTACCAGTTAGAACCTTTCTTCATGAAAAATCCTTATCGATTTCGCATAAGTACTTTTCTCATTTTTATTTTTTCAGATCAAAGTCTGCACATGCGCTCCGAAATCCATAGAAGCACAGCCTAGCAAAACACATGCTATGCTAAAACGGCTCCAAACACGTGTACCTAAACATAGAATTGGACAGTGTTATGGAATAAGCGATCAAGCGACAGTTAGTTGAAATCGAGAAAATGAGCTAGAAAGATTTGAAATTTGAATCAGTTGTTGTAAGTTCATTTATAAAGTTAAAAAGTTAATTTTGACATTGAACCTATAAAAGTGTTCATAATTTAAATAGATAAAAAAAAATAACACCATACCTATTCAAGTTTCGAAGTTATTAACATTTTTCCGCTTGATTCTTTATTGAACTAATACTGGGATGAGGTTAATTTATTTCGCCGTAGCGTACTATGAGACATATTTTGTCGCTTGATTCTTTAATGCAAATTGTTAGAGGTAAAGTGAATACTGGAATAAAATAAAATTCCATATATTTGAGTAAATAGTGCTATTGTAAATAAATCAACAACAATGTTTTCCTCCACAATGATTAGAACTAATCCGTCTAACAATTTAGTTTTGTTCTCCAATCAACTTTTTTTAATAAATGTCAAAAAAATCAGCATATATGGCAAAATTGGCATTGTAACTAATAATAATTCATTAGTACTAGCCAGGATCACACACATAAGATATTATGATATAACAAAACCTCTTGATACTTAGTTCTCATTAAGCGAAATATCCTGCAATTTCAAATATGTAACAACGAATTAAACGACACTATTAGGGCGGTTAAATCGATATTGCGTTTATAAATCATCAAAACTTTAAACCAAAACGAATTAATAACATTTTTATGGCGTTTAACTCGATTTTGCGATTTAGAATATACACTTATTATAATTTGTAAAAGTAAATTTGGCGTTCAATTCGTTTTTACGTAACGACTTAGTACACAGGGCCATACAAATTTTAACGTGTCGCTTGATTCTACCCCCTAAAATAAGGCTGTAAGCATGATTTTTCAACAAAGAAATAGTCAATACTATAGATTATCACATTTATATCCGAACTGCATTCATAACTTTTTTTTCGGATTTTGGCGCTTAGTTCGCTATTCCATAACACCGTCCAATTTCTACCGTGGAAAATGAACTCGCAAACAGTCTTACACACACACACACATACACACCAACCACATTGACAACACACACACAAATATAGTCTATAAGAGACAACATAGCTCTTATTGCGTTGACATAAAGAAGTTTAGTTAGTTATAGTTTATACCAAACTACGGTATATACGTGAATGTGCAAATTTTCATAGACGGTACATTTACTGCTCACGTGTCAAAAAAAATTGGAAATATCTTTAAGCAAATGTTATTTAAAATTAAATTTCAAGATGAAAACTAAACAAGATTTATTTTTCTCCTTATCTACTTTGGCAAATTGTCAGAACTTAACAAACTCAACTATTATGTAGATAAAAAAAGTCGTGTTATGCTAAAAAAAATGGCTCTTATATTATGTGGTATACTGAGAACAGATTATAGCTTAAGAAGGTTAAAGGTGGGTAAATAATAGGTTACTTTCAGACATTTTCAGGTCTAAAGTGAGTAGATATTTTTTTCTGAATTTAAATCACAAATATTATTTATAATAGACATAAGAGTTTTGAATGATTCACATTACTTTCATTAGACTTATCATCATATCATTAGATTATTGTTTCACAGAAATATATCAAAGAGCTTCTTGGCCTATCTTGGTTAGTCTAAAAATAGCAATATAATCAATAAACCATGTGGCTCTGAACTCCTTAAATATATAAACTAGAGATGGGCCGAATACGGACTTTGCCGAATACGAATATTCGGCCGAACATTCGGCCGAATATTCGGTTGCGCCATATTTTAAATCCTGGCTTAGAGTTAATAACTTTTAGAATCTTTCGATGATTGGTAATAGGCACATTTATCTTACTAAGGCTCTAAATTTTCTTGCTTAGAAAATTTTTGTTTTCTTTTCTTAAGCTATGTTATTTTTACTTTTTTACAAAATTATTGTATTTATATTTTAACGCATTTTTAACTCCCTTTGGTAGTTCCTTAGAATGCTGAAATAGGATGTCATTATCCGATGAATTACGAAACAACTTACGCTATTTATTTACTTTGTTTATTCGGTAAATATTCGGAAATCTAACCGAACTATTCCGCCGAATACGAACATTGACAAATTTGCCGAATATGCCGAATACCGAATATTTACCGAATATTCGGCCCATCTCTAATATAAACATCGATATAATTCCGAAATATGTTTCCTAGTCGTGTTATACTGAAAATCTTCTCTTTTTAACTGAATATTTACATCGCTTAATGATTTCACGACCCAGTGCCGTAGTATTTGCATCCTCATTAAAATAATTTAACGAGATCCACTTGCTCTGATTTAATATTTGAAAACAAATAATATATGAATGCGTCCCCGAGGAACGTATGTAAGCATTAATTATTTATTATTATTTATTTATTATTAAAAACATGTTTACATGACATTACAGTAAAACCAATGCGTCACGAAACTATGTTACAATTATGTACTAATTGTTATGGGTTGGCATTTTCAATTGATGGTGTGTTGTTACCTAATGTTTTTTGTTTCGTAGAAATCAGAGAAAAATAAAATTAGTTGTATTTTAGTTAATATTTAGTCTGTGCAAAAAAGAAGAGTTATAGAATGTACAGGAATCCACACATACACCCTTCTCTTTCCGAACAGACTAAAAAATTTTGTTTGTTTTGATGTAATAATAATTGTCACGATATGATTCAAACATAAATACAGACATTATTATGACTTAAGAAATCGAACGTGCAATGTTTACAATTTTTTAAGGATGAGATTTGCTTGTATCGTCAGCTGAGCGAGTTCTCAGTTGTGCGAGGCTTAAGTCACAGAAAAGAAAATTATTAGGTACATTGAATACCTAATAAAGCTAGACTTCAATTTATCAAAATTATAAGGCAAAATTCACCTAATTGTAAGCCTTTGACGCGATGAGGAATTGAGGATGAGGAGACTTAATTACTTCTGACTAGTCCTCATTAAGAATTTAAAGGAGAAAGTTATAAGGATCAGACGTGTTGGTGTAAATGTTCCGCACTGAGAGAAATTTGCCTTGTAAATTTAACGAATTCGACTTGTTACATGTTTATCCGTTTGAAACAAAAGTTATTTTAGTAAACGTAATAAATCAAAATTACGTTTACTAAATAAATCAAAATATTGATGATACAAGTCGAATTTGTACGAACAACAAGGTCAAATTTGTTAAAAGATATAATATTTGGTTGAATCAGTCAAACATATGTTTAAAACAATATGTGACATGTTGCTTTTATAAAATCGACTTGTTGGTTTCAATAAAACATTGATTCAAATAAAATAAAACTTGTAGAATATACTAGTTACACTTAACAAAATCTAACTTGTAGTTTGAACCAAAGAGCGCCGTAGGTGCTATTTTAACCAAAAAAAATGTTGAACGAACATGAAATCTAGTTGTTTTTTTTCTCAGTGCGCAATCAAGTTTTTGTTTGTTTTTGAGTTGCCGTAGCTATTTAGCTCATGTTACTGTAAATACTTCTTCTTCGTTGGCGTTTAGAATACCATCAATCTGCGGTTACTTTGATTCGTGGGGTATACCTACGTGAATTTTGCTGTTATTATCTATTCCTGGTTAAGCATGTCAACCACATCATACATTGTTTATATTCGCGTTCAAAACTCATCTCCCTATTCTTCAAAAATAGATGATCAATGTTATCCCACGAATCGAAGTAACCCCAGTCTACCGGTACGTTATGCTTCTTGTAAAAGTTACGACTAATTTATGAAAATTTTCGTTATATTCATATTCATATTCTTTATTTGTATTGATCATACATTGTCATGGTTTCATACATTCATAGTACTTAGGTATTAAATAAACAATAATAATTAGTATAAGTAGGTATGTCAGAGATGTGTACAGTAAAATTTAAAAATAAAATTAGTTATCTATATCTGTAGCTATATACCGTCCATTCCAATACGTCAGGGTAATGTAAGATAACAATAGGAACTACCCTTCCATGAATTCTTTAATCGAATAAAATGCTTTCTGGGTTAGGATACACTTCAGTTTTTTTATAAAAATGAGATCAGACGCAACATCCCTTATGTCCGACGGTAACCTGTTATAAATGCGCGGGCCTATGATCGTGAAGAAGTTACCTGTTTTAGCAAGTCTATGCTTAGGTATTACTAGTACCTGCGGTCGCCTCGACGACTCGCGCGCTGTGCTGGCGGTGGTGGTGTATGGTATGCTGCGCCGGATTAGTTTTGCCACTTCGAATATAAAAAGTGAGGGAACCGTTGTTAAGATGTGCATTTTGATAAAGAGGTCCCTAGCCGGTTTGTCGGGCGGTACGCGGCACATAGAATGGACGACTTTTTTTTGTATTATAAAGGGGCGATCCCGATCTGCAGCCAAACCCCAAAGGTCGATTCCTTGAGAAATATGGCAATGGAAGTAAGCGTAATAGGTAGAAAGCAGATTACTCTGTGACAGGGTCTTTGAGTCTGGTTACGGCATAATAGGCAGAATACAATCTGGCACAGAGGGAATCGATGTGGGAACCATAGTGAAGCCTACAAATCTAGCGCAACTCACGGCCTCAATTTTGGTACCTTGTATTTATTGAATATAATGATAATGAGATATTCGATAGAATCGAGTTGTGCCTAAGAGGCCACAGTACTGGCTGTTGAAGGAATACTGTCATATTTTGTATTTGGTATAGCAACCGATTCTTTGATATGTTTGTTTACGTTTTGTAAGTCAGTCGGTCAATAACAGTTCTCATGTAAACATTGAATAAATTCCTGGTGTACACTTTCTTGGTTTCCTTGTGCTATAGATCTCTGCTATATAGTGTTAGACCTGTGGGATATCCCCCACAGTGGTTATGGTCCCTCGTACGAATCAAGAATTGTGTTAACAGTAAAAGGAAGAAATTTTCAGCGGAAATGAGTAGTACTGTGAAAATTGACCAACTCAACGAAAGTAATTATGAGACGTGGAAGATCCAAGTAGAAGCAGTGTTGATAAAAAACGACGCCTGGGGATACGTTAATGGGAGTATCAAGAAGCCAGCTGGAGAAAGTGGAGAAGCCGAAGTAGCGAAATGGGAGACAGGAGATTCCAAAGCTAAGTCTGACCTAATTTTATCCATAACTCCGAGTGAATTGAGGCACCTGAGAGGTTGCAAGACATCGCGTGACGTATGGCTAAAGTTAAAGGATATTCATGCTTCCAAAGGACCTGCGAAAAAGGCTACACTGTTAAAAGAGTTGTTACTGCGTAAATTGGATGAAAACGGCGATTTGAGGGAACATGTTATGAGATTTTTCGACATTATAAGCCAATTATCTGACATGGACATTGAAATGCCTGACGATTTGATATCTATAATGCTTCTGTATAGTTTACCGTCCAGTTTTGACAATTTTAGATGTGCAATAGAATCTAGAGATGCATTGCCAAAGCCAGACGCACTGAAAGTGAAGATTTTAGAAGAGGAACATTCCAGAAATCAGAAAGAATGTGTAGATAAGGCACTTCTTGTAAGAGGAAAGAGATCTTCTAAGCCAAAGAGTGGCATAGAGCAACGTCAACGCGCATGTGATTCCCCAGAGCAGGCTAGGTCAAAATTCAATTATAAATGTTTCAAATGCCATTTACACGGTCATAAAGCCTCGGATTGTACTCAAAAGAAGAAGGAACAACGTAATGACAGTGCAAAGTATGTGTCGAACTCAAGTGATTTACATGATGTTGATTCCAATTTTGTAACATTCAATTGTGTTTCAGATGTTAATGCTGTTGGGAACGAGAATGGAAATTGGATCGTTGACAGTGGGTGTACGTCACATTTGTGTAACGATGCAGATAGATTTGGTACTTCATTACTACCGTTGTCCGGTAAGCTAAATTTAGCAACGAATTCGAGCACAGACGTACAAGGTAAGGGGACAGTTAGATTTTCTTCATGTGATAATGGTTCTAAAACTGAAGTGCAATTGCCAAATACATTATTTGTTCCGGATTTGCGATGTAACCTGATTTCAGTAGCAAAAATTACCGATCAAGGTTATAGCATTACGTTTAACAAAAATATAGCTAGTGTTCAAGATAGCTATGGTAATACTAAACTGGTCGCAAATCGTAAAGGTAATTTATATTACGTCGAGGAACATTGTGGTGTAGTGTCAGCGATTTCTGAGCGAAAGGTTGACGTATGGTCGTGGCACGAACGTCTTGGTCATTTAAATGCGAGAGATCTTGTCCGAGTTTTAAATAAATCTGGCATGAACTTAAAGATGTCAGATGTAACTGAATTGTATGATTGTGACATTTGTGCGAAAGGAAAAATTAGAAGGTTGCCATTTTCTAGCTCGAGTGGACTATGCAATGAAAAGTTAAAAATCAAACATAACGTGAACAAAAGAAACGGATCAACGTTTAAAATCGATAAGAAAAGATCAGCAAATACTACAAATCAACCTTTATCGGTAGATGTAGAGTTCCATCCGACTCAGACTAGTGGAAATCCGGTAGAACAGATCTCTGATCACGAGGATGTAAACATAAGGTCATCGAGTGGTCGTGATCCTGAACCCGAGAGAGAAGAGGATATTCCTGTTGAAGCCCGTCAAATGACAGATGTTCCAGGTACTGTCGCAGAACCATCTCAACATGATCATCATCAAGATGAAGTTCATGTTGATGGGGGGAGGATAGTGAAGAGAGGTCCAGGGCGACCGCGACTGGAGAGAGGTCATGTTGGGCGTCCTCGGAAGATATACAACACAGTTATCGTAGAGCCAGAGATTGTCGCAGAGCCAGAAGTTGCCATAGAACCAGAGGTTTCTGCGGAAGAAGGCTTTGAGTCAACTGAGGAGTATGGAGACTGCGAAGATTTCGTTGGAGTTGCCGAGATTAGCCTGAAAGAGCCCTTATCAGGTAACGAGCGAAAAGGATGGAAGGATGCAATAATGTCAGAAGTCAAAAGTTTAATTAAAAACGACACTTTTGATATCGTCAAGAAACCCATGGGCCGAAATGTCGTTGGTTGCCGATATATTTTAACGACGAAGTTAAATATCGACAAGACTGAGAAGAAGAAAGCTAGACTGGTGGCGAAAGGCTTTAGCCGACGTTACGGTGTCGATTACCAGAAAACCTTTGCGCCAGTCGCTAGACTTGATTCAGTGAGATTATTAGTTGCACTTTCAGTGGAACTGGATCTTGAAATTCATCAGTTGGATATAAATACGGCATATTTAAATGGATTATTAGAAGAAGAGATATACATGAAGGTACCAGATCTTCTTGACGAATGTTTGCAAGATTTAACACGATTGGAGCAGCCAGGTTCATTCATATATGAAAGAGCTAGCAAGTTGTTATGCGACCTGAGGTCTGGAGGCAATGTATGCAAGCTCAAGAGGTCGCTGTACGGCCTAAAACAAGCTGGTAGACAGTGGAACATCAGACTGGATGAACAGCTGAAGTGCATGGGATTGCAAGCATCTTTAAATGAGCCATGCCTTTATTTTAAAAATATAGACTCGCAAACTAAACTCTTTGTATTAATTTTATGTGGATGACATACTCGTCGCATCGCAAAGAGGTGAATGCATCGAACATTTCAAAAAGGAACTGGCCGAAAAGTTTGAATTGAAAGATTATGGCATTGCGAAGTATATGTTAGGCATAGAGTTTGACAGATTTGACAATGGAATGAAATTGTCACAACAAAAATATATTGACGATTTGTTAATTAAATTTAATATGAATGAAAGTAAACCGATATCTACGCCTATGGAATTTAAGCAAAAGATAGAAAAACCGGTGAATAAGTGCAGTGCGCGTGAACAATACCCATATCGCGAAATTATAGGTTCGTTGATGTATCTTTCTACGGGAACGAGACCTGATATTACGAATACGGTGGCTGTATTGAGTCAATTCCTGGATTGCCCTAACGAGGAATGTTGGAATGCAGCAAAGCGTGTCTTGAGATACCTGAAGCATACGAAACAATATGGACTTATTTACAAAAAGACAGGTAAATCATTGCATGGTTATTCGGATGCTGATTGGGGAGGTTGTTTGATAGATAGGCGTTCTTATTCTGGTTATGTTTTTATGTTAGGAGCTGGTTGTGTAAGCTGGAGATCAGAAAAACAGAGATGTGTGAGCACTTCATCTTGTCAATCGGAGTATATAAGCTTGGCATCGGCAATGAAGGAAGCTATATACCTGAACAGTTTGCTTACTGAAATTGGGTTACGTAAGTATGCACCATTATCTTTACATGTAGATAATCAGGGGGCATATGTCTTGCGAGCGATCCAATGTTTCATTCTCGGTCCAAACATATTGATATAAAGTATCACTTTGTGCGAAGTGTATTAAAGGACAATAAGAGTATTGAGTTAAAGTACTTACCGACCGACTCAATGCTCGCCGATATATTAACGAAGGCTTTGCCTAGAGAAAAGCATTATACGTGCATGCGCGGTTTGGGCATTGCTTGTTAATTGTTTACATTTTTAATAGTTGTGATATGAGATACGATAGAATCGAGGGGCTAAGAAATTTGTAGAATACCCATATGTATTTGGTCAAGATTCTTTGATATGTTTGAATTAAGCAAGGATATTCGTAAACATTTTTCTGGTGTAAGGTTTAGCTGCATACCGTTTGCGGTGAACCAACGCAAGAGCCTCATTATTACCGCTTCGACATTGATGCGTATAATATATGATGCATATAAAATGTAAAAAATGAAAATGAAATATTTATTTTTCAAGTAGGCATATTACAATGCGCATATGAACGTCAAATAAAGCTATGCCGGCTCTAACCCTACGCCTCAGCCTCGGGAAGATTTCAGTCCCGCCTCAGTTGGGAGGGGGGTATCCACTATGGGACCGGCAAGAAACTCGGCGGGCAACTTCTTTTCAAAACATTACATCTTATAATTAACATGCATTAAATAACAAGATACAATTTAACATGCAAAAGTATTCATCAAAGAATATGAACAGACTAGGTACTCTATGGAAATTAATTTCAATAAATTATATTATTGCTTAATAATATTCAGAGAAAACATATCAAATTAAATAAATAATAAATAAATAATAAATATTATAGGACATTCTTACACAGATTGACTGAGGCTCACGGTAAGCTCAAGAAGGCTTGTGTTGTGGGTACTCAGACAACGATATATATAATATATAAATACTTGTATACATAGAAAACATCCATGACTCAGGAACAAAATCTGTGCTCATCACACAAATAAATGCCCTTACCGGGATTCGAACCCGGGACCGCGGCGTAGCAGGCAGGGTCACTACCGAGCCAGACCGGTCGTCAAACAACAAATTGTCACAGAAGAAAAAGATAATATGAATCTCAATGTCATTAAATATGTAATTTACCTACACAACATAAAATATAAAATATTTGATGTGCTTTCTTATCTGAACTGTGTCCTCTGTGTGTGGTAGTAAGTTACCGATTGGCGTAACTAGTCAATTCACACAGCGAATAAGTACAGTCAACCAATTTGAATCTTAGGCCACTGTAGAACCTTTACATTAGTAAACGTCTGATCTCTGTGTCAAATAGAACACGGTGTCAATAAGACAGGGTTCTAGAGTGGCCTAGGATTCAAATTGTTAGTATATAATAACGATAGATAGATAATTGTATAGTAGTTTGTTGCATGTTCGTTATTGTACATGATTTAATGTAGCGTAAGAAATACACAAAAACTGAACCACAAAAACCAAGAACGGCGATAAAAATACTATAAAAATAAATAAAATTGTGAAAATTTATCCAAAGACACGTCCGTCAGTGTCAGCGGTTTTTTTTTTGTCCTTAACAGTCTTTTGTCAGGAGGCAACAAAGTGCGCGCCTTTAACGCCTGGGTAATGCCTCTACTCACATACTCCTTTGGCATACTAAGGTGGACACAGACCGAGCTGGACGCCCTGGATCGGAGGGTCCGCCCACTGCTTACCACACACCATATGTTACACCCGCGCTCGTCTGTTATGAGATTGTACATCCCACGTGTAACGGAGGTGTATTTGATGGGGGGTAAATAAAATAGTATGGAAAGCTCCGGCTAGTTCAAAGTAAATACACCCACGTTAGCACAAAATTTATAATAAAACAAAAGCTAAATGGTGTCTCTATACTTGCTGGAGGAAAGCTAGAGGAGAAACAAATTAAACAATATCACATTTTATAACTTTATTAATTATAAATAAACTCTTGCCTACAGAAAGGTTTCATTTAATGTTTCCCGAAATACTAAATTCGACACCATATAAAATATGAACTACGCTCAGTGGTAAAGCTGGGCCGCTTTAAGAGGGTCCAGGAAAAGGTTTCTTACAACCATTTATTCTACAAAAACTAAATATGAATTTACCTAAAGTTATGCACCAGAATTCTCAAAATAAATGAAATCAGAAATTACTTTACACAGAAATTAAAACCTGAATTACACAGCACTACCGGCAGGGAACGGGCAGGAGACACACCTTGTCAGGGATGAGCCGGCTGCTCCCCGGACTCCGGTGCTGACGCCCCCTCGCCACGTGGACAGGGCTGACCCTTCCATACGAAAACAAGGTCCAAAGGCACCTTGCGCCAGTAACGCCAAAGAAAGTTTCCTTGCACATCAAAATTGTAAAAGTTCTTGTTAAATTCTACTTCTGCAATTCTCTAATTCTTTACTTCTTCCCGACTCCTATGAAACAAATAAATTGGTCACATTAGTCGAGTGCCCTCACACACTGTGATAGACTAAACAAAAAAATGTAAGCGAGCTCACCGGAGACCTGCAGACTGCAGACCGAGGATCTCCAAGGAGCACTCCCACCCTTAGCATGTTTCTGCCAGCTGGAAATAAACCAATTTATGGTTAAGAATCTCTCCACGTTTCACGCCATGGAAATATCAAAAGCTCACAAAGAAATCTACTTACTCAGACTGACAGAACGCACCACACAAAATATGGAACGCCACGGCAGCACGTGGCATGCCGGGCTCCAGGCCCTTATACGGCCGTCCGATCACTATACAAGAGGATCTCGTCACAGAAAGAACGGCGCACTGAATGATCTCGAATTTAAAGGACCCAAAACAAAAGCCGGGTGGCAAACGAATAAACAATAAAATACTCTAATTCATTAAATGAAAATTACTCCAGTTTCTGTATCAGACCTTGAAGTAAACAAAACCTAACAAATATCATTCCAGAACAGCCTTAAAAAACCTATGATAACATTTGTTATCATGTCTCTAAAATATTATATTTTCCAAAAATCAATACTTAAAGTATATCAAAACTATACAAAGTTTTCCTGGAATGACAGCCAAAATACCTACAATTTCGAATAATACTTGTTGTATGGCAACCCTACAACAGATAAACATAAATATGTGCATTTGAAGTGCAACAGATAATGCAATGAACGAGAAGGAAGTGTTTCATTCAAAAATTAAATCTATCCAAAATATTTAATTACGACTATCAAAAAATCTGCTACGTGTGAAGTGCGGAGGTCGAGGCTTCCTAAATGCCAAAAATCTCCACAACCGTGAGGTGTACAATCTCAGGAATCACTTCCTTAACAACGAGTGTGGGATGCATCGTGATGTGGTGGCAGTGGACGGAAACCTCACGCCGCTCTCCTTGGCGAAAGAGAACTGGCGCAAACCTCTGGTACTAAGTACTGCGGACCGCAAGGCGGTATGGAAGAGCAAGCAGCTACACGGGCGGTTCTACAAGGCCCTCACGGGACCCGATGTAGATCTGCTCGCATCGGTGAACTGGTTACGATTCGGGGACCTCTTCGGAGAAACCGAGGGTTTTGCCTGTGCAATTGCGGACGAAGTTATTGCCTGTGATGAACTACAGTATGGGGCGGACAAGTTTCTAATGGGTCGGCAACGCGCACGTGACACCCCTTGAGTTGCGGGCGTCCATAGGTTGCGGTGACCGCTTTCCATCAGGCGGGCCGTATACCTGTTTGCCACCGACGTGGCATTAAAAAAAAAAAAAAAAATATCCTGAAGGACGGTACGGTTGACATTAATATTTTGTCGGGCATGCCGCCGTCCCGGAGAGTCACTCAGGCATAATTATCATTTCCGGTTGTTCTCATCTAGCTAACGGCGAGTACTTGCACAGACATAATCTCGTAGCCAGAATTATTCACCAGCAACTTGCTCTTCAATACGGCCTTGTGGACCGCGAAGTGCCGTACTACAAGTACTTACCTGCGCCAGTTCTCGAAAATGGTCGTGCCACGCTCTATTGGGACCGATCTATTATCACTGACAGGTCTATTGTAGCCAATAAGCCTGACATTGTGATAATAGATCGACCGCAACGCCGGGCAGTGCTCGTTGACATCACCATCCCCCATGATGAGAATCTCGTGAAAGCCGAGAAGGACAAGTCCAGTAAGTACCTAGACTTGGCTCACGAGATAACCGCCATGTGGGATGTTGAATCAACGATCATTGTTCCGATAGTCGTTTCAGCGAACGGTCTCATAGCGAAGAGTCTCGACCAACATCTTAAGAGACTCTCGCTAGGTGGCTGGATCAAGGGCCAGATGCAGAAGCAGGTGATCTTAGACACGGCGCGGATAGTCCGACGGTTCCTCTCTCTGCAGCCCTAATCACCGGCAGCTTGGGCCCTGCCCCGCTGCTGGCGGCACCCTAGGTTAGATTTTTTATAATGTATTTATATGTTTTATATTGTTTTGTAAGTGTTTTATTTTATTTTACTTTTATACTCATATTGTAAAAAACCTAGCTTAAGAAAAGAGATAAATAAATGAAATAATAATAATAAAATACTTTATTGCACTACTATTCAATTCAAATTTTTTTATATACGTAACCTTATAGTTCAATAAAGAATAATTTATTTTAATTCAATTCAAAATATCTTTATTCATGTAGGCCTAGTTACAAGCTCTTATGAATAGTTCATTACATATATGTTATGATCTTAATCTAACCTAATTATCAGAGCAAATTATTGTTCATAATAATATTGAGTCTATAATATACCTACAATTTCATATAAAAATAATCGTTAAACAAAAAATATATAATTAGGTATATGTATATATAAAAATACATGTCTAGAATATTTCTAGGAAAAATCCAATGTCCAAAAAAATACAATATTAATTTCATCAACAATAATAATAATAATCGCCCCCGAGTAATGCGCTTTGTGAACCAGGCGTTCGCGGGGACGGGCATCAGGCCCCGCGACTATTTGGCCAATGTCACAGAGCGCATCGACTTCCTGAAGCAGAAAGTCTATGCATGGGCAAGCCGTATTCGCCGCTACAGAAAGCGTGTGGACCGATTCCAGCAGAATCGTCTTTTTCAAAGCGACCAAAGGAAAGTATACCGAAGGTGGGAGGAAACCGACCCTCGTGTGTCCGACGTGCGGCTACCGGATGCTACTGCCATGTCTGATTTCTGGCGTAGCATCTGGTCGGTGCCCGTTGAGCACACGGAGGGCGAGTGGATGGCCGTTGTCGAACGTGAGTGCGAGAACATTGAACCTATGGGGGCTATCACCATCAGCCCCGACGACGTAAGTTGTGCTACCCGTACGGCCCAGAACTGGAAAAGTCCTGGACCGGACGGATTGCACAACTTCTGGCTAAAATGGTTTCGATGCTCGCACTCGCGTTTGGCAACGCAATTTCAACAAGCCCTCGATCTTGGTTCTCTCCCACCTTCCCTAACAACTGGTGTTACTTTCCTGCTCTATAAGTCCGGTAGTACCACGGAAGCAAAAAACTACAGACCCATTACGTGCTTGCCTACACTTTACAAGCTCCTTACATCCATTTTGAGAGCAAAAATTAACGCGCATATTGTCGCTAACAACATTCTGGCTCCCGCTCAAAATGGATGTAGGGTTGGGTCCCGTGGTACTAAAGAGCTCCTCCTCATAGACATGACCATCTGCCAACAAGTTCGGCGGAACAGGGGAGCCATCTCGGCCGCTTGGATTGACTATAAGAAGGCCTATGATTCGGTGCCTCATTCATGGCTGAGAAGGGTATTGGAGCTGTATAAACTTGATGCAGCTTTAATATCCTTCCTGGCTGCATGTATGAGGCAGTGGACCACAGTCCTTCGTCAACCAGGAGGCAGGGATGACCCCCCTGGCCCGCAGGACTTCATAAGGATTGAGCGAGGAATATTCCAGGGTGACAGTTTGAGTCCATTATGGTTCTGCCTAGCTCTGAATCCCCTCAGCACGCTGCTGAAGGATTCTGGACTAGGTTGCCGGCTTCGGAGAGGGGGTGAAGTCATCTCTCACCTTCTGTACATGGACGATCTCAAACTATTTGCACCGAACGCCCAAGACCTGATGGTGCTATTGAAAACCACAGAAGTTTTCAGTACCGCCATCAGAATGGAGTTTGGTGTCGATAAGTGTGCGGTTATGCATGTACAGCGGGGGAGGTTGTAAATTCAGAAAATTTACAACTTTCTGAGACGATGTCGTTCAGATCTATCTCTGAATCAGAAACCTATAAGTACCTTGGTATGTCACAGTCGTTGGGTATTGAGGATGTTGGCATTAGACGGTCGGTGAAGGAGCGCTTTTTCAGTCGGCTCACAAAAGTCCTTAACAGTCTTTTGTCAGGAGGCAACAAAGTGCGCGCCTTTAACGCCTGGGTAATGCCTCTACTCACATACTCCTTTGGCATACTACGGTGGACCCAGACTGAGCTGGACGCCCTGGATCGGAGGGTCCGTTCACTGCTTACCACACATCGTATGTTACACCCGCGCTCGTCTGTTATGAGATTGTACATCCCACGGAAGTGCGGAGGTCGAGGCTTCCTAAACGCCAAAGATCTCCACAACCGTGAGATGTACAATCTCAGGAATTACTTCCTTAACAACGAGTGTGGGATGCATCGTGATGTGGTGGCAGTTGACGGAAACCTCACGCCGCTCTCCTTGGCGAAAGAGAACTGGCGCAAACCTGTGGTACTAAGTACTGCGGACCGCAAGGCGGTATGGGAGAGCAAGCAGCTACACGGGCGGTTCTACAAGGCCCTCACGGGACCCGATGTAGACCTGCTCGCATCGGTGAACTGGTTACGATTCGGGGACCTCTTCGGAGAAACCGAGGGTTTTGCCTGTGCAATTGCGGACGAAGTTATGATGACGAACAACTACCGGAAATATATCCTGAAGGACGGTACGGTCGACATTTGTCGGGCATGCCGCCGTCCCGGAGAGTCACTCAGGCATATCATTTCCGGTTGTTCTCATCTTGCTAACGGCGAGTACCTGCACAGACATAATCTCGTAGCCAGGATTATTCACCAGCAACTTGCTCTTCAATACGGCCTTGTGGACCGCGAAGTACCGTACTACAAGTACTTGCCTGCGCCAGTTCTTGAAAATGGTCGTGCCACGCTCTATTGGGATCGATCTATTATCACTGACAGGACTATTGTAGCCAATAAGCCTGACATTGTGATAATAGATCGACCGCAACGCCGGGCCGTGCTCGTTGACATCACCATCCCCCATGATGAGAATCTCGTGAAAGCCGAGAAGGACAAGTCCAGTAAGTACCTAGACTTGGCTCACGAGATAACCGCCATGTGGGATGTTGATTCAACGATCATTGTTCCGATAGTCGTTTCAGCGAACGGTCTTCATAGCGAAGAGTCTCGATCAACATCTTAAGAGACTCTCGCTAGGTGGCTGGATCAAGGGCCAGATGCAGAAGGCGGTGATCTTGGACACGGCGCGGATAGTCCGACGGTTCCTCTCTCTGCAGCCCTAACCACCGGCAGCTTGGGCCCTGCCCCGCTGCTGGCGGCACCCTAGGTTAGGTTTTTTATAATGTGTTTATATGTTTTTTATATTGTTTTGTATGTGTTTTTGTATTTTACTTTTATATTCATATTATAAAAAGCTTAACCTAAGAAGCAAAATAAATAAAGGAAATAATAATAAAAAACGTAAAAATAAGAAACCATTTCGAATAACAATTAATCCCACGTTGTTTTATCATTCATGTAGTCTTGTGTTGTATAATAAGCTTTGGAAATGAGTACACGCTTTACATGATTCTTAAATTTATTAATTGACAAGTCAGTAATATGATTCGGAAGTTTATTATAAAATCGAACACAATTACCCATGAATGATTTTTTAATTTTACAGAGCCGTGTGAAGGGCACCGCGAGTTTATGTTTATTTCTAGTATTTATATTATGTACATCACAGTTTTTCTTAAAATTACAAATGTTTTTATGTACATACATAATATTCTCATAAATATATTGACAATGCACTGTCATTATATTAATGTCCTTAAACTTATCTCTAAGCGAGTCTCTATGGTTCATTTTATATATTGCTCGAATAGCCCTCTTCTGCAGAATAAATATGGTATTTATCTCTGAAGCACTGCCCCAAAGTAAAATACCATATGACATAATGCTGTGAAAGTAACTAAAATAAACTAATCGAGCTGTTTTCACGTCTGTTAACTGACGGATCTTGCTCACTGCAAAAGCTGCAGAACTAAGTCTATTCGAGAGGTTAACAATATGGGGACCCCACTGAAGTTTAGAATCTAAGGTTATACCAAGAAAAACTGTACTATCTACCAGTTCCAATTCCTCATCCTTCACAACGACACTTGTTTGCTCATTCCTTACGTTACTATTAGTGACAAACTTAATACATTTAGTCTTTTTTTCATTTAATAATAAATTATTAACATTGAACCAGTTCACTACTTTAGAGATAGCATTGTTTACATCACTGTGAGCTTGTTGCTGTCGTTTGAGTTTGAAAATAAGTGAGGTGTCGTCTGCAAACAATACTATATCATGGTGGGTCTTTACAAGGAATGGCAAGTCATTTATGTAGATAAGGAACAGGAAAGGCCCCAATATTGATCCCTGTGGTACACCCATAGAGACCAATGACCCAGTTGATCTCTGTCCATTGACATCTACCCTTTGTATTCTACCATTTAAGTAGGACTTGAGTAAATTTAGTGCTGATCCTCTGACTCCATAATAATGTTTGTAGTTTCCTGATCAATTTTCATGACAAACACAGTCGAAGGCCTTAGATAAATCACAAAAGATAGACACAAAAGAACTACAACGACAACAGCTAAACAAACAAATAAAGAAGTTAAATAGTAGGTAACAACAGGCGGTCTTATCGCTAAAGAGCGATCTCTACCAGACAACCTTCAGACAGCGAGATAGTCATATATTTGTGCTTCATTAAATAAGTTCAAAAGTGTTGGTTATCAACTTAAAGGAAACCGTTTCAGGATTAAAGGTCAGGCGTAGATATTCCTTTCTTAGATTTACTCATCGGCATTTAATTATAGATGTACCAAATGGTTCATAAAACACAGAAAACACATTGCACACACAAACTGATAAAGAATAAGAATTTTTTGTTGAAAAAACTGAACTAAACTGAACTGATGAACTGAATGAACTGAATTTATTTGTATAAAGTATAATGCAAAAATAATACCTGAAGTACCCATCAGGAGCTGGGCATTTTCGCGAAAAAAAGATTCAAACATTTTATTTTTATTTTATTATAGGTAAATTTAACGTTTTTACTACTCAGAATCACGAGCCCTTTCGATCCTACTAGATAAACAAATTTAATTTCGCCACTTCGTTACCATTTTTTAAACACTTTGTACAGCGGTTACAAAGTGGAAAATATGCAACATAATAGAAAATATTGGGACCATTTCTTTGTCTCTTGTTTTATGTACAAGATCGAAAGGGCTCGTGATTCTGAGTAGGAAAAACATAAAATTTACCTACCTTAGAAAAAATATT
This sequence comes from Leguminivora glycinivorella, assembly GCF_023078275.1. NCBI lineage: Eukaryota > Metazoa > Arthropoda > Insecta > Lepidoptera > Tortricidae > Leguminivora > Leguminivora glycinivorella. The sequence continues at coordinate 15,591,195 of NC_062979.1, read as the reverse complement.
GCCCGGCTATATAGTCATTACATTGTCGTAATGGAAAGAGGTACCATGATAACTTCATATGCTCGTCATCTACGGGTTTCTAGTAATCTAAAGTAGTCTTCTCGTGGGACGCAATCTGTTCTCGGAATAAAACCCAAGCGAAACTCGGTAACTGCTGTTCGAGTTTCTACTGGAACTTCTTCGCAGTCGCAAATTCTCCGCGCGAAATACCCCGGCCAAAACAAACCTTGCGAAAACATCTATTTAACTTTTAATGACTAGGAATCCCGTTAAAGTTTTACTATTTTGCTCCAATTTGCAAATTCTAATAATTATGTGATTGTCATAATGATTGGCTGCGATTTATAGATACGAGTACATTATGATAATAGTTTTGCGCAAACGGGGGGCGAAATCTCGCATTTGTTTCGGAAACAGATAGTTCGGTGATCGCTTACCATCAGGCGACCTGTCTGCTCGTTTGCCTCCTATCCCATAACAAAAAAAAGTTTCTTGTCTGCTAAAAGGGAGCAAGGGAGCAGAGCAGTCAATATTTTGGTCTACCTGCGATCGCTTTGCCTGGCAACTTCCTTGTGATACAATCTAGTATGTATCGTAACCTATAGTCACCTGACAGCAATACTGGCGGGTACACAATATGTGCTCGGTAGCTCAATAGAACGGTTTCCTTGTTCTTAGAGTAAAGTAATTTCAAAGACAAATCACCGAGCGATACTCATTTGTTACGGAAACGACTTCCGATTGCTTTTTAAACATTGATATATGTACTGAATTACCGACTCGGGTTGTTTACCGAGTCATTTGTTTTCCTCTAAGGTTAACCACCTCAATGATTACAGACGTCTGTAATCTAAAATACTTTATTCATACCTTGTCTAAGGAAGTTTCAAATACCTATCAAAAATGTATGAGACACTCGTGGTCCTCGTAGCACACGAATACTAAACCTCCCATGTTTACACGCTAAACACAAATCGAAAAATCAACATTTATCGGGACTTTCGAAGAATCTTTACTTATAAATACAAATTACTTATAAAATACTACTACAACTTAACTACTTCAACATCCAAACTTTTAAAACTTCTAAATAAACCCATATTTTAAAATAATAAGTATTCTTAGTTTACAAACTGCAGCAGAAAACTCCAAAGAAACAGCAGTTGTTGGTACAACTTTTTAATAAACCAAAGTCAAAGGTCGCACTGACAAAGACGTGTGCAAGTTGTTCAGCTCAGAATACACGGAGCGGTGCGGCTTTGCAATACGAAGTGGTGCGACTAACCAGATTTTATATTTTTTTGCTAATTTCTTTTGCGAGACTTTATTTTCATGGATTAGTAATTCGGATAACGCCTGATAAAAAATAAAGGCAATTTTATTATCAGTCAGTTGTCTTAAATCATTTCGAACGCGATTAATTAACATTATTTTAAGGTAACTGTCCCATATTACGGGAACTTAAGGTGTACCAATTCCGGGAGTCGTTGTACGTAATTGTAAGTGAGATAATTATTGCCATCTTAAGGCATCGCTTACGAATGGATGAACCGATTTAGATTAGTTTTTTTTGTTTGAAAGCTAAATTAGTCGAGAGTGTTCTTAGCCAAATTTCAATTATTCCTCGTGAAAATTTCAGTTTTTTGGTACTGGTGATCACTGAGCTACACCGTATACATATATGGTGGTGATACGTTTTTCAAGTATGAGATATATCCTAAGGCGGTTACTGAGACTAATTTGCCTACATAAGATTGAACATATAAGTACACCCACAGAAGAAGAGCAGTACCAGTCGTGCACTTAACTTCCGTGACGCTTAGTATCCGATATGATGTTGTAAGCGGCCAATGGCGTTGGTGGGTATGACCTTAGCTAAAATTAACTAGTTATCTGTAATATAACACTTTCAGTTCTCGCGCTTTGTACACATATTTAAAGTCACATACCTACAGGTCGAACGCGATTAATTAACATTATTTTACCTTTCTCCAAGTGCAGTCGTCTGTATTCCACTGTTAGTTGACTGTTTAACATTTTATGAGGATTCATCCTCTTTTTTTGACAAAAACATTTACCAGGTCCTCATAAAATTGAAGTCTCTTATAGTCCATTAATACAAGATCAGGCTTGACTGACCGCCGCGTGCTGCGGTCCGTATGTCCCTTTAAAAGTTCAGTGCAATGAAGGCGTCAGCTGCCTCCACGCTCAAGACGCGATTCATTTCTCCGGAAACGAACAAATATTAAACCTTATAGATCATGCTGAGTAGTATGTTCTTGAGATTTTATGTTGAATTTTTCAGAGCTTTGTCTTTCGCAAATGAATAAAATTTTGTCTCATCATTTCGGAGAAGAGTTTTTTTTTCTGCTTAGAAGGTCAAAGTGACACTTATGTAATCGGGACACTTTTATACTGGGCAGTAGTTTTTACATCGTCCGATCCGATTTATGATGTAGTTGTAGGATCGATCCGTTTCGGTACAAATAAAAGGTAACCATTTAATTGTACCCGGAACTAATTAACCTAATTTCAGTAAAATAAAGCATTTATACTTGGCATGTCGTTACAAAAAGCAATAGCGCGCTTCATTTCACCCGCTCTCTAAAAAACTCCGTCTGGGGCGTCATTGAAACTTCCAAATTAATTCGTCAAAAGAACAATTTTTACTCAAACTGCTTTCAAGACGAACTCGTTACGGAAAAACTTCGGAATGGAGCCTTCGAGTAAAGAGATCATCTATACATAGCCGTTTATTGACGAAGTTAAAAACGTCAAAACTGATAAGAGACATGAAAAAGCCATCTTTTTCGGAGATTTTTACGCGTACCTACTTACTAAGTATAAATGACAGTGATTAGTATTATTATCTTGAGTACAATAAAAGATATCGCAATAAATATGATATACCTATTGCCTTCATTTTCATGAATTAGAAAAAAAAATAGAGAGAAGAATAAAATACCTATCGAAACTTACGTAGGTATTGATTTAGATTTCCGGACCGAAATATTTATCCATTGTTCATGTTTTCTAAGCAAAATGTATCTCAATTTTTACACGAAATAACAGTGATATCTAATAGAAAATGATGAATTAATTTTTCAGGTCTTGAAACTCCTTTATTTTAAACTCACTTATAGACCAAGTCCACCGGTGGCCAGCCGTTTAATTTTACGAGTATTACTAAACTCCCATAAAGCCTTTATTTTATTACTCAATTTCTAAAAAGGAACGAGCGTTTCAGTTTGAACTTTGGCTTTAGATACCGAGCTGAGACTACCAAGAATCCCTAATGGATGGCTATACTTAACACAAAATTTGAGGTAGGTTATTATTAATTAATGCCTAAGGAGGGTAGATAGGGCAAATAGTTCTACGAAGATTCCAATAGGCACCTACCAAATTAGATTTAGGTCCGAGATGTTTCATTAGCAAGGACGCCGACTATTTTAGGAGTAGCTCTGTTTTAGAGGAAGTTATAATCCACACTTAGATGTAGGTACGTATTCGTATCACGAGCGTGGTCCAGGTCAAATCATAAAATTCAATTATTTGATACGGAAATTCAATTTATTGGATGAAATTTCTTACGAATGCTTGCGAATACAAAATCAACCATCAATTTTTAGACTAACATCAGAATTTTGAAGCTAGCGCGTTATTTTTTTTTTCTCTGTCCTCAAGTTTAGTTCACATTAATTTGAAGTAGACTTCATGAACGAAAATGTATTTACGTTTATGTATTTTTACCCCCGACGCAAAAACGACGGGGTGTTATAAGTTTGACGTGTCTGTCTGTCTGTCTGTCTGTCTGTCCGTCTGTCCATCTGTCTGTCTGTCTGTCTGTCTGTCTGTCTCTCTATCTGTTTGTCTGTCTGTCTGTGTGTGTGTGTCTGTCTGTGGCATCGTAGCTCCCGAACGGATGAACCAATTACGATTTAGTTTATTTTGTTTGAAAGCTGAGATAGTCGGGAGTGTTCTTAGATATGTTTCATGAAAATCGGTCCACTGTGTCGCGGTCGGGGGTTTTTTCAAAATTTTAATTTTGTGGTTAGGTTATACGTTTTGCGTTTTAAATTAAGTAAACTATTGTTGTTCCAGAGGTGCAAAGGGCCTTCACAAGCTCGCGCCACGCCTTCCTATCTTCAGCGACCCTCGCGGCCTCGCTCCAGCTTAAAGCAGCCGCTTGTAGCTAATTTTCAACGGACCGCTTACATGAGTGGACAACGTAAACCATAGCGAATACTAACAGTAGCTACATCCAAATAACTCTGAACGCGTTTCTATTTTCAAGGTGTTAGGTAGGTATGTGTGTGTTCATTTTATTCTTGAGCACCTCGGCTGCTCAGATATATCTGATGGCGACCATAAAATAGTGGTTTCCTTGATTGCTTTTCAAGAAGTGAGAATGTAATGGTTATGCTAAGCACTAGAAATAAAAATGAGCAGCACGATAATCTAGATTGTGCTCCGCCGGGATTGCAGGAAATTAAGCGTCTGCGGCCCTAGGGAGCTACTCTTCAAACAGTTTAATGGTTTAACCAGGCATGCGTATTTCTTGGAAACTGTACTGCCGCCGTAAAAAGTTTATGAAAACACGTTTAAATAATTCAGTGAAGTTTATATGAAGAGGTTATATTTACTTATGTGGTAACCGGGGCGGCTCACTCCGCGATAACTACATACAAGTACATGTCGGCGGCCGCGAGTTCTCGGCCCATTCTGTGGTGACGACCTTCGCGCGGCGCAATAAAATTCAATTTCGGCTGCTCGCGTGCCGTCCGTTTGTTAATGAAGATAAGAATTTAGAATGGCGTCATTTTGTGAACATCAAAGGAGTGAGCCTTCTGTACTTGTACTATTATATATTCTGTGGTGGTAATTGGATGTAACCAGGCAAAATTCCCAACTGATATCGAAAATACATTAATAGTTAACTTTTATATTGGTGTTCACGAAAGTGACACGTCCTCAATTGTTTTAGCCATCCAGCCCCTTTACATAGGTAAATAAACGTATTTTATACCAACATTCTACAAAGAACTTTGATTGAAAGATCAAACCGGCGCCAACGCCAGATCTAGCGAGGCGTTGAACCGGAAAAATCTTCCGACATTCGAAAAGATCTCGAGAATCCTTTTTTGAACAGAAGCCATAAAACAATTGGTCTCCGTTCGTGCGAGTTATGCGGTTTGAGATATGTTTGCGGAACGGGGGAACATAACCAAATATGATGATTTATGCTAAGATTGTTTGGGTTGAAGATATGGGAATTTATGTTATTTTACAACATCATCCTGAAATAATATTTCCTGTCATCCGCTAAGCAAAGTTACAACTTCCCAGTTCTGTCGGACAGACAAGTAGTATACAAATATATACCCCAGGCTATATATATATAATATATGGTTTGTTATATTTATTTGCGTAGGTATATATTTTTGCGGAGGGAGGGTGAGAACACTGGGAACATTCATTGCATATAAAATACGCAAGTACTTTAAGTAGTGATTGATTAGCGTAACTGTGACCTATTTAGGGATTAGCAAAATTTTCTTTATGTTTTTAACCATTCCTAAAATACCTTTAGTTACTGATGTTTTACGCGTACAAAATGAAAATTTACCGGTTTATTCAATCGTCTGGGAAGTCAACCATTCAGTGGTACATACATCACGTTACGTCAAACATTTGCTTACTCGCGCCTGAACCCCAATATCGCCATTCAGCATTGTCTGATCCAAATACCGCGAACACCAACAATTTCCATGTTCGCAGTAATTGCACGTCGAAGATCGCAATGGCACGGCTGGTCGCAGATAGCCCGCATTATAGATCGTGTCATCCACGCTAACCCCTACATCTGTCAATATTAACCTTTAACAGTATGAAATTACGAACCAGTGTAAACGTCTTTGTGAATGAAACGAGCATTACAACTAAGTGCTTTCGGGGGAATTATTTAAGATAGAAACGGGCCCGCAATTTGAACGCATTTAACAGCCATTCGGTGAAACTGTTGAGCTATTTTGGTGTGATAGAGAACTGAAATACGGTTTAATTTAACGAATTAATATTTACAGGTGTAGTGCGTGATAGTTTTCTCGTATTTTCCCGAAAGCGCTCGTATTTGTCATGCTACTTCAGTCAACGTCAGTACTTCATGCACTGAGACTGCTAAATTAATATGACATAAATACATAGGCCTCGTTAGATCTGGCGTTAGCGCCGGTTTGATCTTTCAATAAAAGTCCATCTTAGAATGTTTCCGTGTAAGTACGATGGATTCTTGTAGCGAAAAAGCAGCAGACATATTTAATGTGATGAGATGGCCACAACACAATATACATGGAAGGCTCTGGCAACCATTTTGAGTTTAAATAAGAGTTCCTATGACCTAATTCTAAATGTTTCTAAGAGATCACTTCGGTGTCAAAAGGTGCCATTCTTCAACAGAAAACGTCACTTTTGATACAATACAGCATCGCCATCGCTTCGAAGCATACTCCGAAGTAATAGAACTGGGCTGATAAAAATAACAAGTATCTAACTTATGAAATGACAACTATTACATTACATAGTTACAAACACCCAGTGTTCCAAACTCAAGTAGATTGCTGAATTCAAACACTAAGTAAAATAATATGTATGTACAACACCCGAAATCAGCAACACATACGATAATAATACTTGTTAGAAACGTAAGTGCTATATAATGCGGAAATGAGACCGTCCCCCTCGTGGGGTGGCAAAACGTTTGAGTGCAAGGAAATTGAGTTGCGTTGAGTTACAAGCCACTCTGCGAGATGCAAATGGTCTCGTAATGAACATGTAAATTCATACTTAGCACCTTAACACCATCTTGTGTGCTACTGAATAATCCCAAGCATGTGTAGTTTCGGATTCTATTCATGAGAGCTTCCATGTGAGACGAGATGTACTTTATGTCAAATATACGTTTAAACAATTGAAAGTCAAGTAAATTTAAGTGTAGTATAAAATGTTGTATAACAATTATTGTAGGCGCAACCAACGATTTTTTTGGAGTATTTTTGACAATAAGAGAGTAAAGGTACCTAAGTATACATGGATAGATGTACTTAAATATAAGTACTTATAAATATGTATGTATAGAAGTAGAGATAGAGATTACATGTAAGGTACAGCGGGGCAAATCTCGACTGGGGAGCAATTGTAACTAATCCATTTTTTCCATTATTACACTATGATGTTGAGTTCTACATGTATCTACCGAACATGCCTACCATATTATAACCGGTGGACACTCTATTTAATAATGCAAACATTGTAAAACATTGTAAAAAAACCCCAGTCGAGATTTGCCCCGCTGTACCTTACATGGTATATTAAAATAGAATAATTATAATTATTCTAAAAGGTGTCTTTGAACTAAACCGTCATAAAATATATCTTTTTGTACCTACATATTCACAAAAGTTCGCGCAAGTCGGTTGTAAATAAAACTTAATTACCTACCCATCTGAGCCTGAGTTATCAGTATGTCAACAGGTAAATACGCCTACGAAAAGTGACATCATCGTAGACGTATTACAACGTCTTTCGTACATTTCTAGTGAGTGTTGGCTACCTGCCAACCAGAGTGGTAACATGTGACTTCAAAAGGGTACTTAGTCGGAACGCCAGAGGACTTTGCTCAAATGTCAAGATGTACAGCAGACTAAAAGAAACATTTGTGTAGCTAAAATTGACGGCAGAGAACAATATTTTTGTACGGACTATAAAATGGTAAAAAAAAACAGGTAGAAAATCTAAACTTGCATGATTAAAACAAGCTAATACTTTAGTAATAAATTAGTTTATATTTAATTACGCCGTGGACTCCATCTTTAGTTATTGGTAACACGTGGAAACTATAGAACTTACATAACAATTACAACTCCTTCCCTTTCATTGGACTTCTCTTTTGTTGTGATTTCCACTTTGTAATTATATTAGTCGCTTTTGAATCCCACATCCGATTTGCAGGCAGACTGAGCCTTACAGAAAAAAATATGGTAGAGACCATAGTTTGTCAGCATTGTATTGCATCCCGTTGGAATTAGTGCATTAAATTTGTGGAAAAGTAGGTGCGTAGGTGCGGTAGGTGCCCTGATTGCCCTGTAAGCATGTATATCTTTTACAGCACTTTTCAATCAAACACAGCCAGTTTTCTCTATCTTCAGAGTTGAAGAAAAACCCTTGACTGCGACATAGTAGACCGATTTTCATGAAACATGGCTAAGAACACTCCCGACTAACTCAGCTTTCAGACAAAAAAAACTAAATCTAAATCGGTTCATCCGTTCGGGAGCTACGATGCCACAGACAGACACACACACAGACAGACAGACAAACAGACAGGCAGACAGGCAGACAGACAGACAGACAGACGGACGGACGGACGGACGGACGGACGGACGGACGGACGGACGGACGGACGGACGGACGGACGGACGGACGGACGGACGGACGGACAGACAGACAGACAGACGGACAGACAGACACGTATTTGCGTCGGAGCTTGAAAACAGTCCGGTAGATGAAGATGTAAAAATTGCTGTTAACGTAACCTGTTCTGACTATAGCGTCATGTAGAGAGTATGTATAGATATATATCTCGTACAAGAGAGATAGGGTAATGCTTCGATAAACCATGCATTCAGGGAATACATCGATTTTCGTTCGACCGGAGCTGGGAGCTTCCGCGACAGCGGAGTGCAATCGAAATTCAACGAAAACAATGCCCCGACTTCTCGAGGATAAGTCAAATCCCTCCATGTTTCACTTTGCTATTTTTGCGGAGTCGGAAAGACATTTTTGTCAATTGAATTTAAAATACACTTGAAATTGTGATATGTGAACAACGTTTCCTAAAAACTATTCGGAGGCATAGCTAATAGGTAGCATTAGCAAAAAGAAATGATGACTGTTTAAAGATTTATAACCCTATATTTAATAATTATATCATCTAAAATTTAAAACAATAGGTAAGTGAAAACACCAAAAACGTCTATTAAACCATTCTGTTGAAAACCCTGTTTCATGTCCGGAACATCATTGGCCAGTAATTAACCCTACAGGTAGGTGAGGTAGGTAGCAATAGCTACATATGTTGTCCGAAATTAAGAACAATTTTTTATCTGATGACAACGTTTCAGTAAATATTAAAAGATAGATTGAGCCTATTTTGCCAACAAAAGCCTAAAACCTACATCAATTCACAGTCAAACGTAAATATGTTGTCTTTCTAAACATATTTTTCCGCACATTGGAAGCGTTTCAGAAGAGTTAAAAGCGTAGCGGATCAAACGCAGTTAATACTAAAAGGTGCGTCAAAAACGGTCCGCACCTAACATAACAATCATCACGCTCTTATCGCGTGCTATTTGAAGGGATTTTTCCGTTGTCAAGCGAAATCACGAATATTTTTCGTTCTGTCTGCCGATTGGAATCGTTTTAACCCGCAATTGTTATTTCAGAGTGTTTGCCCGTAAAAAGATAATGCTGAAAGGCCGTTAGATAATACAAAACGTTATAATACTTGGTAATACCGCGTTATTACGTACGTGACCGCTTTTGTGTATTGCTGGTCTACAAATTGTCAGAAATCGGTATTATAAAATTACAAAACAAAACTAATAAGAAAACAATATAAGACAATTTATTGAGACAGAGAATCTGTAGATAAAACGTGTTAGCACAAGACAATTTTTTTTTATTATCGTCACAAATAAAGAAAAGCAATAGAAACAAAACACGCTTAGACGTCGAGTTAACACAATCAGCGGGTAGTTTACGGCAATCTAGAGGATTTCTTACTTAAACGCGGACTTTACTCCAGTGTAGTTTAAAAATTTAAAACCGCAGTCGGCCCGCTCGACGTTTTAATCCATCCATTCGGAATACTTATATTATAAATGTGAAACCGGGTTTACCTGTCTGTTTGTCTATGTGTAATCTCTTCACAGTTAAACCTCTGAAAGGATTAAGTTAAAATTTGTCTAAGAGATAGTTTGAGTCTTGTAGGGCAATCATGGTCGCGCGATAAATGATAAAACATCGGACCGTCCCTATCGCACTTACAAATAGTGCGATAGGGACGGCCTGCTGTTTTATCATTTATCGCGCGACCATAATTGCCTGCTTATCCTGGGAAAGGACTTAAAATATTTTTAGGTCAAAAGTCGTCCTAGAGTCATCCCTACAAAGAAGGTTAAAAAGTTCGGTAGAAATGAAAAAAAAAATCTCAAAATGCAATGCAATTTCTACACTTTATCCATGCGCCATATTTACTTTGAATGCTGATATTCAACGTAGACGAAGCCGCGGGAAAAAAGCTAGTCCTAAATAAAAGCTTTTAGTTTTAGACCCTCTCACATGTCCGCTTTTGACACGAGCACTAAATCGGAACAAGATTTAAAAGCAATTCCAATAAAAATCTCGGCTCAAAAGCTAGTGCAGACCCGTGTCAAGTTGAACATGTTCGCCCGGAATTATTTACTTCTGAATAAAAATAAAATAAAAACGTCCGTTGAACAATGAAGATGTTTAAGTAAATATGTTTTTGCTTTATCAAAATTACACTCATCTAGAGCAAAATGGTATTTACTTTGACACTTTTTATAAATAATGAGAAATTCTTTATGATATAAGTACCTAAATATTGTACCTACCCATGCAAAATGAGTATAACTTGCTCAAGAGGTTTACATAATTTTCATGCTATGGTTATTATGGTAACTACTTATATGCCATGGACTATATAAGTAGTTAGTATTTCATATAGGAAATTATCTCCTTAAGAAAACTGTAGCATTAAACAAGTGCCTAGAATTGTTTACAAGAACTGAACTGCTACTTGCCTTAACTTTAAAACTTTCAGCTATGATCATCAATAAACATGTTTAGATGAGCTCACTAGCGCTCTCGCTGAAATATTTTAATTAATAAAAATAAAAATAAATATTGGAGACACCTTACACAGATCAACTTAGCCCCAAACTAAGCAACGCTTGTACTATGGGTGATAAGCGACGATATAACACACTTAAATAGATAAATATATACATAGAAAACATCCATGACTCAGGAACAAATATCTGTGCTCATCACACAAATAAATGCCCTTACCGGGATTCAAACCCAGGACCGCGGCTTAGCAGGCAGGGTCACAACCGACTGAGCCAGACCGGTCGTCCTAAAATCCTAAGAGTAGCAGTGAAACTTGAACCTACCTCTCTGCCTACCCCTTTGGGAAATACAGGCGAGAGTTTGCGTATGAAAAGTTATTTAATAAAAGATTGGGCATTGTTCAAAATAGCAGCGATATTTGACGTTTTGAAGTAAAATTTTAGATTTTTGAAATTGGTTACCTGGGAGTGAACTTAAGCTATGAGAGAAAATGTGACGCATTGAAATAAGTTCATCCAGTTAAAGGAAGGCAGAAGACCGGCACGCATGGAAGTTGCTCCACCGACAAGAGTCCAACTCTTAAATGATTGATGATGAGTTAACTAAGATCCAGACTGAGATCAAGTCTAACATCCACTAAAATTGCCTACCAATTGTTGTCTAATTGACACTACATTAAGATAATGGAAACTAAAATAATTCCCTACACGAAAAGTCTTGTCAACTCATGAAATAAGACTATGGAAACGGATTAAATCGCGTATAATGAATTTACAATTAAAAAAAAAATATTGGGGACACCACACACAGATCAACTTAGCCCCAAACTAAGCAAAGCTTGTACTATTCATCTCGACGTTTCGAAAACTTTACAGCATTCGTGGTCGACGGGTGAGGGGTGTCACCCGTTGACCACGAATGCTGTAAAGTGTTATTTCATGAGTAATTGTCGCGGTAACCGAAGACAATATCTTGTCAACTCATTCATTACATTATGAATAGTATCATTCTGTGAGTATTATAACGAAATCGAAGTCCACTGAAAAAACTTGTTTTTATGAGCTGAGTTCGTGGTGTTGACCGCTTGGCCCGCATCCAGAGATGAGAATTTTGCACTCGTTTTTACACTAGTTTTTAAATGATTCACGAGCGGGTTGGGCTGCATCAAAGATTTCAAAAGTAAGGATGAAGAAAATCATGTAACTTCGACTGAACATTGTCGTTTCAATGCGTCTTGGTGAAACGCTACAACGAAATTGGTTGATGAGTTTGGGTCACGCGCATCACAGACAACCCAGATATCTACCGCATCATGAAGCGTTAAAAAGAGCGTGTGGTCACCACATATGACATATTTTACTGGTAAAATATCACGATTTGAGCAGCGCAATCCAGTAGCATCTTACACCATCACATAGTATAACATCCAATCCCATCCAATTTATAAGTATTTCTAAATTACACCAGTGCTGGTTTTTAACGTTGACATGACTGGAGCAAACGATAGCGTTACTTGCGTTCCCATACTAAATTATTTGTGGTGACTTTGATTTGGCTTGAATGCTCCATCTAGTGGTTGATGTAGTCTGTGGGTTGCATAGACTCGACGCTTGGCTCGCGAATCACTCAAAGCGGTGTTACTGAAACCGCTGTGCTGGCACCATTTATGGTGTCCGTAGTCCGTACGCCTCGTCCTTACAAAGTAATATATAATTCAATGGGCAGCATATATCTAGTAACAATGGCTACTGATAGTACTCGAGTAGAGATTAATTACGAACATTTATCATTTGCTGTAACAGTTTTCCTCTACATTTGTCCCGCCGTTGTGGTTAGGGGCGACTCGGTTTAGAACGTGACGAAACTAAGATAATAGTCCAGTTTTAAAGTAATTCTTAATTTCTTACCCTTATTCAGTATATAAACAAAAGCGGAGCCGTGGCAAATGCCGGGATAACGCAAGGAGGATGAGGATGATGATTCAGTATATAAACAAGTTACGTGGGCACTGATTATGATGTAGTTATACATATATTTTATAGATAGATCAGGTAAAAAAAAAGTGCACACTGAAGTTGTGTAATAATTATACACCGTGTTTTTCTTTGTTTTCCTTTAAATTCGACACGCAGTTAGGTTCGTCATCAGGAACCAACCTGTATATCGCTCTTTGTTAAATTCGTTTTTTTTTTCATTTCCCTACATAATAAATGGATTAATTAGTGTGAGAGGACCTTAATCTAACTTAACAATGACATTATAACATTAATATCATTAATGTCATTGTCAAGGTGTTTGACGGCACATGTCAAAAGTCAAAACAAATAATATTAGGAAGTGCCGAAGTGGTAAGGGATGTTAAACACGTGTTCAGTAATTAAATTATTATTTTTTAATAATTCGATAACCGTAAGATTTAAGAGGCTAGTTTCTCATAGAAATTTATTGTATTTTACGGAATTCAATAAAAACAGGGTGTATAATAATTATAATGTCGTTCTAGTAAATTTAAGATTTAGATTCAATTAGATATACAGCAAAATGTATCTAATTCACAGAACACCCCACTAGAAGCCTATTGCAAGCGATATTGTTCGAGACGCAAATCACCAATCCTTGCGGGGTGAGGCGGGCGCGCACGGTGCTGCCATTGGTCGTTTCAAATAATGGCGCGCCTTTACGATTAGCAGTAGGGATGGGAATGGGACATGTCTATTATAGACAATGGTACCGGTACCAGTACTGTGGTGAATTTGTTTTGCAACAAATTATAATATTATAATTAAATTATAATAAGGCCTAGTTACCGTTCGAGTTGGAAGGTCAGATGGCAGTCGCTTTCATAAAACTAGTGCCTACGCCAAATCTTGGGATTAGTTTCCAAACTGATCGAGCGTCAACCGATGCTCCAGCCGGCCTAGCCGAAGTGACAAATCGTTGATGCTACGTGGGAATCGAAATGCAGTCTGGCTCTGTCACGCCACTAAAGAAGAGCGATAGAGAGAGCTTGCTACGAAACGCTTACGACGCGTAAGCAATTGTGACTATACCATGTTGGGCACAGAATCTTTGTACAACGCGATTGCCTTAATAGAATTGCTTTTACTGCCCAAATTATATCGCGTAAATATTTGCTACATTAACAAAAAGCTATGAGGATCTCATTTATTTCGAGGTAATTTAATTTACTTAATACAGGGCCTGTTAAGGGCCGCGTTGTACTTCGGTTATGCGAAAGCACGATTTTAATTACAGTAATGACTAAGGTTCAGGGGGATTTTTAGAACTCTGATTTTTACGGGTTTTAGGCAAAACGAGTAGGGGAAGGTTGCTATCATTGGACCACTTAACTTCGCTGTTCTATAATTCATATATTTTATGTCAAAAAGTAAAACTAGTTTGAGAAGTTTTAATTCTTGACATCTATTAATGAATTACCTTATTCACAATAAAACAAATATAATCAATTTAGAGAAAAATTGTGAAAAGCTTTTCATAAGCCGTTGCCTTCTTTGGACCAGAGTCGCCTTTATTGGACCTCAAAGTCGCCATCAATGGACTTAGGAAATTCAGACCAATGGTCCAATCAAGGAAACTTATTGAAATCGACAAAAAATATTTTTTTTATTGAAATATTGTTTATACAAATTTTATAACTAAAAAATATAAATTATATTGTTTTCATATGTACTAGTTTTTTTTACGAATTGTCTATTTGCGCACGGGTGAATAATCCTAAAAAATAAGTTTCCATGATTGGACCGGTCCGATGATAGAACCCACAGGTTGTCCATTGATAGCAACTAAGTATCACATCACAAATAAAAATATTAAAATATAAAGAAAACAAATGCCTGGAAACTGTTGTTTTGAATTTGATCATTAATAAATGTTTAAGCATTATGACGTCAACACACAAATTCAATTGCCAATGTATTTATACTTTCGTGATTTTATTCCTTCGTGTAATTTAACTTCAACAGCGTTCGAAACACACTTGGACGCGTCACTCTTTTCCGGGAAGCGAGGCGCGACTGAGGTTACGGGGAGGCCCAAGGTGAGGCCTAAGGTCACCTTGTACCTTATGGATGGATTCCATCTAGCACGATTAGATTTTGAAATATTTAAGTGGTCCAATCAAAGCGCTGGTCCAATGATCGCAACCTTCCCCTAATTCAAAACCAGAGCACAGAGGTGGCTGTTTTGAATACTTACCTACTCTCTGACGTACATAGGTATAGGTATCCATTTAGTAGATTATATTAAGTTTACACAGTGTAAGTGAAAGGTCCTTATTCAAGTGTACCTAATTGGGTGTTTTTCAAAAAATGTTCCGAATATCAAAGTTCACCAGATCTGGGTGGCTAGCCGAATGGCACAATCGCTCACGAAACGCTCACGAAACGAAGCGCTAGTAGATATCTATCTCTATCGCGCTTGCGTATTGGCGCGACAGAGCCAGCGGCGTATCGCTTTCGTTTGGCGTCGGAGAAATGCCATTCAGCTACGGGGCCTGGACTTATTCTTCCCTTCAGTGTTTGGGCTCATTATTCAGGATCACCAGCTGATTCGATCCCGACGATAAAAAATATGTTCTCATTTTTTTTCCTTTACGTCACGATTTTAGTATGAACTTACTACGAGCGTGACGTATTGGAAACTCGAATTTTGTATGGAGGGACACATTTTTTTATCATCGGGATCGATTCGCGATTCTGAGAAGAACGAGCCCAAACACGTCCAGGTCTGGTGGTCTAGGCAAAGAATACCTTTTTGTACCTTTTGGCGAGAAACTCCCTCTCCATGGGGTCCCAGCGCGAACATTACCTCGGTTCATGTAATGGTTTGAAAAGAAGTGGTCCGTCGAATTTTTTGCCGATCCCATAGTAGATACCCTCCTCCAGCTGAGAGGGGACTGTAATCTTCTCGAGGCTGAGGCGTAGGGTTAGTGCCGGCGTAGCTTTATTTGACATTCATATGCGTATTGTAATATGCCTACTTGAAAAATAAATATTTCATTTTCATTTTCATAAATACTAATACATTGAAACTGCTAAGTAAACAGCAAATAGGTACACCTAAATACTTAAATACTTAGAAGCTAAAGTGTCGGTTGAACTGAAACATTGTATTATTTAGAGACGTTCTACATTATTTAAGAAGTACGTAATATCACTAAATTATACGGTTAGGTAGTATAGCAGTAAAGCTGATGTAAAATATGACGGCTTTTATAGAGTACTTGACTGTAGTTAAAATAAAATATTTTATACCGTGCACGAAATAAAGCATCAGATAATTATAAGAAAAACAGGGACAGAAGTTATTTTTAAATCCAATTTATATTTTATAAGTCAGGTAGAAATATACAAAGTAACTGAGTTGACCGTGACGTCACACAATTCGATTTCATATAAATTCTATATTAGTAAGTCGTTCAAATTCGTTTTGACAGTTCTTAAAAAGAAGCTGATTTGATTAGGAGGCAAGTAGCCTATACAGGATATCGGTCTCACATCCGATATCGGATCGGATGATGTGAAAACGTTGTTGATAATCACATAAAGAACATTAATAACAGACCTGTGCCTGCACTTATTACTTTTTTAAGCTAAGTAACAATAGTTATTTGTTATACAAGGGGGCAAAGTTTAACGCCGAGTGTGGAATTGAAAAACGAGCAAGTGAAAGGATTCGAGTGAACTTGCGAGTTTTTTAACACACGAGAAGTAAAATACATTTGCACCCGAGTGTAACACAAAACTTTTCCCCTCACTATAGCGAGGAAACTACAACGCAAAAAATGCGTTTATCACTGCTTCCAGTAGTTTCACAGGTGGTAAATCATCTTTATTACTACATTCCCCTACGTTTATCAATTTTAAAGCAGTTAATTTGACTTTGTTCAAGGTCAAATTACTTTACCCACTAGTGGATAAAATGCGTTTTTACCCGCTGGTATTAAAGGACAAAACACGTGTTTCCGAGCTAGTGAGGGGAAAAATAACTATAACACAAACCATACTGTTGTTTTAGGACGTCTACCTCGTTCACAAGGGACGGTAAAAAAAACATCCGTGTAATTTTCGTTACACGTCCTCCTTAAGAGGACATCCGTTACTATCTTACAATATGCCAAAGACTATTTTACTCTCCCTTTGTGCTAAGAATTGCATGTGACGTAATACATGGTTTGATGCCGTAAATGTGAATATTTTATTTTTGCTACGTAGCTTTGTAAAAGTTGTGAATTAGACCGGAAATACTCACAACATGACGTAATAATAGCCATGATGATACAAGTGTGAAAAATTTTCTTACATGTTGTATCATTTGTAAAATAAAACTATGGAAACGGATTAAATCGCGTATAATGAATGTAAAATTCATCCCGACGTTTCGAACTCTTTACAGCGTTCGTGGTCAACGGGTGACTGAGGAAAAATTACAATGTGCAAAAGCTACCCACATACAAGAAATAAATAAAATAAATAAATAAATAAATAAATATTGGGGACACCTTACACAGATCAACTTAGCCCCAAACTAAGCAAAGCTTGTACTATGGGTGCTAAACGACGATATACATACTTAAATAGATAAATACATACTTATATACATAGAAAACATCCATGACTCAGGAACAAATATCAGTGCTCATCACACAAATAAATGCCCTTACCGGGATTCGAACCCAGGACCGCGGCTCAGCAGGCAGGGTCACTACCGACTGAGCCAGACCGGTCGTCAAATAGTAACTATCGTGGTAACCGAAGACAATATTATGTATCATTTGCACAAACATTTTCAGTACATTTGGCCCTTTAAAGTTTCGACATGAGCTATTTCGGTAAACTGGCGTCGTTGTACAATGTAAAATATTTCCATTATGTTTAATGTATAGGTACTATAGGTACTACATTAAACATAATGGAAATATTTTACATTGTACATGTACAACGACGCCAGTTTACCGCACTAGTGCGCTAAATAGCTCATGTTGAAACTTTAAAGGGCCAAATGTACTGAAAATGTTTGTGCAAATGATACATAATATTGTCTTCGGTTACCACGATAGTTACTTTTCAAAATATAGTTTCACTTTGATAATCATGTAAAACTTCTTACAAAAATATTTTCTAGCAATTGTTTGAATAGGGTTTTTTTATTTCACTGTAAATTGGTGAGTTTCAAAGCATCACTATATAAAATCAGAAATTCAAATTATACTTACTCGTCAAGATTAGCATCCTCTTTACATTACAGTAATAATAAAACCCCAAAATGGACCTGAATTTAAATAAAAGCCTAAATACGCGTTCTATGAATAGATTCAGAAGAATAAAAGGAATATGGGCATTATTTATGCATAGATATTTATGCGGGTATTTTTATTGCTATTTACTGTGAAAGCCTTTTGCAGGCGTGTTTCAGATGACACTCGTTTTATTATTCACAGTTTCATATCATGAAAATTGTATAGTAAACCTTCAAGATATTGCAATTGTAGCATCGTGAGATGTAGATATGTATTTATCTCCATATATGGAGAAATGCTACACAAAGCACGTAGCAGATATATTACTCCTTGTTTTAGTTTTACATGAAAAAAATACCTATAACACTGTCCAAATGTGCGTTTAAAGTAAGGTAAAAGTAGCAGTGCTCGACAATGTATATTCACGGTCTCAAAATTGTTGATCCATTTTTAGCTCATTTTATACCGGACACTTAGCTTAGCTTAACTATGTGATGTCCAGTATAAAATGAGCTAGATGTGGATCAACAATTAACGTCCGTGACGTGACCGTACCAGTAAATTTCAATTTCAATCTTATCATTGTCAAAAAAAGTGACTGAAAGGTGTCATCTTTTAGGTATTAGCATGTCGAGCACTGGTACAATCAGCATTAAAAGTAGCGGATCAAATAACGCTTCTGTAACCGCTGAGCTGAAATAGATTTGTAGAACAATTAATTAAAATTTGACATTCCTGACTGCGAACTGTACAGATTTAATCTATATTTAGAAAAGTTATTCAAGGTGTCAGATACTTTTGTTACGTTCTTTCATCCGATACCAAACCGGAGAGGAAAATCAAAGATAGATGGACTGTCGTAAAAGATGATATGAATCAAAAGCAAGTGGATGATGAGATGATGGGCGATAGAGAGGTATGGAAGAGAAAGACATGCTGCGTTGACCCCAAATAAATAGGATAAGGCCAAGCTAATGATGATGATGATCCGGTTCCAATATACTGACTGTACTTTTACCTTTTTTTTCTTACTCCGTACTGAAATTATTTTCGATTATTATTAACAACTGGTAGGTTAAGGAGAAATAATCATCATGGGCCTTTGACATCAATTATATGATGTATTACAAGCAGCGTCCGTAAGATTGCGGCACTTACGCAAATGACTGGTAAGTCCGATGCGAGAGCGGCAGCCGCGGCCGCACAGCTGACAGGAGAATATCATGCCAGGTAACGAAGATGGGAAATCAGCGCGTTGGTGTCTCAGTTCTCGCCTGCGTGAAGGAGGTTGAACCATGCTTCATTGAAGAAGAAATACCAATTCTAAAAACAATAAAGACATTTATCACTCCCGTAATATTCGAAACGCAGTTTCCACTTGAAAAGGGGTGTTGTGCGGCAAGATATTTTACACATAATAGCACTTAAGCCAGTTAGGGTAAAGATCCCGGGTCCAAATTGGCCTTTAGGCAGTCGTCTCGAGTTTCATGCCTTCATTTATCACACCTTTTTTTTCTCGCGATAAATTATTTATTAGGATTTTGTGATAAGTTGGAATGTTTTTTTAAAGAGTCCTTGGAGTGTCGTAAAATGTTCGGGTACAACTTCAGTGACGTCAGAAGTGTACATTTGTACAATTTTGTATCTCATAATGATTAAAAACTAAAATTGATTCACAATTTTTTTAAACTTACGGTTATTAACAAAATGCTGTCCTACAAATAACTTGCCGTTAGTATCAGTGGGAGTTCACGCAGTACGTTGCTTAAAAAATGTTACTATTTTATCTGACTTCTGAGATATAGGTATTATTAGTCGGCGTTGCTGAGCCTTTGTATTGAGCTTCGATGTTGCTGAGACATTTTTTACAAATAGTAGCCTATGTCACTCTCCATTCCTTCAAATATCTTCACTTAAAAAATTACGTCAATTCGTCGTCCGTTTTGCCGTGAAAGATGGAAAAACAAACAAACGGAGCGACGAAATAACGTAATTTTTAAGTAAAGATAGTTGAAGGAATGGAGAGTGACATAGGCTACTATTTGTCTCTTTCTAAAGCAAGCGAAGCCGCGGGCAAAAGCTAGTAGTAAATATGTACTAGTAAAATCTCGTCTTATTTGCATGACACTGTCAGAATGAAGGTATCTCTCGCCTCCGGGAATAAGTATGTCAGTTCACGGTACAGTAAACGATATTTTATTACAACATGTCTCGGCCCGGCGTGCGTGAAACTAATGGCGGTGAAAAGATTTATTTACCGCCCTTGACACCCACTGGAAGATTAACCCCGGAAAGGCTCACCTATTTAAATCCGATTTATGTAATTGAAATAGTTTTTTTGGGATTGCGCGAGAAAAGGTATAAGGAAGTTAATGTACATATCTACTTCCGTGTTGGGTATAAATAAATGCGAAAGCTTTTATCCCCTGATATAATATACCTAGCTACAGGAAAGTCCAATACCAATAAGGTATTAATATCTGGGCGACCGAGCTTCGCTTGGTAGGTACTTTTTTATTATTATAACACGTCTTTAAATACAGAAAAAACTGTTCTTAATACAAAAAAAAAGCTGTGACCGGGATTCGAAACCTGCGATGTGCTTGCGAACATTAGACCGAACTCTTGCAACTGAGACGCCTAGCCGATGCGCAGCGAAATGAACGACCATATTTTGTGTTTACTAACGCGAAGGAAAAACGCATGAAAACTCTAAAATCGAGAATTTCCCGGGATCTAAGGCTATATAAGCTAGATCGATTTTTCACCCCCGAAAACCCCCACATACAAATTTCAGCGAAATCTTTATAGCGGTTTCCGAGATCGTCGGTGTATATAAATAAATATACAAGAATTGCTCATATCTAAAAATATATTTTAAGCGGGTTACCCGCTTAAAATATTTTTAAATATGTTTGAGTCTCACGGGAGTTTTATAGTCAAAATTACAAGAATCACTCGTTTAAAGGTATAAGATATTAGTCTCACATCATTAAGGACGCCTTTTGTATTCTTGTATTTTACTTATCAATAAAGATCGAATAAATCTACAAGTATATAAAATACATACAATTTCTTGAACGATAGCTTTGAATTTTGAAGAACGAGATTCGGATACGATGCCGGGTGAATAGTTGATGGCGACAATGAATACTTAATTAATCAAATAGCAATTTACACCCGAAGATGCCTAATTCAATTATACAAAATTGCATTATCTTTGAGGTCTGGAACGAAATAAATTAATACTGAAAAGAGAATTAAGCGTAGCAGCGTCACCACCCACGTCCGTATAACTATGTAGTGTAGGCGTTTAGGCAAAGTTACAGGTAACATTGCATGTTTGAAAGGTAAACAGATTTCAGTCCTGTTTACAGTTTAGTTTAATATTATTGAAGTAAAAGTTACGGGACGAAGTTCTACGCGTCCGAAGTTGCGAAAGCTACTAGCTGTTATTTAAATATGGTTGCAAAACCTGTGAAGATTAATTAACAAGCCGTAGGCGGTCGAGTAAACTTTCGGCACAATGGAGGTTTCCAAAGGGCCTGAGTTTTTATGCCTACTGAGCATCATTTATTTTCCTAAGCTCACATCAAAAAAAAAGCAATTTGCTGTTGATCTGTACAAGAATAGGCATAGAGGCTAAAAGGTTTCGCAGTGATGAATAAGATCTTTGTTACTTATTCATGTTATTCTTTTTATGTTTAACGACCGGTCTTGTGACCTGTCTGCTAAGTCCGGGTCTTGGGTTCATCGTAAATGCATTTATTTGTGTGATTACTGATTAGCACAGATTGTTTATTAGTTATTTTGCATATAAAAATCGTTGTCTCAGTTAGGATAAGCCTTCTTAATGATGTGCAAGTTGCGGAAACTTACCAAACAAATCTTAAATTTTTTGAAAAGTTAGGAAACTTTCACGAAAAATAAAGGGAATTTAAATTTATGAAATGGAAAGTTTCCACCCATACAATTGTCCATACAAAGTATGGAAAGTTTCCCAAGTTTTCCGATGTGAAAATTTCAGAATTTTGGAAACTTTCCGTTAGTCAATCAGTCTAAAAAGTCCTATCAAGGCTATGATATTTGATTTATGTATTCTTCTACACTGAATACATTTGCCGTCTTTTATCTACGAGTATTATGATGAATAGACTGATTACACATTTCGTACCACATCCGCTAGAGGAATATCTTGATTAACGGATCCATCTGCAAATGAAACCGCTCGCCATTTCTCTGAGGCCTTTAAACATTATTTGTTCCCGTTTTACGTGGGACGTTGGAGCCGGAGGGCCGGGAAATGGTGGTTTTCCTCTCATTGATGATTTGGCCTGCCTTTAGTGCTTCCGTACCCTGCTGCTGATTAAAACAAGAGCTATTCATATCAAGTGGAGCTAAGTATAACGTGTAAATATTTCTGATTACATACTTGAAATTAAAAAGGTTAAACATTTTATAAATACGAGTAATAAAACGAGATCAGTTGTATTACAATTATCAACGTTACTTACAAGTAACTGTAGTGAATTTAGCACAATGTTGTAACTGTAACTGTAGTGAATTTAGTACACTATTGTAACTGTAACTTATTGAAATTGAAATTGAAATTATTTATTACGCACAGTTTTAGGTACAGAAAGGTGGAAATATATATCTAGGAATACAAGTGTGTACTTCAGAGGTATCACTAAAACTACCTTACAGGCATGCATAATGTACTTACATTCTAATCTATTCAATAACCTAGCTTATTTATAGTTGAGAAATTCGTTTATACTATAAAAGCATTTATCCACAAGCCATTTCTTTAATTCTTTTTTAAATCGATTGAATGGTAAATCCTTAATCTCGTCCGGCACTTGATTATAAATCTTTATACACATAATAAATGCATTCTTTGCTACGAGTGACAGCTTTGTTGGAGGTATATACAATTTGTTCCGATATTGTGGACGTACAGGATTTCGATAAACTTCCTTGACTTGCTGGAAGAGATGGCCATGCTGATACACAAATATGCAGGCATTAAATATGTAAATAGACGGGAGCGACAAAATATTCTGATTTTTAAAATAAGGTCTACATGAATCTAAGGTTTTCAGTCCATAAACAGCTCTTACGCATTTCTTTTGCATGAGAAATGCATCATCTATATCCGTAGATCTACCCCACATAATTATGCCATATTGAAGAATCGAATGAATATAACCATAATAGGAAGTAAGTGCCGCATCTATTGAGACTACTTGCCTTATTCTCTTTAATGCATATACAAAACGATTCATTCTCGAACATAGGTCGATTATATGCTCTTTCCAGCTGCAGAACCGGTCAAGAGTTACACCTAAAAATTTAAAACTAGTTACTTCGTCAATTTTATGACCATTGTAGTTAACATCGAGATTTTGTGGTTTTCCCTTGTTAGTATAAAATTGCATTAACTTAGTTTTGGCTAAATTAACTCTAAGATTATTACACTCTAACCATTTTATTGTTTTTTCCAAGGTGTCGTTAATCAATCGTTCGTAAGTGGTTAGATTATCTGATTTAATAACAATACTTGTATCATCTGCAAATAAATAACATTGCTGTGTCAGAACATTTGGTAAATCATTGATGTATAATAGGAACAGTAATGGTCCCATTATGCTACCTTGTGGTACGCCATATTTATTATGTACAAAATTTGATCTGTATTTCATAATGTGTTTATTATTAGAACAATATTGAGATATCTCCACGCATTGGGTTCTACTTGTCAAATAAGATTTAATCCAATCATAAGCCAAACCACGAATACCGTACCGATAAACTTTCTCCAATAATCTTCTGTGACAAACGAAATCGAATGCCTTACTCATATCCATAAAAATAACGCTTACAGGTATTTTTTCGTTTATGCATTCAGTGACTGTTTTCATTAATTGGAAGATAGCAAGGCTTGTATTTCTATGTCGACGAAAGCCATTTTGTTCATCTTTAAGCAAATCATTACTTTCGACAAAGTTACTAATTCTTGAATATAAGACTTTTTCATAGATCTTAGAAAATATGGATATGAGTGTTATTGGCCTATAATTATCTACTTGGTTTTTGTCTCCTTTTTAAATAGTGGTTTGACAATTGATTTTTTTAGTATCTCCGGGAAACGGCCTTGTGTCAAGGATAAATTAATTGCGTGTCTTAAGGGTTCGCCTATTATGTGAATGCTCATCTTTATAATATCAGTACTGACTTCGTCATAACCAACTGCTTGAGAATTACTCAAAGAAGCAACAACTTTTTCCAGTTCAGTAATTGAAACCGGTCGCAAAAAAATACTTTTTTCGAATTGCGGTACAGTTTCATTGATTTCTGAAAAACTATGAATTTTAGGACAGTTATCTTCAACTACATTAATGAAATATTTATTAAAAATATCCGCTACATCATCAAGATCACTATATACAACTTTTTTATCAATAATCTGTTGAATGTTATTAATACAAGTATTAGCAGCCGTGTACTGCTTAATAACATTCCAGGACGCCTTACATTTATTATTCGAATTGTTTATAAGCGACATATTTCTACTTTTTTGTGAATCATTGATACATTTTTTTAGGAGCATTGCATATTTGCGATAAAGTGCAGTATTGGCAGGGCATTTATTATACCGGCATCCCATGTACAAAGTTCGTTTTTTCCTACAACATTTACGTAAGCCTTTTGTCAGCCACTCATATTTTTTTGACACATTTTTGACTTTTACTCGAATGATAGGGAAACATAAGTTAAAAATAATTATTTTAACCAAAAATAAAGTTGTTTTTCGAATGAAAATATTATTGTTTTTCTGGCTTACTCACATAATACTTTTTGAATTTTTGTACACAGAAATTAAGCCTCTACCCAAAAGCCTTAAAACATTATTTAGTCAAACCAGTAATTATGTGCATTGGGGTAATTTCTAAAGTAGTCAAAATTCAAAATTCACGTAACAAATCCCCAAATCAAATCTGATGTTTAATTTGTATTCTTTTTTGTAATATTTATCGTTTATGTCTTGTTTTGTATTTTGTAGTTTCACAGTGCCTTAGTGTAAACTGTAATGCTGTGTTACTTTTTGATTAAATAAATAAATAAATTATTTCCATCATATCAAGATTCCCCCTTCGAAATTACCTGAGCATTTACTGTGATTCGAAATTACCCCACTGCACTGTACCGTACCTACATTTTTCGAGACGTTGACGCCTATCAAGTTACTTATTCTTAAAAAATTAGTCAAAAGCTCAGCATTTTCTGATGCTTGTGAATGGCAACAATAAGAGACCGCAATAAAATCCATTATCTTTTATCCGGCGACTCGCAAATGTTCTCCAGTCATTACAGAAAGCTTTACAAAAAATTGGAAGATTAAAAGTAAACCGACTTCAGACGGAAAATATAGCGATTTGCGTAAATAAAGTCTACCATAGGAAAACACAAAGGTTCTACCTGTTACCCGTGTGGTGACGGGTTAAAAATTTCACCACCTTCGTCCTGTGGGTGTCGTAGAAGTCAACCGTGGGATATGGGTTAAATTGTGGCGTAGGCGAGAAGCTGGCAACCTGTCACTGCAATGTCACAATTTGGATTTCTTTCAACCCCTTTTTGCCAAGAGTGGCACTGAAACTTAGTAGTTCATGTGCTCTGTCTACCCCTTTATGCGATACAGGCGTGACTATATGTATGTTATATGAATGTACCTATGTATGTATGTCTACCTGTTTTGTTTTAATATTATTATTAATGGGCTTACTCTTGGCCACAGACTAGCCAAAGGCAAAGACGTGGCTTACGATGGAGTCAGCTCGCCCAGAATATGCCTGTTCACCCACAGTTGCAGATTTGAAGGTTGCCGGGTTATATGAGCTCGGAAATATATAGCCACCGGCAAGGAATTTTACTCCTTGGCAGTGCGCATAACCCTTTAACAGGCAAGACTCAAAAAAATCGTGAGTTCAAACCTCATCGCCATCCTGTAGTCCTAAAAATTCTGAACAAGAAAAAAATACAAAAAGATAGTCATACAGGGTGGTCTTTTTTGAGACCAGTGCCCTATAAAGGGATAAGAAAAAAACGTAACCTAACCAGAAAATTAAAATTAAAAAAAAAAAAACCACCGAGACATAGTAGACCGATTTTCATGAAACATGGCTAAGAACATTCCCGACTAACTCAGCTTTCAGACAAAAAAAACTAAATCTAAATCGGTTCATCCGTTCGGGAGCTACGATGCCACAGACAGACACACACACAGACAGACAAACACCCCGTCGTTTTTGCGTCGGGGGTTAAAAAGAACACGTTCACGTTTACATTCATTGTCCGCCTTTGCTCATTTGCTACGGAACCGGCTCCACAGCCTCGAAATAGCCGTAGCCAATGCCGGGATAACGCAAGGAGGATGTAGTTGACATTCGAATTAGCCTGACAGTTTTGTTTAAAAACAAAACTAACTAACTATTTTGGCTCAGTGATCCAAAGTGAATCCGCCTCCGAAATACGAGATCGACACCTGCGGGCCGATTTTTAAGTCTCACGCGTTCGAATTCAGAAAATTGACACTGAAAATCAAGCAAGTCACCGTTTTCAACCGGTATTTTAGTGACAAAATCCCGTATGCGAGATTCAAAAATCACCCTCCTGTCCCGATAAAAAAAGAAACAGCCTAATAATAATACCCTATATCAGAGTCACTGTGCAAAACAGGTTGAGTAAGCAGTCATGTTTACTTTTTGCCTATTACCCAGTTCAACGACTTTGTGTAAGAACACATTTCCAAAAGACTGATATTATTACGTACCTAATGCTTACTTGAATAACATACTTATTAAATCATATAATATGATCAAACAACCAATTACTTTTGAATACCCACCACTGAAATAAGTTTTATATTTTTCCAAGTCTAATAAATGTAGCAATATAAGGGCCACTTGCACAACGAAAATGGAGAGTTAACCCGAGGGTTAACCCACTATTTTATATGGAATTTGACAGTTGACAGTCCACTAACCCTGAGTCAAGTGGTTGGTGCAATAAATAAACCTAGACATAAAACGACTTCTCACGTTTTAAGAATTAGGTACTTTTTTTTTTTTTTTAATCCTGTAACTTCTGATTCCAGTCCCCGCGAATGATATGGGCGGCTGAATTCAAATAATCGTGTTTTTTTTTGTTCCTGTATGCACAGTATATAAAATCTGTGTGTAATAACAGGGGCGGCTCACTCCGCGATCCTTTCACCGCGCTACAAGTACATGCCGGCGGCCGCGAGTTCGCGGCCCATTCACTGGCGACGACCTTCGCGCGGCGCAATAGAATTCAATGTCGTCTGCACGCGTGCGGTCCGTTTGTTAATGTAGGTAAGAATTTAGAATGGCGGCGTTTTGTAAACATCAAAGGAGTGAGCCTTCTGTACTTGTACTCGTACTATTATATATTCTGTGGTAATAATGAAATATGTGAAATAATGTAATGATGAATAAATGAATGATAATGAGTTATGTACCATTAAATTTTTTGAGTTGGTTAACTATATAAGTGATAAATTTACAGAATGATTCTAGAGTAAAGTTTTTTGTAATAATTTCCAAAAGGTTATAAGGGTCAATTTTGAGATTTTGACATATGATTTCGTGGTCGAGACGTGGGTTAATAAATTTAGGGCAATATCTAAAGAGATGGTCTATGGATTGTGGAGTGTTTTGATCGCATGGGCATAGGTCATCGGGGGTGATTTTGAAGCGGTGGAGGTACCTACGTTTTGTGATAGCCATGGCCGGTGAGAATTTGGGTGAGGTGGAATGATAGCGTAATCTTATTTCTGAGATTTTGGATGTCGTCCAATGTTGGTAGCCAGTTTTTTAAGTGCAGTCCGGTGGTAGAGCTTATATATATGTTTTTATGAGTTTCTTTGGTCTCTGTTCGGCAAAGGCGTTTTATGTAAGATACGGGGATCCGGTCGAAGTCAGGAGCGTTATGAAGTGTAGCGGCGATTTTTGCTTCTCTATCAGCGTCCTCATTTCCTGCGATTCCCACGTGTGCTTTGATCCAGCAGAAAGATATGAATTAGGTACTTACCTAACAAAATATTTCAGCGCTTTATTTCATAAAAGAATCAGATTATGCGAGTAATTGAATAGAACAGTGGCCGTATAATTAAATTTAGAGTGCCAGCTCCTCGCAATGTGAATATGGCCGTGAAATCGAAGTCCTCTGAATCTAATTTATACGCGCACCCGGTTTCTTGTTGTCGCTAACACAATTCCGATCTGCTGCCGTAGCCAACTGCACAAACGATTACAATAATATCTCTATCCTATGTTACAATATCTCCATGCGCGGATCCAGGGGGGGTCATGGGGGTCATGACCCCCCCCCCCCCCACCCCGGAGCTTAGGTTGGCCATACAAATAGACCACGTGACCCCCCCTCTGGGGCCTGGGCCTTTACCACGTGACCCCCCCCCCTGGGCACGAAGCTGGATCCGCGCTTGAATATCTCTATTGCTCTTCCGTATCGGCGCGACAGAGCCAGACGACGTTTCGTTCGGCGTCTAGCGTCAACGACTGACATTTCCGCTAGGCCGGCTTAAATATATACTTATGGCTTATCTTATACTTTTAAACGAGCAATTCTTGTATATTTATTTATTTATTTATATATTTATTTATTTACACTGACGATCTCGGAAACCGCTCTAACGATTTCGCAGAAATTTGTTATGTGGGGGTTTTTGGGGGTGAAAAATCGGTCTAACTTATCCTTAGGTCCCGGAAAACGCGAATTTTCGAGTTTTCGTGCGTTTTTCTTCGCGCGCCATCTCGTGTGCAGTAGTTGTACTGTTAAGAGAGAATTCTTTCGGTCGATGTAAGTACTATTTATTGCAAACACTAGATGGCGACACAGGTCAAGGCTAAAACGAATAGAAAATACACTATTTGAGTTTTTGTGGCGAAATGCGCGCCATCTCGTGTGGAGTAGTTGTGTTGTTAAGGCTGAGAATTCTTTCGCTCGATGTAGGTACTATTCATTTTTGAACTAGATGGCGACACATGTCAAGGATACGAAACAGAACCGAGCGAAGCTCGGTTGCCCAGATATGGATAAGTATATGGAATTATTTTGTAGTTTTTGTACCTGTGAACTCTTTTCTTTTACATTATTTAATAATAAAATACCCTGTAATGAACAAAAAAACACAAATCCTTAAAAATAAGTATCTAAAATTAGTTTCTAAAAACTGACTGACTGACAATGTACCATAATCTAGAGTCATAGAGCTGCTTAATTTTAAAGTTTCATTTAATTCGGTTATTTCTAAAGGATTTGGCGGCAAGATAAATGTCATCAGTTTAAAGGACGAATTCTTAGTAATGTTGCTGAGAGAGTTGAGTTCATGTATAAAATAATTAAAAAAAAATACTCGGTGTAAACTTGAATGAGTTTTACTTACTGCATTGAGGATAAGATAAGGTATAAAACATACTAGTTTGTTACTCCAAAGATATATAGAAATATTGTTATTTTGCGAGTGTCCATAAATGGAACTGGAAAACTGCATATACGTACCGCCTATGATGGACAAGGAAGAATTTACGAAACCAAAATTTACAAGAAACAATTATATGTTAAAATAACCCAAACTAATTTTTTTGGGGTATATAAAATTGACTCATTGAGTATCAGTTGGTTTTAAAAGATAAATTTTACACTTATTTCACTGTCCATGATGGGGAATCCATTACTGGAGAACTGCCGTTCATGATTGGAGAAAAAACACCTCGTTTTAATTTCATAATTATGAAAAAACCAATAGGCGTATCTATTCTGCAATACGCTTGAAATGTATAAGACATTCAAGTTTTAACACGCTTAGCGGTAGAATTTTTACACGTATCAGTGAAATATCAAAAATAGGCAAAATTTTATCTTAAACTGTCCATGATTGGGTCCTTTACCTTATAGACTCCGACTAGGATAACACGCATACACATGTCAGTAAAAAATTTATTTAACTGGCTATGAAAATTAAGTCCTTTTTAAATAATCGATGGAATCAGGCGTTACTTTGCGGAAATCCATGTTAATAGTAAACTAGAACATTCCTTTGCTAATCCGGGAATTAATAATGTGCAAGTTAATCAGTGCTAACCCGTTATGCTATACTTCCTGACTCAGTCAGTTCAGTCAGGTCAGTTGCGGAACTTCGGACCGTCAACATCAGCTCCTGAGGATGCCTCGTAGAGAGGCGAAACACGTGTCGAGTTTTATATTTTCAGTGGTGGGTTGTTATATTTATTTGCGTATTTATTTTTATTTTCGCGGTGGGAGGGTGGGAAAATTAATTGCATGTAAAAAAATACGCAAGAAAGTATAACGGATAGTATAACGGGTTAGCACTGATTAACTTGCACATTATTAATTCGCGGATTAGCAAAGGAGTGTTCTAGTTTACTATCTCACTCTTTACTTTCTAGAATATTACAAGACGGTTTGCATATTAATTGACTTTAGCATAACAAATATCATACGTGGCTTCAGCATTATTACATTCTATAAACCAATATTGTTCCCTTAGGATATACATAGATTTAGACACAAATATATTTGCTCAGTCTATTCTAAATCAACACCTATCTCTATATAAAAAGCCGTGGCCCTGATACACAAAACTCCCTGTAAGAATCACACCGCATTGCCTTAATATATTAGAATACCGGTAAGTTTAATGTATACAGACACTCATACCTGCCCTTAACAGCTACATAATATGTATACAGCTACATGTAAAGCACTTATCAGTAATGCAAAGTACAAAGCAATCCGGTCTCAAGGTGATTCCAGGAGAGGCTTTGACAACGTGGGGCATGTATTGTTGTGTGAAATTGGCTCGTCGCGAACAGAGTCAGTACCATGAGAATTCGACGTTACTTGACAGCATAAGACGCTACAAGAGCGAAAATGCTAAAATGAAAAGTAGCCCCCCTTTCAGTTTGGGAATTATGGTTACATATAATAGTGTTATTAACTAGATTTATCGAAAAAAAAATTGTCCATTGAGAACAACTCAGTTAAAAGATATTTCAAAAAAAAGCTAAGTTCGAGGTTCCGCTCTCGACTGTTTCCTCCTTCAAACTTAATCAATCGTAACGAAATTTGAGAACCTGAATAACAATGAAATTATCTGTGTCGGACCGTTTAAACTAAAATCCATAATCCTACGGATCAAATTGACAAGTAAGTGTGAACAAATGTTGCCACAGTTTGGCTAGTGTCGTTCTTATCGATATTAAAATTATTATTACACCGTAAATTTAAGGTGCACCCTGACGGTACAATCAAATTGGCAATTTGATCTTTTAATCAATATACCAACTTTTTCTGTGATTTCGACCTAATTAGATATAAAATGTTAATTTCAAACCAGCAATAATGTAAATGAAATTTATATTTATTATGATAGTTTATTGAATCTTTACAAATGAATTATTACAATTATTTACCTTTTTATGCTATAAAACTAGTGGGTAAAAACGCATTTTATCCATCCACTACCTCGAAAACCGAACAAACCAAAATGTTTACCTTTTATTTAAAAGTAATATACGTATTTTTGATTTAAACTAGTCTGTTATTTGTACTTTACAACTTGTCGATACATTGTTATCGACATATACCCTTCACTATTTTTATTTCACTGTTCCTGGTAACATTTAAAAATCTGTCAGTCATTTGTCAATTTAGTCCGCAGGATTGTGAATTTTAGTTTAGTTTTTTTGACTAGTTGTTACCAATTCTGAATACCACACCTTTATTTGCGCCATAATCAACAATGCCGTTTTTGGAAATTTTTGATTGGCTCTAGCGTCTTTAAAAATAACAATATCAAAAAAATCAAAACGGTCCGAGACAGATAAAAATAATAATAATCTGTGTTGAAAAATCAGTGCTCTATCTTCAAAAACAAGGGAGAAAATAGTCGAGAGCTTTTGTATGGAGAATTGACCCCTCCTGTATCGTCTTAAACTTCTTGGAAAACTGTATGAAGAAATTTGACAGGTTATCTAGCACACGCCACAATCGCTTAGGTTGTGTGTCCGACGGTAAGCCCTGACATCGGAAGAACGTAGCTAAGTATATAAATGAAAATGTATGACGAAATACAGTGCAGCGCTGATAAACTACGCGCGTACAGTTACGTCGCGCGTAGGGCGACCGTCGGTCAAGCTCGTTGGTGGCCAACGCGCGTAGAAGTTGTATTTATGTATATTGTATACGTGCTTACAATACGCGTTTTCAAGCGCGTATCATAGCTTGCTCATCGCTCGTCCGTATTGGAACGACAGAGCACGTTGAGCATTATCACTTAGGATAGACCGGCTGCTATGGATGGTGAAGGAAACTAAATAAATAATGAGCCGGTAAAGGGTCATGGCGAAACGTTTCGCCAATTATTCCTAGAGTGACATACAGAAGAACATAACAATCAATAAGAAAACATAAATTTAAATATTTTGACATTTAACTTGACCACAAACACTAAAAGAGTTCGTAACATTCTCCCACCTTTTGGGGCAGAGGCCCAAAACTCTTCCTTATATTGTGTCTGATGATGGCACTTCAGATGGTTTGATGACAGATGCTGGCGAGGTTACGGAAGAGTACTTCGACGTTCCTGGGACCTCGCTCTATAGCAAAGAGACGTTCACAGAGGGCTGGCATGCGAAATGCATTTCTCCTCTAAATAACCTAACCACAGAATTAAAATTTTGAAAAAACCCCCGACATAGTGGACCGATTTTTATGAAACATGGCTAAGAACACCGGGAGTGTTCACAACCAACTCGGCTTTCAAACAAAAAAAAAGGAAATCAAGATTGGTTCATCCGTTCGGGAGCTACGATGCCACAGACAGACACACACACAGACTGACAGACAAACAGGCAAACAGACAGACAGACACGGCAAACTTATAACACCCCGTCGTTTTTGCGGTTAAGAAAAAGGGCGGCCGCGCCCCCAATCAGTTACAAACCAAATGTGTCATATGTATATGTCACAGGGAATGGCCGAAACAGAGATTTGATCAAATTTCTAAGGGATATGATCAAATCACGCAAGATGCCAAAATGGCGAATCCATTTCATCATTTATCTAGAAAATTTCAGTCATTTGACTAAATCCCTGACTCTGTTTAGTGAAATCACAAAATCGGTCAATAGACACGCCACGTTTCGTCATTTCACTAGATTTGTTTAGGGATTTGACAAAATCCCTGAACCACGGCAGTAAGTTGACGAAACGAACTCAAAAAGTCAATTTCTTTTAACATTTTGCTAAACGAATTTAGGGAAATGATAAAGTCTTAACTGAAATATGGTATACATATAATAAAAAATATGGTGATTTGATCAAATTTCTGGACAGGTTTCGTCGCGAAATGATAAAACAAGTTGACTTTATAAGCTCGTTTCGTCAACTTACTGTTGTGGTTCAGGAATTTTATCAAATCGCTAAACAAATCTAGTGAAATGACAAAACGTGCCATGTCTATTGGCCGATTTTGTGATTTCACTATGGAAAAATCGAATGCCACATGGATGGCAACTACCTTAAATAATTTTAAATAGCACATTTTGTGTAAGGGAGACTTTCCTTTGTTTTTGAAAACAATAAATTCTGAATTTAAGGATTTATGAAAAATCGCCTGCCTCAGTCGGGACTCGAAGCGGTCAAATGTGACAAAAAATAACGTGCCGTAATTTATGATGCAGATTGAAAGGGTTACTGATAAGGTTCATTTTTCTCTAAATAACAAATACAATCAAACCAAAAAAATTTGGCACGTTATTTTTTGTCACATTTGACCGGTTCGAGTCCCGACTGAGGCAAGCGATTTTTCATAAATCCTTAAATGCAGAATTTATTGTTTTTAAAAACAAAGGAAGGTCTCCCTGACACAAAATGTGCTATTTACAATATTTAAGGTAGTTGCCATCCATGTGGCATTCGATTTTTCCACCCTGTATAGGAGCGGATGTAGGCGGTCCTACATCCGCTCCTATACAGGGTGGAAAAATCGAATCGGTATACATTCAAGTTACAATCTTTGATTTTCACATACATACACATACATACATATAATCACGCCTGTGTCCCATAAAGGGTTAGGCAGAGCACATGAACTACTCAAGTTTCAGTGCCACTCTTGGCAAAAAGGGGTTGAAAGAAATCCAAAAACTGTGACATTGCAGTGACAGGTTGCCAGCCTCTCGCCTACGCCGCAATTTAACCCATATCCCACAGTCGACTTCTACGACACCCACGGGAAGAAAGGGGGTGGTGAAATTCTTAACCCGTCAACCCGTCACTACACGGGGGACTTTGAAACGGGGGGGGGTCTTTGATATCGGATCGGATAATGTAAAAACGCACTACCGCTTTGCTAACAGAGGCGTGTTCCAATATTTGTGACGAGCGACCAAAATCGCTCCGATATTATGAAATGGCGACTGTACCTATTGTTAAGGCCTGTTTCACGATCCTCTGTTACAGCTATGTGGCAGATAAAAAATAACACTTTCTCTTTCTTTCACCTGCAAGAAGAAAGAGAGCGTGTTATTTTATCCGACAGATAAAAACTCGAGATTGTTTTTTTTTTTTTTTTATACTACGTCGGTGGCAAACAAGTATACGGCCCGCCTGATGTAAAGCGGTCACCGTAACCTATGGAGGCCTGCAACTCAAACAGTGTCACATGCGCGTTGCCACCCCATTAGAAACGTGTACACTCCCTTTTGCTGTGTTAAGTACACAGCAAAAAGGAACGTGAAACAGGCCCTTGATTAAATATTACCAACAGTAGTAGTCATTACCTGTACATAGAATTTAAATAATAAATAGGTACTTATGGCAACGGTAGTATAGTTTATTAGGTATTCACATTTTTGTATTTATCGTTAATATCAAGTCGTTACAAAAAAGTTACCTAAAATGCTTGACGCGCATAAGTAATAATGTTCTTGGCTTTCCGCAATGTATTGCGCTCAAAAAAAATTGTGAACGGCCTTCATATATTTGTATTTATTATACGGTGCCTCCAGGATCACAGACTTATAGTAATTACCTATACAATTGAACAACGATATTTATTGGATATAATAATATTTTGGTAGACAGTTAGGTATGTCCCTTTGTAACTAAATAACCTTGGAGAAGAAATATGACTATAGTAATTACCTAACTTTAGTAAAATAATTTTGTCTAGTCGAATTTAGTTTAAAATTGTTTCGGCACAAGTTTAGTAGATCATTAATTTGTTAAGTTGTGTACTCTCAAAATTTATTGTTTCTTAGGCGTATCTTGTGACTTGTCTCATATAAAACTTAGAATTGCAAGTCGTTAAAGCTGATTCTTATGCCTTCAATATAAATTATATATTATCTATAACAACATATGCTCATACAATTCTTCATTTCATTGTACATATTACAAGCACCTGTGAGATTCACAGTTGACTTATCGAGACAAGTTAAATTCCGAACGGTTAGCGCCGCAAGACTTCCTAACGCTGCTATTGGCTTGGAAACTATTTCACTTCACTTCTAACTATTCTGTGGTACTAAATGGAATAGTTTTCGAAAGGAAACGAGTTAATAACGCCAATATTACTGAAACGTTCAATAAACGAAGGAAAACAACGCTTTGACTGATGCGTTGAGAAACAGTTCAATATCTTTTCAACACGCAAGTAAAGAAGTCTTTAGTTGAAGAGCATTTTCAGAATTAGGGACTCCCCAATTAGCGTAAGTTGTTAACAAAAATTAACTCACTGTCAGTTTAGTGACGATAATAAATTAAGCATGAGATTTCAATAAATATATTGTTTTTGCGATAGTTACATAAACTTTAAGCAATAATCGATAGTCAGAATGTGAAAAAAGTAAATTTTTAGACAGGTTTTATGCTTAATTGTCGTCACAAAACTGACAGCGAGTTAATTTTTGTTAATCAACAACTTACGCTAAAGGGATCCAAATTTTTAAAATGCCCTGAAACGAGTTAATAACGGCAAATATAAACTGAAATGTATTTTGAACCAACAAGCGTTTTTCCAACTAAAAATGTATGTCAACAAAAGTTCAACGTGTAACGGTCAAAAGGAGACCTACCTACCCTACCCTATACTCTACTATAAGCACCCCATATATTTAACAACCCAAAACCCATTAAGCTCAATAACTACCCCTGATTTAATCCCTATTTATTTTGTTTGTTTTGTTCTGCATTTAAAACGATTGGCCATAAGAAAAAAATAATAAAATGTGATCGTTTAGTTAAGGTAGGACGCCTAAGTTGTACGAAGTAACCACAAATCCTTTTCTCAAGTGTAGGAAGTTTCAACACACTAGATATTCCCCTAACATTTACAAATTCTACCTCCAACGTAATAATAGTTTCCGCTATTCTGATATTCCCTATAGATGAGTACCGATACATAATTTATTTCATAGAGCAATTACAATCAACATGTTTATTCAATTTTTATAGTCAAATATACACTTTATGAAGTAGAAAGAAATAAAATACAATAATTAAGGTGAAAAATTCAATTTATTTGTAAAATTTTTAGGAATTTTATTTTTAAAGGTGTTTTATCCACAACGCGTCCTAGTATGAATTACAATACATAGTCGGTAATACATACTAAGCTCTGACCATCAACGTAAAGCTATTTGCCAATTCAATTCTTTCTTCGAATCGAATACGAAATTGGAATTCTATTTCTATTATTTCTATTTTATATTATCAGTGAGAATCAGCGAGAGCGAGAATACAACTTCACTAAATACTATTCAAAGATAATTAAAGGAAAACTCTCAGCAATTCAAGAATTCCAAGAACCCCTTGTTTTATTTGTGGTTTGCGCATGAGGTATGGTCGCCTATTCTATCATCTAAAATGTCAGGCCTTGGATCCTTTCTTAGAATCATCTTTTCTGAAATGTGAACCTATCAACCGGTTCTCTTAAAAATTTTGATTTTCTCTTATAAACCATAGAACCCCAGACTCTCCTCCAACATATCGACAAATAAAGATTACAATTACTGTATTTGAACAAGACAATTCCATTTAATGGCCATCATTGTATGTGGTAAGCTCGTACGCATTGCTATACAAGACTTGCCTCAACTGTCACGTTACGCTTAGCTGATATACTCAAGCCTGGACCTCCTGCCCAAACAAGCATCATAATTTCAATGCCAAGTAGCAAGAGAAAAGACCTGAGTCTCTTTAATTTATCAAAAACAAATCCGAGATAAAAATATTTAATTCAAACTGGCATTCCCGACAGAACCTAGTCCCTAAGCTTCTCAAAACCCAGCTATCCCATATACTTCAGCAATTAAATATCCATAAATATAGTCCCCATTAGCAGCTCATTCTATAGATATAATAAATAATAAAAATATAATATCACAACATTATCAAATATCGTGTAATGTATAAATATGCAATATCAATAAATATGAATATGAATATGAATATCCAGAAATAAAATAATCTTTTATTTCTGAAAAAATAAATAAAATATAAATTGCTTCAGCATTTTCTGAAGTTGGTTAGAACCTTAGTTCACTTAAAAGCAAAAGCTTGTACAGTTGACCATATAATTAACACATAAATATCAATTAGTTTGCTTCAGGACTCCTTGGAATATGTAAGATCCTTGGATTTCAACCACAAAAGCATGCAGTTAAGCATTGTTTTCCTCAAGTTGTTTAGAACCTTAGTCCAATCAAAGCAAAAGCTTGTACAGATAACCATATAATTAACATTGTAATAAGTTCTCATATAAAATAATTTAGTTTGCTTCAGCATTCTTTGAATTAATGTAAGACCCTTGGATCTCAAACACAGCAAATATGCAGTTAAGCATTGTAATAAAATTATAATATAATATGCTCCAGAATTTCAGAGAGTTATTTAAAATCTATAGATTATTCTAAGTTTATACTTAATGAAAGCCCCTAATAAATCAGTTATGTATCAAAGTACCACAATATAACAAAGCACAATAGAACATCATAATGAAATCACAAAGAAAAACAGTGATAAATAGAGATGTGTCAACCCGGTTTGCCAACCCGGTTCAAACCGAGTTAGGCTCAACTCGGCCCGACTCGGTTTGACAGTTCACCAAACCGGTTCCAACGAGCAGACGGAACGCAGCCGAACGAACGTACCGATCGGTCCCACTCCCACATGACTCGACTCGAAAATGTTGATAACGAAACCGACAATATCGGCATCGGAACTGCAAGCCAGCGAGTGCAAGCAGGATAGCTGTCGCGCGGAAGTGGCGCCACGGCCAGAATCTGAAACACGCTCGCGGTCCGTCCGGCCGTGCTCGCTTTGGTTTGAAATCAATTATAACAGATGGTGCTCTTTTTCCTAATAATAAATGGGGAAATTTAACAGTTTACAACTGTCATTAAATGCTCCCGCTATTCTGCCGTTGTCGCCCTTGCCGATATTATGTGAATTCTGTCTCCATTACGAATATTTTGATGAAATGATTTGAAATATATTAATTTAGTTTTAGTTTAGCTTGTTCAAACACAACTTTAATTTTAAATAAATAAAAAAAAAACACGTTTATATAATGTGTTTCGGGCATAACTTGACTCGACTCAACCCGACCGACTTGATTCGTGTTTAATTTTGACGAATCGCTTCACACGGGCCAAACCTAACCGCTACATTAATACGCTAAGGACCGTCGTAACAACTCGGTTTGGTCAAACCGGGTTGAAACCGGTTTACGTAGAAAATCAAACCGTTCAGCCCGGTTTGCGATATTTTCGGTTTGGCACATCTCTAGTGATAAATATTAAAGAACTCACATGACTCCTTCTTATCTTTGGAGAGATCTCCCCGTGGCTGACTCGACCCGCGACTCGTTCCTGAATGATCCCCCTGCGCCCCGTGTACTGGCTTTATAGCCCGCTCGGGTGCCGGCCCCGCCCGAACCTGCCACGCTAGCGTCCCCCCGGCGCCCCGACGGCCCTGCTCGCTTGTATTACCATATATGGGCATCCGTCGCGCACCCTCCAGCGCCGACGCGCTCATCTCGATCGTGATTGGCTGCGCACCATCGCCTGACGCCAAGTCGAGTTTCGACCTGTTTCCTAGAACTTTTGCTACCGATGTTTTGAATGATGTTTCTATTTGGAATGAAAATAATGATTAATATTGAACCCTATTCTTATTATATATGCATGCATAGATTTGTACGAAGCGAGATTATCGGATTGTCACAAACGTCTGTTCAAAACTTTCAAAAAAAGCGAGCGCATGCGTAAGCCTTTGCTTTCATCACGTTCGCACAAATCCGATACAATATTTTCGCACAATAACTGGAATTTCGCGCCCAACAAAGCAATCGAAAAAAACCGATCGTTAACCGGAATAACGCGTTCAATGTGCACTGGAAAACATTTTAATTCGAACCAATTCCGATCAGGCAACATTCCAACCAATTTACAAGTGCGGGAGAGCTGTTTCTAGGACCAACCAGAACACCGAAGTTCGAGAATCGCAGAACCGCAGAACATCTCTCTAAACTGAGAGACAGCTCTATAAAACTTTAAGGCCATGTAAATAATAAATGTCATCCGATCAGAGCAGAAGAAATGAGACACACGATTGAATCGCTGGAAGCCCTAGGACAGGCCTTAAAGCATGCCAATGTTTTTTTAGCAGCCATATTGTAATCTAAACAACGCGCCACGATATTTCAAACACTCCGCCCTCTGAACCTACTGCACCTTAAGAGTAATTGAAACAAACGAGCAAGGTTTCTGTAAATAAATAAGTTACGAATAAATTATATTCTATTAAATTCTAACAAATTGTGAAACTGCTTAGATGTTCGCGGTAGGCACGTACATTACAGCGCACTCGCGTACATTTTATGCGGTTCACGTTATACTGGTAACCTCTGAA
This sequence comes from Leguminivora glycinivorella, assembly GCF_023078275.1. NCBI lineage: Eukaryota > Metazoa > Arthropoda > Insecta > Lepidoptera > Tortricidae > Leguminivora > Leguminivora glycinivorella. Next base: position 15,550,958 of record NC_062979.1, on the reverse strand, counting down.
ATTAGATTAGCCCTTACTTCTTCTAGCGGTAGTACTCGATCTGCGTCCATTCACGTTTAGGGAAACAATTCCAATTTCCATTGAGCACGTCTCGTGCTATCACCGTGCGAATATTACTCGTTTTACTGAACTACACCTATAGTAGGCAAGCACGGTGCATTATTTGTTATACAAGGGGGCAAAGTTGTAAATATTTTAATGCCGAGTGGAATTGAAAAACGAACAAGCGAAAGGACCCTATAGTTGAACCACGAGCGAAGCGAGTGGTTCGAGAATAGAATCCTGAGCTTAGCGAGTTTTTCAATAAACGAAAAATAAAATACATTTGCTCCCATGTGTAACACAAAACTTTTCCCCTCACTATAGCGAGGAAACTACAACGCAAAAAATGTGTTTATCGCTGCTTCCAGTAGCTTCACAGGTGGTAAATCATCTTTTTTACTAGATTCACCTACTTTTATGAATTTTAAAGCAGTTAATTTGACTATATTTAAGGTCAAATTACTTTACCTGCTAGTGGATGAAATGCGTTTTACCCGCTGGCATTAAAGGATAAAACACGTGTTTCCGAGCTAGTAAGGGGAAAACGATATTAACATAAGGCCGTCCTTTTCGCACTATTTGTAGGTGCGATAGAGATGCACCGATGCGATAAAGTTTATCCAACTAGTGTGCTATGTACGCCCGCTAGTTACTTGCAGCGGTAACAGCGTTTGCGTGTCACGGATTAAGCAAATCGTATTAAATTGTATTAGGTGAGTGTTTTGGGTAAAGCCCGACACATTGTAGTCGCTAATATGGAGGTACAAATCATTGTTATGAATTACAAGTGAAATTAATAGATTCAAATCAAAAAATCAAAAATTATTTATTTGTGAAACGTACATACTACATGATACGGGGGATGGAGCCACCCGGTAAGCAAATAAATGCCTGTGTTGGGAGGCACCGCTCTTCCCTTAATATTATGAATTATACATTGTGTAGAAGGTATAGTTATTTTATGTATATAAACTAAATAAGGTAAATAAGAACAACTAGAACAGCTAGAACCTAAACTACTTAAACATAATAGTATTTAAACATGTAGGTATATAAGTACAAAACATTATGATATAATAACAATTCAATACTTAAAACACTATCAATTCAAGGTACATGTGTGTGTGTGTGTGTGTGTGTGTGTGTGTGTGTGCGTGCGTGCGTGCGTGCGTGCGTGCGTGCGTGCGTGCGTGCGTGCGTGCGTGCGTGCGTGCGTGCGTGCGTGCGTGCGTGCGTGCGTGCGTGCGTGCGTGCGTGAATGCGTGCGTGCGTGCGTGCGTGCGTGCGTGCGTGCGTGCGTGCGTGCGTTCGTGCGTGCGTGCGTGCGTGCGTGCGTGCGTGCGTGCGTGCGTGCGTGCGTGCGTGCGTGCGTGCGTGCGTGCGTGCGTGTGTGTGTGTGTGTGTGTGTGCCACTTGGTGATAAGCGATTTACATTCGTGATATGATTTTGAGTGAATGTCAAGTAAACTGTATACTTACTCGTACTTCAAACCTACACGACATCAAATTCATTCACTGTCATATTCATTTTTCGTTCGCTAAGTGCTGCACTCGCTGGTCGCCTAGCGGTAAACGCGTGCGACTATCGATCCGGAGGCCGCGGGTTCGAACCCCGGCTCGTACCAATGGGTTTTCGAAACTTATGTGCGAAATGTCATTTGATATTCGCCAGTCGCTTTTCGGTGAAGGAAAACATCGCGAGGAAACCGGACTAATTTTAATAAGGCCTAGTTACCCTTCGGGTTTGAACTGTTGGAAGGTCAGATGGCAGTCGCTTTCGTAAAACTAGTGCCTTTGCCAAACCTTGGGATTAGTTGTCAAAGCGAACTCCAGGCTTCTATGACCCGTGGCAAATGCCGGGATAACGCAAGGAGGATAATGATTCGCTAGGTGCTGAGGTAGGTACTATTTATGTATGACAATCAACGCCACTCTCATTGTCAATAAATGTCTAAAAACATACTCAAGTAAATGTTTATCCATACTAATATTATAAAATATTATATATTATAAAATAAATAAATAATAAATAAATATTGGGGACACCTTACACAGATCAACTTAGCCCCAAACTAAGCAAAGCTTATACTATGGGTGCTAAGCGACGATATACATACTTAAATAGATAAATACATACTTATATACATAGAAAAAATCCATAACTCAGGAACAAATATCTGTGCTCATCACACAAATAAATGCCTTTACCGGGATTCGAACCCAGGACCGCGGCTCAGCAGGCAGGGTCACTACCGACTGAGCCAGACCGGTCGTCAAATTATAAATAGGAAAGTGTGTGTGTCTGTTTCTTTGTCCGTCACGGCAAAAATTAAGTTTATTGATAGTTTAAGGGATGGAGAGTGAGATAGGCTACTTTTGTCTCTTTCTAACTCCCACTTCCCTAAAATGGTGCATGGAAATTTGTATAGAGTATTCCGCGATTCTCGAATTTAACGCGAGTGAACCCGCGGGCAATAGCTAGTGCGACATAAAAATCAAAGGTATACAAAGTAATGGTATATGAGTGATAACTGTACCTAAGGTCAACCACTGAACTTCAAATAATAATATGTGCAATATCAAAAGTAAAAAAAAAACTTTTTCCCCTCACTAGCTCGGAAACACGTGTTTTTTCCTTTAATACCAGCGGGTAAAAACGCATTTTATCCACTAGTGGGTAAAGTAATTTGGCTTGAATAAAGTCAAATTAACTGCTTTAAAATTGATAAAAGTAGCTGAATCTAGTAATAAAGATGATTTACCACCTGTGGAACTACTGGAAGCAGTGATAAACGCATTTTTTGCGTTGTAGTTTCCTCGCTATAGTGAGGGGAAAAGTTTTGTGTTACACTCGGGTGCAAATGTATTTTACTTCTCGTGTGTTAAAAAACTCGCAAGTTCAGGATTCTATTCTCGAACCTATAGAATCCTTTCACTTGCTCGTTTCTCAATTCCACACTCGGCGTTAAAATACAACTTTGCCCCCTTTATAACAAATAACTATTAATACATAACCAAGTCATTTATTTCCAGGGCGACTTAGTAGTAGGGTCATTTATTCTAGGCTGACTCAGGTCAATGCCTGTGACAAGCGATAGTACATTATGTACACTTGTACAGTCCTGTTTTTTATTACACGGCGAAATTCTGGAAGTCTCTTGAGTGAGGTCTAAGAGGCCGGAGGGCCTTTATCGGAACGACCTCGGGCTAGGACAGCCGGGTGACTTGCAAGTGTAGTTTATCTGAAATAAAGTCACTTGACCGGACAATCCGGACATGTTTCTTCGAGTGGAAATAATGTATAGATGCATAATTTGTCCTATATACAGTCAGAATCAATAGTAGCAAATGCCACTACGCTATACAGACCAGTCCGACTTAGATAAAAATAATAATAATCGGTGTTGAAAAAATCATAGCTGTATCTTCAAAAACCAAGGAGGAAATAGTCGAGAACCTTTGTATGGAGAATTGACCCCTCCTGTATCGTCTTAGTGTATTAATTGTATAATATCTGGGCGACCGAGCTTCGCTCGGTTCTATTTTAATATATCACGTCTTTAGATAAAAAAAAAACTCTTATAAATACAAAAACAAAAAAAAAGACAAAAAACAAAAACTTAATTTCTGGCCGGGATTCGAAACCCTGACACCTACGATCTATCTGCGTACATTAGACCGACCTCGTGCGACTGAGCTAAGCGGAATCGATGCGCGCGCGGCGAAATTAAGGACCATATTTTACGTTTACAAATGCGAAAGAAAAACTCATGAAAACTCGAAAATTCGCGTTTTCCGGGATCTAAGGCTACGCTAGATCGATTTTTCACCCCGAAAACCCCCACAAAACAAATTTCAGCGAAATCGTTAGAGCGGTTTCCGAGATCGTCGGTATATATAAATAAATAAATAAATAAATAAATAAATAAATAAATAAATAAATAAATAAATATACAAGAATTGCTCGTTTAATAGTATAAGATTAGTGTATTAATTGAAAGCCACAAATGTGAAGCAATCAAAGTGCCGCAAAAGTTGCATCACTCAATAATAATTAAACTCGGAACGTATTTGTATATGGTGACAAATACTTGTAGCGTAGAGCATTGTTCCATCGGCTACGACTGATGGCACGTTGCACGTGTGAACGTAAGGTATCTGTACACTATTCCGGGATAGTAAAATGTGGTACATTATTCCGGGATACTTTGATTTTTGTCGCAAAATAAGGAAACTATCAGTAAAATCTTAAGTTAATGCAGTATTTAATTAACTATAGATCAAATAGAACCGAAAAAGTCGATTTTCGGATATTTATCTTATCTTTTGAAGCCGTGAGGTACCTCCAAACGCGTCAGTCGCAACCACGCAGTGGTTTCTATGGGCGTGTTTGACGGTGAGCTTAACGCGGCAGCGGAACTTCGTAAGGGTTTGCTGTGATGATGGTAAGTTTATTAATATTAAATTTGTATCATAATTATCTTATAGTTATTAAAAGACATTTATATCATCTTTTCAAGTTAATTTAAAACATAATTTTATTAAAATACCCGCTCCCGGAATAATGTACACCATTTTGACGAGGTGTACATAATTGCGGGAGTATCACGGAATAACGGAAACACAGTCCGTAATGTTTTTGGTGTCCTATTACTATTTGCGGTTAAGGATATTTATATATTTGATGTAAATACATTAAGTAAAGATTACATATTATAGTGACATAATTACGGTACATATATTTTTTAGATTTTAATCTGATAATTGAATACGAAATGTATACTCATTGAGTAATACGTGCGAAATATTGGACTGTGGCATCAACATTAAATTTGTTTTATTTCATAAAACTAAAGCACAAAGTTTATTTATTTCAATGTTTTAAGTAAATTGTTATATAATCTTCCAATATACTAAGAAAAAAAATCTTGTTTGTCTTTTAATATAGCCTTTTTTTGACTGCCGTAATTAAGTACACGACTTTATATGAGTGTATCTTATTCCGGTATACTTATATAAAGTATATTAAAATATATAAACTCATAAAATAAGGTACAGAGACCCGGATATTATGTTTTTAAACTTCCTTAGTTAGCTAAAAAAATTTATACCGCATATTGGTTTGTCCGTCAGTCAGTCTGTCCGTCTACGATTTAGCTCAATCATCATTAGTACTAGAAAGCTAAAATAATAGGATAGACATATATAAATTTAAAATAGTACCTATGTAAACCGATTTCATCAAACATGGCTAAGAAGATAATACTAACATACTTATCTAACACAGCAAAAGGGAGTGTACAAGTTTCTAATAGGGTGGCAACGCGCATGTGACACTTTTTTGAGTTGCAGGCGTCCATAGGTTACGGTGACCGCTTTTCACCAGGCGGACCGTATGCTTGTTTGCCACCGACGTAGTATAAAAAAAGAACACTCTCGATTAATTCAACTCTTTCACACAAAAAAAAACTAATCAAAATCGGTTCATCCATTCGAAAGCGATGCCTTAGACAGACAGACAGTGAAACTTATAACACCCTGTCGTTATATCATATACTTAATTGTTATACCGTAAAATATCATATTTCCCTTCCCATTCCAGCCCACCAAAATATTGCCAATTATAAAAAATACACTCTGTATAAGCATTTATCAAAACGATATGTGCATTATATATTTATGTAAACAATATTTTTAATTCGTTTCTTTACATTATGCTTCAACAAAGTGGACTTTAAAGATATCCCGTAATAATGTACAACGACTCCCGGAATTAAAGCCATACCAAAATTGTATCCCGGAATAATGGGCAAACTAAGGGTTTAGTTTAAACAACGGTAATTTCTATAAATTAGAAGTTACGATGCAAAATAGTGTCTTAAATCGATCGTAGAAGACTTATCCTCAAAATAAAATAGTTAACACGACTAGAAACTTCGCATTTTTGTTTCAATCCTCACTTAAGGTAGGAAACGTCTTAAGTTCCCGTAATATGGTACAGTTACCTTATATAATGAAAGTCGTAGAAAGCCGTCGTCTCGAAACAGGTATTGCGGTTTATCACTCAACATTTCCGCACATGCTGCAGTCATACCAAGCTAAGTTGCAGCGATTTTGAGCCCCGCCGGTGTTAATGTTATTTTAAATATCAAACTCCTATGAAATTGTGAACTTGATGGGCTATCAAAAATTAAAACGGGTCATTTTAGTAGGAAAAGAGTAGTCGATTTTTGGGAAGATATACAGGATGAAATAAAAAGGACCGTTCAAAGTTTGCATAATGACTTTTGAGATCATAATGAACAACTTTTATTATGGGAATTATTTTAAGCCCAATTTTATTTTTATAACAAAAACATTTTTTTATTAAATAAACCTTCAGCAAGAACGGGACGAATAATAACAACTTCTCTTGATCTGACTTTAGGGATTTATTTTTAACTAAATGTTTACTTCATTACACCCATTTAATTACGCGGATTCACAGCGGTTTGTTTTACATCCATCACGCGTGGGCTTTCATTAAAATTTAAAACGGCCGGTAGTCTGCTGACCCTGCGGGTCACAATTATGGGCCGGCCATTAATTCTGCCTAAATGTTGCTGGTGTGACCGCTTGCTAACAAAATGGTCAAACCTCAATGCGTTTAAGGTGAGAAATTAATGTGATCCTTCTAAAGAATTCTAGATATTTCTAAGTTCCCTAATTCAAGCGCGAAAATTAACAGTCATGTGTGAAGTATTTTACTTAAATACGACCACTAAAATATAATTATTTTATTAAAAGTATGTCCTATAATTAAATACAGCATAATATTACAAAATAAAAACTAAACTAAAATTACTCAGCCGTTCCTGATGCAAAAATACGACCACTGGATTACAATGGAAAGCTTTTGCACCAGGAACGACTCGGAGCGGGGTCCTCTCCTTTTTGTCTAAGTCGACGGCCCAGTTCGCGCACGAAACGCTTCGCGTCTGCACCCTAGCACCCTGCCGTCTCCACCGCAGAAAATATAATATAATATACTTTCCTATTTTAATATACCAAACAAAATAAATAGGGTACCATTTTTATTTAAATAAATATTAAAGGGTGATCTAACGTTGTTCGAAGTACGCGTTCCCGCAGCGAGGTAATAAAATTGAACGATAGTGGCAATTGTCCCACTGATACACCATAAATCGTGTGCGGCTGAGCAGAGAGATTTCAGATCAGGATCTCTAGCCAAAAGTGCAAATAATGACGCTAGACGCCGATCGAAATGCAGTCTGGCTTTATCGCGTCAATGCGGAAGAGTGATAGAGATGGAGTATTATTATCGTAAGCGTTGGTGCATTTGGCTACGAACCCTGGCCTGTTCGCAAATGGTGATATTGACTGGTTTTGGCGGCCATTGTTTTAGCTAGAGCGACAGTAGCTACAACCCTAGATGTGACTATAATTACATAGAAGTGACGTCACAAGACCCCACTCCGGAAATTTGATGCTCTATATCTTTGTATTTTTTAATTAATTAGAAAAAGCGAAAAATATGTGTTCAGTATTTTTGGACAATCCAACTGAGGGACTAAACAGAATGCCATTTTTTATGTAGTCGTCATCCCTATTAAATATGTCATAGGAACAAATAAAATTATCGATTATTGATGGTTGTCCAATACTTACGTTCTGCAATGCCCAATATCAATGTGGCCAATCTAAAAGTCTGCGTGAGCGTGACTACACTCATAGAAGGAATCAACCACAGCACCGGTTTCATCATTTGGGCACACCAGTTGATTGCTACATCTGTTCATTACTCAAACATTGTCACAGGAGTCAGTTTCCCGTCGATATGGTGCGACAGGGCCTGAAAAATATCAGGGAACCTGAAAGGGCACATACATTTTTCTGGTACGTCCGATGTGGCTAAAACCTAAATTCTTTAACAGAGCTGTAAGCTGTAAAGGTAGATGCTGCATACAAGCCACCGGCGCTTTTATCACGCGAGTTGATTGCTACATCTCTTCATTACTCAAACCTTGTCACAAGAGGCCATTTCCGTAGATATGGCGCGACAGGGCCTGAAAAATATCAGGGAACGTGTTAAAAGGGCACATTAATTTCTCACCTTAAACGCATCGGGGTTGGGCGTTTTGTGAGCAAGCGGCCGCAGCAGCAACATTTAGGTGAAATTAATGGGGGGTTCATAATCGCGTTCCGTCGGGTCAGCCGACGGCGTGGTGCTGGTGCGAGTCCTAATGAAAGCCTATGCGTGGGAGATGTAAAATAAACAGTTTTATTCCATATCTAACCCTGCTTTGTACCTATTACCTAAATGTTGTTTTATCCTTAATTGGACAATGTTCGACCTGACGAACATGACCAATGGCCCTCTTCTTGTATTTTTTCCGAACCAGAATCATTATACTATTCAGTACCACGAAGGCGAACTACCACGAACACGAACGACCACTTCTATTTCTTGTCAAATTAAGGGTCAATTTGTTACCCAATCATAAGCACCATATATAAATCTAGTAATTCGCAAAATCTCGCAATTATTAGCTACACTAAGCTAAGTTTGGTAACGGTGGTGACAGCCTCGCCGGTGCAAATGTTATTTTAAACGTTTAATTAACCCTTTCACTAGCGGGGATATCAAAATCGTTGCAAACATAGCTTGGTCTGCCTCTAGTTAGTATGAATAGTGCTGTCCGGATACCAGTTATATGTTCTCAAATTAGCAATGTCATACAGAAAAGCTGGTACACGCACCTTTAACACACGAGAAGTAAAATACATTGGCACCCGAGTGTAACACAAAACTTTTCCCCTCACTATAGCGAGGAAACTAAAACGCAAAAAATGCGTTTATCACTGCTTCCAGTAGTTCCACAGGTGGTAAATTATCTTTTCACCACACCAACTGGTAAAGGCTTTCTTTGCTATTCGAAAACAGATAGCAAAATTGCATTTTATCCACAAGGGGGCAAAGTAATTTCATACAAATTTTAACACGATGTCTTAATCTGGCTGCTAGATTTTACCTATAAATGATGATTTTGAATCATAAATATTGAATAAATTGATGGATTTGATTTATTTTGATGTTTTATAGTCAGTATTTTGTTCGTGTTGGTGTGGTGAAAAAATTTGTGTTTCACTCGGTGGCAAAGTTTGTTTAACCTTCGTGCCTTGATACCCTCGCAACGCTCAAGATTCCACTTTTTGAACCACTCGCTACGCTCGCGGTTCAATATTGGAATCTTTCGCTTGCTCAGGTATCAATATTGGCACGTGCGGTTAAACAACTACTTTGCCCCCTTGTAAAACAAATAACTATTATTACTAGATTCACCTACTTTTAGCAATTTTAAAGCAGTTAATTTAACTTTATTCAAGGTCAAATTACTTTACCCACTAGTGGATAAAATTCGTTTTTACCCGCTGGTATTAAAGGACAAAATACGTGTTTCCGAGCTAGTGAGGGGAAAAATATCTATTGTTAACTGGCAGTTATACTCGTAATGTTTTCTATTACACAGTGTGACGATTAAGTACCATTATACATATTAGTAACTGACGGCACTTCGATTCATTAATCACTTTTTAGTGCTTACCTTAACCGCTATAAGTAAACTCAAAAGTCAAATAATTTTCCGGATCAATAGATAAAGGCATCTTTACAATGTAGATACACGAGGGTGTAAATAACATGGCGACAGTATTTGCAATGTATCCGGGTGATTCATATCGCGCCATGCGTTCGAAACGCGTTGATGATATAGACTAGCATTCTATGTACGGGCAATTTAAAAATACGATATCCTTCGGAGTCCTGGCAGCATATATTTTGTTTTTGAATTTGGAACCTTTTGTTACCTACTCAATAAAATTTCAAATAATTTTTAGAAAATTTATGTGCTAAAAGTCGACTAAGAGATTACAACTATTAAAAAGTTCACATTCTGCACTTCTTTTATTGATCGGAGACTGACTCAGTAGAATTCGATTTTGGGTAATTGGCTGCATCAATTTATTTATATTTAGTTACCGGGCTAACTCAAACGTTGACGCCAAAAGCATTATAAGTACACGAACTGTGAAATATTTAAAATAAAATAAAGCACAAGAAAATGTGTTCAAAATTATTATGAAGAGTTCCTTAAATTAATTATTATTATTTGTTTTACAGAACTTTATTTAGATAGAAGAAACAAGTTCATCTATTTGTATAGGGGCCGAGCGTGTCAAATTTTGTACTGAAGTTGTTTCTTGCCTGTAATTTTAAATATGTCTCAGGCTCTTGATTGTGATCTATGGTATATATGACATCTGTGATTTGTTTTAAACTTAACCACGAAATCACGACTATTTATGTTTAGCTGTTAATGTCTTCTGACTTCTGATTTATCACTTTTGACACTGCATTTTGATACGTATGGCTAGTACCAAAGTTTCGCTTCCTGTTGAAGCCAATATACAAAGGCTATACGCTAGATATCATTGACTGGCATTATCCGCACCCACAAACTGCTCGCGTTGAAAGGTACTTTAAATGCAAATCGAGACAAAGTTCAAAACGTGCACCGCAATGCAGTCTGGCCATTCAGAATTTTATATTAATGGGGGGACTTAAATCCGCTGTAACTCAAAAATTTTCAATATTTTTATCATCCGGTTTAGAGCTGTTTTACGACTATATGGACCGTTTTAGTGCGCTGTAACTCCATTCTCTGTAATATTTTGGCAGATTTACTTCTTTTGCGGAAAAATTTAGATCAAATATCCAGTTCTCAAAGTAAGTACTAAATTCACGGGGACGCGTACCTTAGTTTATACTGTCCCCCATAAAGCTTAGATTTGAAAAATGTATGCATCATCGTGATTTTATTTTTAAGCTTTGTATAGATCTTATACTCTGGTTATAAAAATAACTATTATAAGTTTTCAGAATGTTATAATTCTGCCATAATAAACTCTCTTTTTTTAAATTTTTAGTGAGCTCGTTGTACCTACTTGGTATTGGGCACTCGAACACTAATTATGTGGTTTACTGGACAACCTTTAAACTATAATTTTGCGATTTAATATCGAAAAAAACCCTTTGCAAATGGCCTTAACAGTGAAAAACATAAAATATTACGTATATTTTACGTAATCATGAAAAATGAAATTGTAGGTACTGCCGTTGAAAGTTCATACAATTTACTTTATATACTTAATTATATAAAAGCGTTTTTTCGCTGGCTTTCGCTTAATTTGACGCGTGATGGGCAGTTCAGCAAACTCTTTTAGTTGGATACGAAAAAAGAGCTAAAAATCAAGCTGTAACTTTTGTAGAAACGTGTTTGCTAGAGAATAAAATACAGGCGCGAAAACCTGGCTTTATTCTAAAATATTTTCAGTACCTAGTGAAGTATGTAGAAATATAATTCTGTTTAGGGCTGCAGGATTGTATAATTATCAAAAAGTATTTTAGCCAGTGCCTTTCAATTCTGTTGGCTTTCATCTTTTGAAAGAGTAGACATAATAGATAAGTTCCACACATGTTAAACGTATTCTAAAGTCTACAAAATATGTAAACTTGTGGAAATCTCAAGAGGGGCGTACAATGCATTACGTATATTAAATGAATTTGATCTCATAAAATAACAACTTTCATTACTGCATCGTGCAAGAACTAAGCTCAAACCTATATCAGGGCTATACATATATACCGTAGGGTCCATAGATGAGTATTTCCTAACAACATGTTGAAACCTGATTCTTATAAAATCTCGAATTTCTGGAAGTTCTGGGGCTAATTTTACTCAGAATTCTCAATATTCTTTATTATTTCCTTTGCGTTTTAGTGTAAGTAAACATTTTTTTTTCACTTCTGTGTCCATGTATGTACCTACCTACCTAAATAATATTTGTAAAGAACCTGTACCTATTTGTAAAGAAATTAGAATTCGATTTTAGTTCCTACATGTAGGTACATGTAGGAACTAAAATCGAATTATAATTTCTTTACAAACTTATGTTTTACCACCACTTACCACCATGTTTGAATCAGCCAGTTATTCTGAGTTGGAAAGATGTGCCAAGTAAGATCAGCTTTTCATATTTTTTAACAAACGTTCTTTTATCATGTCGGTATAATAATTAAAAATTTAAATGTGCGTCAAGGGAGTCGTATTAGCCTGGGTAAGTACTTAACAGGGGCCTCTACTAGAAAAACTCGTGAGTTTTCGACGATTTAATGCAATCCTCGATTAGTATAAAATGAAAGTTATTTTCCGTGACTTTACTTCTATCTAGTAACGAATTCCAAAACGTCAGTAGTAAATAGATTGTATCACGAGGGAGCAAAATTACATATTTACAGCGATTTTTATTTAATTCCGATCAAAACGGATGAGACTACTCGTATAGCTGGATACCGTATAAAATATCCTGTTTTAAAATTTAGCATTGCAGAATAGAAAAGGATCGTTTTGACCCCTACCACTAGGAAGGAAAAGTTCTACTTCGCTTCCTCATACCTGGAAGAAAAAGCCTATGTCCCAGCTGATGTTAAAAAACACATAGTAGAGGCACTGGCCCCGTAGCCGAATGCATTTTCTGCGACGTAAAACGATACCAAAACGCCGCAGAAAGGTAGTCTGGCTCTGTCGCGCCAACACGCAAAAGCGATAGAGATAGATAGCTACGAAAAATATATTATCGTGAGCGTTTGTGCTTTCGGCTACGCACACTGAACGTGCTCCCAAAACGCGAGGTACGCGGCGCTGACATGACGTTAATGAGTTTTCCTTTTCGCCACTTTGTTTATGTGCGAGCATAAGTGAAATATATGCGACAGGAAGATGGGTAAGGCTTATGTGGAAACTATTTTTGTGATAGTTGGTTGGTATTACTGGGTAGGGCTTATAACAGGAGCATGAATTGCTCTTTACTTAGTCACAAAAAAAATGTGCTAAGAAAATTAACAATATGTGCAGAAAGAGAAGAATCATAGAATATATATGTATATGTACTAGCTTTTTCCCGCGGCTTCGCTCGCGTTAAATAGAGACAAAAAGTAGCCTATGTCACTCTCCATCCCTTCAACTATCTCCACTTAAAAAATCACGTCAATTCGTGGCTCCGTTTTGTCGTGAAAGACGGACAAACAAACAGACACACACACTTTCCCATTTATAATATTTGTTCCCATTTATAATCCACACATAGGTACTAGTAAAAATAATTTGAAACAGAATGAATGAATGAATGAATGATTTATTGCGTATATGTTAATTCAGGTTACAATAGCAGGTACAGGTGCATATTATAAAACAGTTCCACTGAACAATACCTTTACAGGTGTATACGCTAACATAACTTACACTAATAAAATAAAAATAAAAGAATACAAGAATTACAAAATGTCATGACATGTCAAAATATATGGTAATGTAAATTATAACGTATTAAAATAATTAAAATGAAATTGTAAATAATTATGTGTTTTCAGCATCCATATATTCTTTTAAACTATAAAAACATTTGTCTATAAGCCAATCATGAACTGAATTTTTAAATGTATACAAGTCAAAAGTCTTAAATCTATCGGGTAATTTATTATAAATATCAATGCACATCATAAAGCTATTTTTAGAAGTTAATGCCATTCTTACATAGGGTTTGTACAATTTGTGCTCATATTGGCTCCTTACTATTCTAGAAGACATGTCTTGAACAGTTTTAAACATGTATATGTGCTTATAAACAAATATACATATTTCTAAGATATACAGGCTATATAATGTTAAAATGCGATATTCAATGAAGTAAGGACGACACGATTCTAATTGTGTAAGTCCGAACAAGGCTCTAAAACACCGCTTCTGAATTAAAAACAAATCCTCCTTATCAACACAATTTCCCCATATAATAATTCCATATCGTAGAGCCGAATTTATGTACCCATTATATGACATCAAGGCCGCTTGTAAAGATACAACCTGACGAACCTTTTTTAAAGCAAAAACAAATTTGTTTATTTTGGAGCATAGGTTTTCGATATGATCCTTCCAATCACATTGATGATAGACACAGAGAAGAAAATACATTCTGTAATACTTAGACAATTTGTTAATATTGTGTGATGCGATTGTAATACCTAATTAGATGTGTTGTTAATAATCAGATGTTTTGTTACCTTATATGTTGTACCTAATTTTGTACATATTGCACCCTCATAGTGTTGATTTTGAAACCACACCGTCCTGCACTTAACCCTCAGATCCTCTTTACACGTGGTATGCAATACAGTATAAAGTATGGCCCAAAGGACTGAAAAAGGTCAAACGGACACTGCTATCTAAGTATATCTAAATGATCAGCAATACCATTTAGTTATCATGCATCTCGCTCGCGCCAATGCAGCTACAGGCAAGCACGAGAGTAATGCACAATGTCTGAACGATATCCTCTAGATGTCATAATGATATTGGTGTAAATTCGCAACGGCCTAAAAGGATAGGAAGTACACCGTGTCCAATAAGTTTGAATACAGCACAAATAGCCAATAAAACAAAATGAACAAATAGTTACTACATTATTATTATATTTTATGAATGGCACTCTTATTTACTATTGTACATTCACAACAAATGTTTTGGAATAACTCCAGCATTAACTTGTTTACCAGCCTCAAACGCTTCTCAAACGGATCACACGCGGCACGCACTGTTTTCTTCACATTTCATCCCAAATACTCTCGATAACCTTTTTGAAATGATCTAGGTTTATGATTTTATAAAAATTTTGTCTTCAAAGCATGTATGACCATACAAAATAGTCTAATACGCCTAAACCTGGAGGCCTGGGTGGCCACTCATGTTTCGGATAAAAAACTGCCAAATTAGTCTGAAACTACGCTAGAATACCATTTGCCGAATGTGCTGGAGGTGCGTCTTGTTGGGACACATGATACTCATTCCCAAGCATCCTTTTTAACTTTAAGGCATTTTTTTCTCCAAAACCTTGGTTTTAAAGAAAAAAACGTTGATTTCAACGCTTTTATCTGTAAGTACTGAAGGTAGTATAGTTATAGTTATAGTCTGTGGTCAAGAGTAAGCCCATTTATAAAAAAAAAAAAAAAAAAAAAAAAAGTTTACCTCGCTTGCATACTGCATCCCACACCTGGGCCGATGGTGAGCTCTGGAACCTAGGCACATTTTTCTAGTTGCCCGGAACGTTATCTATCCTCGGTACCCATAATAGTTTATTTTGGACACGTGGCGTCTGTTTTATCACATACAGATTCTCCTATAATAAATAACTCGTCACCTGCGTGCCGAGCAAGTATTTCGTTGGCACTTTACCTCTTTCTGTTTCTTAGACACTTCGGAAATTTCATGTACTTTGTGCTTGTATTTTATTGAGAGGAATATACTCTTTAGTTTAAATAAGAATTTGATGGCCTGTGATCCCTATATCTTTAGAACTGAGGTAAAATGTGAGTATTCGGACTTATTGGACACGGTGTATAGGAACTAGTCTGGTTTGATACCGTGTGCCACGGAGATCTCTTGAGGATATAATTTCAAAGGCGAGCTCTAAGTTGGGAACTGAGAAAGATGGCGGTTGCACGAAGGCCCGTGTTCGGAAACTTATTGAAAATGTTTTTTTTTATTAAGATAAAATGTACGTTTATTTGGAGAAAATAAAACTGGAATATAATTTAATTAACAAAATATAGATTAAATGAGCGTATTCTTTAGAAACTTTATGATTTCAAAAACAAAGTTACTAAAACTGAAAATATAATTTGTTTCTAATGAAACGCAAGGTGCGTTTCTGTGAATTTATCATTAATTTGTTTTATTTAATGAATCAGTTTCATTCCGTAAAATATTGTTTCCTTTTTTTAGCTACTCATCACACTGTATGATTCGGTAAGACAGAATATCTCAAATAGAAACATTTTATGTGAACGATGATTCATTCATCTCTCATTTGTAAAACTTTTCGTGTCCAAAGTGTGTATAATAATTTGGCAACTTTAATTTTTAGGTGCAATTTTAGGACACAATTTTAGTGCATCGTATACACATCAGAGAATAAAGCCCGCGACGTGCTCTCACTAACCCGAGGGAGCGGCTGTCATATAAAAGTTTAGCTGCGATCGGCCACGGTGATGATAGACAACCAGACATATCGACAGTTCGACAATTTACTATTTTAACATCGCTTGGGGCTTTTTGGAGTCCGAGTGGACATAAATAAGGGAAATAGAGATTAAGTAGGATAAAAACGATTTCTAGGGAATATGATAGATGCGTAGGTATGAGCTGCAAAAGTGTAGTATGGCGAATTTATCAATTAAGTAATTCATTCTTAATTTCTCCGTGCAATTTTGCAGCTCATCGGACAAGGAAACTGATGAATAATCTTTGGGCTACTTACCAATCTAATACAATTACTAATTTAATTTAATCATGCGCTTAATTTATTGAATTAATAATTAAAAAAAAATATTGCCAGTATGTACAGCATAGTAAACAGAATTGTCAAGTGCTATGACAGCTCGTAAGTATTAGGGACGTGAGTAATAACAATTTTTAAGGCCGTACATTCAACGTGCCGATTTAAAAAAATAATGGTGCAGTTAATGTGATTTGCGGATATTATGCAAACGATTGCTAATGTAATGATTCATGTTATTATCAGTTTTAATAAATGTCTGCATGGTGGTACGAGTAGCACACTGTATATAAGTAAAAGAAAAGTCTAACATTTTAAACATTATTTGCAACATTAGCATAAAATTGTTATATTCAGTTATTTTCAAATAAATAAAATGTTATTAGATATATTTTGATGCTTGAAAACATTTCTTTTGTTAGTTCATTTGCAGCCGAGGTTGTTGTATTAACAGAGTTGAAAAGGCCACGAACGCACTTATTTTTTACATAAATTTTCAATATAACGCCAACACCAGACAAACAACTACTTAAGAAGTACGAGATAGGTACTTCAACTTAGCGAAAACATTTTACTTTCGCGAAAAGCTATTGATCAAACCACTGAGTCGATAATAATCCGCTCGCCGTCGAATACGACTTTTATCCGAAATGTTAGTAGAGCTTTAGCCCCTTTTCAAAGCCGTATTCTAAAACTCGAGCAAACGATGGGCCGTATTTTAGCAACGTAGATTGAACTACCAAAACAACCAACTTTGGGGTTATAACATTTTTAAAAGCTTTTCAAACAACGGTAGCTTGGTATTAGCTACGGTTTTTAACAATTAACGACCAGGGGCCCGTTTTCGAAAGGTATTACAAGTGCGCGAACTGTCAAATCCTATGGGTTGTCATGGAAACACACTTGTAATACAAGGCTTGTACCTTTCGAGAAACGGGCCCCAGAAGACAGCGTTCTTAATTGCAGAGATTTTTTTTGTCGATACGATGTCGGTTTATAGATAGTTGTTTCAAATAAAAAATAGGTGCATATGATATGTATTAAGTGCGACCTTTGCCGTCGACTCTGTGGTCAAAACAGAGCTGCCATCTATCGCACCAGCTGGTCTAGCGGAAATGACAATGTAAGAGCTTTGCTTAATTTTGCAGATAAGGGGGATGGGTGGTAAAAAAAAATCTGCTTATGTAATACTTGAACGGCCCCTTGTTAAAAATCTTGTGTTTCATTCACTTGGCGTATACCGTCGGCAAAATTTGTCTGAATCCCTCGCTATGCTCAAGATTCCACTTTTCAAACCACTCGCTACACTCGCGGTTCAATATAGGAACTTTTCACTTAGAAACTTTCACCTCCTCCTTTTATTGAAATCGATTTAAAAATAACTATAAAGCCACAGGTGTTTTAAAAGCATAATGAACTAGAAGAGATAACCTAATGGCGGCTTGCTTGGGATAAGTTAACGAGGGCGATAATTCTTAAACCAAAAAGTTTTGTAATTAAAATGGCAAAAATGTAATCGATGGCTTCTATTTTTATTTAAGAACAATACTATGTCCCTTTATTATTATAAGATCACTTATGCTTGTAAAATTTCTTGCTGATGTAGTTCCTTTACGATACAATATGTCGTTTTGAAGTTCCTAAATCATATAAAGTATAATTACACCGTGTTTTTTTTTTCCTTAAATTCGACACGTCGTTAGGTTTGTTATCAGGAACCACCCTGTATATCACTTTTAGTTAAATTTGGCAGTGGCCCTCCGGGTGGGAGAAATTGTAAGCGCACGCCTGGACGGACTAGAAGCCGAGGGTCGTCTGCTACCAGCTAAACAATTGAGACCAGCATTGGCAACAGACAAGAAGAAGCAGGTTTCAGTGTCTACGGCTTCTGCTGCGGTGAGAATGACTGCTGGAACCAGTGGTAAAATAGTAATAGATGCCACTAAAAAACCACAGCCCGCTCCAGCTCCTGGAGTTAAGAAGAAGGCCACAAAAAAGGCTACAAGGAATAAAGGTGGGACTCAAAACCAGCCATCAACGGTGACGCCCATACCTCGCCCCCTGCCACCTGCCCCTGCCACTATGAAAGAGGGCTGGAACTTAGTAGCAAGCAAGGGGAGTAAGCGAAAGAATGATCGTGCTGCCCCAATGCAGTTAACAGAAAAGGCGAAAGCCCAAAAGCTTAAAGCCCCTCGATCAGCGGCTGTGGTGTTGACTCTACAACCGGAGGCGGTAGAAAAAGGCATCACATATAGAGACGTGATTGCCGAGGCTAAGACCAAAGTCCAACTGGCGGATATAGATATTCCTGGTGGACTGCGCTTCAGGCGGGCGGCTACCGGAGCGTGTGTTCTCGAGATACCTGGAGCGTCTAGTGGCGACAAAGCGGATAAGCTAGCTGATACAATAAGACAACAGATCGACGGTGAAAAGATACGGGTATCAAGGCCAACAAAAACCGTTGACATTCGCGTCACTGGCCTGGACGATTCGGTTACCTCAGAAGAGGTGGTAGCGGCTGTGGTACGAACCGGAGGTTGTACTATTGATACGGTGAAGGCCGGAGAAATACGCCAGGGATTCTCAGGACTCGGTACAGTGTGGGTTCAATGCCCGATCGTGGCTGCTAAAAAAGTGGTAGCTGGGGGTCGCCTACTGGTAGGATGGGTCTCGGCTCAGGTAAAGCTACTAGAAAAGAGGCCTTTACGATGCTTCCGGTGCCTTAGAAATGGGCACGTAAGGGCGCAATGTACAGCGGAAACATACCGGTCCGAAACCTGTTTTCAGTGCGGCAAAGAGGGTCACAAAGCGGCTAATTGCACTGCTACCCGACGTACCGTGTACTGGTGGTCTTCAGATCTTGCGCAGTTGCGCAAGGAGTGTGTGTTCACCAGACGCCAGTACACGCGACGCGACGCGACACGACAACGAACGGCATAGGTCCACCCTAGATACAAAGTTCAACAAGTATATTAAAGACCAACACGGCAAATTGCTTACCTCTAATGATGCAATAAATGAAAGGTGGAAGGAGTATTACAACCAGTTATTGAACGAGGAGTTTCCCAGCGAAGAACACTTCAGCCTTTCATGCACCGAAGGGCCACTCGAGCGTATCGATCTCACGGAAGTTAAACAAGCGCTGAAGAAAATGGATTTTCATAAAGCCGTTGGCCCAGACAACGTCCCCGTTGACGTGTGGAAACACCTAAAGGAAGATGCCTTACCCTGGTTAACCCTTCTGTTTAACAGGATACTATGCGAGCGGAAAATCCCATTCTCTTGGCGGGCAAGCTACCTGTGCCCTATTTATAAAAATAAGGGTGATATTGCTCAGTGCAATAACTACAGAGGAATTAAATTGATGTCGCATACTCTGAAATTATGGGAAAGAGTTATTGGGGCTCGCCTCACTATGCTGTCAAAAGTCACAGCGAATCAATTCGGCTTCTCACCTGGAAGGTCAACGATAGAGGCTATACAGACACTAAGAATACTCATGGAAAAGTACCGCACTAACAAGGAAAACCTCTACCTAATTTTCATAGACCTAGAAAAGGCATTTGACCGAGTGCCGAGAGAGCTAGTGTGGCAAGCGCTACGTGACCAAAAAATTCCAGAAGCATACGTCATCTTAATACAGGACATGTATGATGGTGTTAGCACACAGATCAAAAGCCCGGCAGGAATTAGCGATTCGTTCCAAGTCCGTGTAGGAGTGCACCAGGGCTCTACTATCAGCCCTCTAATGTTGTAACGTCTTACCCAGGGTAAGCTCAAAGAAATAATGAAAGCTACTTCAATAAAATTATTGACTCTACTCAAGCTTTAATACTTACCATTAACTAAAAGTTGAACCTATAATAATTAGGGTGTAAGCTACGAGGGTGGAGTATAAAATAAACAGAAGATTAGATACTAAAACATTTCGATTTATTGTATCTATAATCATTTATATTTTTATCAGAAAATAATTACTATAACTCTGTATTCAATTAAATCTGACTAGGATCTACTTGAATACACCGCCTTCATTACTAGGGCCAAGTCCCTACGTCAGGAAAAGTAGACGGAAACAAAAACCTGACTGCCCAAGTTTAACCTGTACACAAGCATAATAAAATATGTTACGGATAAAGAAGTAAAGCATATTAAAATACACAAACAATGTATGGCAAAATCATCTAGGGTAATATAGACTAAAGTTATGTTAAGTAGTAGCCAAAGCTCCTGAGGTGTGAGACATGTTAGTGATACAACCAGTGGTATGTTCCAACAAGCATAATTCGTATCCTTAAAGTGATCTAAATTTTCTATTAATTACAGACAAATATAGAACTAAATATTTCTAAATGAATGGCATAATTAACGCAACTAGAAGTATATAAAAAAGATTTTGTTGTTTATAATTTAATAATTAGAAAACCATGATAATAATGAAAGTTATTAATGGTGTTTGGTTAAAATATTGGTTTATAAACACTGTTGAACGATAGTGAAATTTAGAGATAAATTGAGATATGTAAAATATGAATGTTGAGATTCAAGTTAAATAACATATTAATATGTTATAAGATCAATAAACCTGACAGGTAAATCTGGCTTATGACTAAATTAATATTCATTTATATCAATAAATAAAATAGCTGGTTGCAGTCAACGTTCAGGCAAGCTTTGAAATCTCATAAAATTATCATGCATAAGTCGTTATTATGGGTACTACAAATATGTCTAGCCGCAAGCCCCTACGTGAACGCATCCATACGCATGGTATTATAGTCACTTGGACCCGCATCGTCTGCAATACCGTAGACCCGTCGTCTACATGGACTACGTCACGTAAGGTTCAGACTAAAGAGTACTGAAACCGGGACCAAATAAGTAAGTATATGACATGAGCACCCATAAACGATCATAAACAAGACAATGATTTAAGCGTTGCCCTTGATATCATGAGATCAGCCATTTCATTATGCATCTGTAACATCACGCAAAAGTAAAATACGACTGTTTATTAAATTAAGCCAGTTGAATAAGACGTTAATACGGAATTTCATGATATTTCATGAAATTCGAGGACAAAAATAATAATATTATAAACCATTATTCCTGCTTATAAAATGCTATTGTGGGATTATCAGTCTGATTATTAACCATTAAATAAACAAGACCAGTATCTATAAACGTGGTTTAGATATGATGTTTTTATTAACATCTATAGCACGCTTATATTGGTCAAACAAAATATATCATGAAAATATATATATATATTTTAGACTTGGTTGGTTGGGTAGGGATCTGGCTTTTGTAACTCAGACTATAATTGTATATTATGTACAAAGAATAGTTGTTTGCAATTCACTGAAAGGCCAGGCTGTGATTCTTATAAAATTACTATGCATACGTCACCTCTATAGACAACTATGTCAACCAAAGTCCTACATGAAGCACTCCACACGCTACCAGAAATATATTACATACAAATACAATCATTATGGGCCCTACCTAGCCCGGGTGTATGTTACATAGTAACTTGCATAATTTTGCAAACCCTTGGGTAATAATATCGATCATGCAACCATAATGAATTCGCCATTTACTCGACTGTCCGAGTATTTTTAGACGTGTAATTGGCTATAATACGTTTCAGTATGAACCCTAAACCCTTTTTTTCATGAAAGTGCCTCATGTGAATACAGTAGCGAGTACAGTAGATAGTTAATCGACAAATAGTGTCCAAGAGAGACTATAAACACAGCAATAATATAAAACTGACCGACAACGTCCTAGAACCACCCATTCTTTATTTCCTTACAGATACAAAGTACTGCAAATCATTTAGGATTATTGAAATAATATAAATAAAAGCCAGTGGAAAAGGATTTGATTAAATTACCCATTACCACAAAAATGCCAAGCATTTTCAATACAGGCCTAATTCCAGGTTGAATCATACTAAATATCTTACTAACTAATTTTTGTCCTCATTACCGAGGTATGGCCAAACCAAGGCTCAGTAATAATTGAGTTTCATTGAAGAGGTAAAGGGGTTAGCGCTCCTCCAATAGATTATATTATCGTTGGCCCCGATACAAGACTATCTCATCCATATAAAAATATATAGTTGTTTAATATATACAGGAGTCTTAGACGACTTGTACCAGTAAACGATGAATACAATTATCGTCAACCGGAGGTTAATAACTTATTATAAGGATCTAAACGGCTTTTGTGTGTGATATCCGGCCAGATTCCGATAATGAGCCATATAACAGTCCATGATCACACGCGTCTCTAATATAGTAGAGGGAAGGTTAGTAAACGTTTTGTATGAATCATAAGATTACTACAAACAAGATACTTAGCAGCTCCACTACACGTGTTACGCCACCGTAGCCCTCCTTTTCAAAGATTACTTTCAGTGGGTACGTGACCTAAGGAGAAGCCCTCTTCAAAGAAACAGAGACGGGGGCCCTATAATAAAACACATGGTTCGTATTTCCTCAACCTGGAATAGAACCATCGCTCAACTTAATATTACATGAATATAAATTTGGGTAGTACCGAAACCTTTGTCATAGCTGGAATAAGTCAATATGAAGACAGTTCCAGATATAACTAAAATTACCTCATTGTCAAAACAGCCACATGTATAATAAAGCCACTGTGACCGGTTTCAACAACTACAAATTAGCAAATAAATATAATATTATTTCAAATGAACGTATCGGCCGCACGAATGACTTGATTCAAAATGACACGTGAATTGGGTACGTATAAGATTCGAATTATAGAATATCACACCCACAATAGCATTTCATGACTCCTGAACTTCATAGCATAATAGCTGTTTGCGAATCATGCTGACTCGAAATTGAAGTTTAAATAAGACCATAAATATCTATGCCAATCTGTTTAATGAAAGATGCGCTAATAATAAATATAACATTACACCTTAGCAATGTCATTGTAATGCACTGATAATGATTCATGATTCGCAACCAGCCAAGGCTGAATTAACGTGTGTGAAGTATAGATATCGGAATAGCTTGAAGCTATGTATGTATTCTTATGTATTTAAATATTATTCTTATAGTGAAATAAATGTGAATTGTTATATTAGAACTTGAATACGAAATATATTTGGATAAATGCCTACATAATTATATGGTACCTAACATCTTACATCTAAAATGAATACGTCATCATGATCATTAAGTAGGTGTCAAATATTATTAATTATCAAACAGATGGCTTCACAAGATAATCAAAAAGTCTCGTAATATCAAAAATAGATTCAGGAATAACTTCATTTGTCATGAGAAATGTCTACTTTCACAGTCAATGACTAGACATGTAAATCAATAATTATCATTAATAAATACGAGTGTGGCTGAACCGCAATAATGGAAATATACAAATATACCTAACACGTGTCTTAATCTTAAACAAATATGCCGCAATAAATTTAATCATTTAAGTAAATAAAACGTACCTAACGTCAAAACTAACACGCCTAAAATATCGGAACACGCAATATAATTATTACGCAACTAAGCAAATCATCTAAGTCACCGCATGGACTAAAGCCGTCAGTGTTGGCAACTGTCCGAAATCTCACGGTTCATGACGATGACGACGGAGTGGCTCACACGTAGCTCATCGTAAAGAAGCTTGCGCCTGACGCCCGTCGTGGCAGAGAAGGGCACGTCGTAGCGCCGTAGTAGCTCTGCATGTCGCTGATGGCACCAGGCTGGCACCCGCAACCGCTCGTGAACCGGAAATAGAAATAAAATTGTGTTTATAACATATCTAAATATTTGTTCCAGAGTCAGGGATATTTTCTGTATGTATGTAAGTATTTATATTTTATATATAATTAATTGTCTGAGTTCCCACAAGACAATCTTTCGACCTACCAGGACTAATCTGTAAAAGTGTACCATAATATCTATTTATTTATTTTATTTTATTAGTTTAGTTTGATAGATTCTGATTAAAATAAGACGTGAAACCTATAAATACTGCACAATGTAATAAGATTGTTAAGAATATGGGAATTACCTTTACACCCTAGAGTGATCATCATTTTGATATTTAATTATAAATTATAATCATACCATAAAAGGGACATCAATATTAAATTACTTCTCTTAAAGTAATTAAATAAATAATAAATTACCGTTTACAGCACGATCCAGGCTTAGATTATGCTCAATATGACGACCTAGGGAAGTATGTCAAATTTTACACAAAATATGAAATCAAATCAATCATGATTAAAAGAAATATCAATTCAGAACCAACGCACCGTTTGTATTGTCTTCAGTAATACTCCATTTTGCATTTGCACGTCCTAGTCACGGCGCCTTGGCTAGATGCCGACGAGAAGCACCTTGGCCCGATGTATTTTGCAAGTGGCCCGAGGTGGCGGTAATGTGGCAGCATGTCCATGTAGAAGGGTTCCCAAAACCTCGACGATACACTGGTAAACTGGGGGTCTGGTAATCCGCTGACGGAGGTGCTCGTCGATTCTCCTCGCCCATGGACCGAGAATTGAGAAATGAACAATTTGAATAACATAGTAAATAAAGGAATGCAATTACCTACAACGTCCGTTTATTTCAAATCCTATAGGTACTATTTCTTTACGTTTATTCATATTAGGTAATATTACGATTAAAGTAACTATTTGATAAATTTCTGATCGTTTGAATGAAAGAACTTAACGCTACCTAAAACTGTATCGAACACATCTACGATTCAAATAAACCATTGAGAACCATACATACACTACTCACTTCTATAATGTAATTAATCGCAAATTGAATGTAATAATTATGTGACAACCATTACAAAAATCACGCATATAAACAAATCACTAATAGTACCAGCAAGGTTGCAAACACACGGCCGCTATTTATAGACTACACCTACTTCTACCATATCTACACGTAACTAAATAGGTAAATACTCGTCATCATATTACCAAATTAACATACACACGATTTTGATTTATTTCGACACAAACCCTAGTAAATATTACAAAATCTTCTACTGCCTTTACGCGTATAAGGGACAGACTACTATAAACATACATACTTTGAGACTTACTTCCGTGAAACTAGTGCCTACGCTAAATCTTGGAATTAGTTGTCAAAGCGGACCCCAAGCTCCCATGAGCCGTGGCAAATGCCGAGATAACGCAAGGAGGATAATGATGACGTTTAAACTTACTCCGTGAAACTAGTGTCTACGCTAAATCTTGGGATTAGTTGTCAAAGCGGACTCCAAGCTCCCATGAGCCGTGGCAAATGCCGAGATAACGCAAAGAGGATAATGAAGACGTTGAAACTTACTTCCGTGAAACTAGTGACTACGCCAAATCTTGGGATTAGTTGTCAAAGCGGACCCCAAGCTCCCATGAGCCGTGGCAAATGCCGAGATAACGCAAAGAGGATAATGATGACGTTGAAACTTACTTCCGTGAAACTAGTGCCTACGCCAAATCTTGGGATTAGTTGTCAAAGCGGACCCCAAGCTCCCATGAGCCGTGGCAAATGCCGAGATAACGCAAGAAGGATAATGATGACTTTGAGACTTACTTTCAACTCCGATTGTACGCACTAACCCAATAATACGTTCACTCTTCATAATCGTTCCCGAACTCCGACCCACGTATATTATTTATAAATCGTCAAAACACAAACAAGTATCCGTTACACTGTTAAAAAATCAAACTAAACTGAGAATATTCACTTCGAACGTTATAGCATAGCTGGCAAACTAAAACAATCAACAAGATTTAATTTATTGCAAAATACAAGGTATAAGCTAACGTGACCTATGGAACTACCCGCCATTCATTCAAGACAAATATTACGTTCTGTTTTCACTACGCCCATTATGTTTTGTTTATGCTATGACGAACTATATCAAACCAAATACAATCCTACTAATAAATACGCGGTCACTATAACCTATGGATGTGCACAAAGTTGATTAACGACCAACAACTCAATATTTAAATTAACGTACCATGCCAGTGTTATCCAATGTCACGTCCACCTCGAAGTAGGTAGACTTACGTGGCTCCACTCGCCCACGTGAATGTAGAAGCCCCAACCATGTGCCGTCTATCTTTGACACAAGCTCTGTCCTAGTCTCCCTCACAAGGCGATAGCAATTAGATACTCGCGCCCATGTTAGGACTATATGACGTGTCTCGGTCAGTATGCCTTCAGGTTTAATAATACTGAATACTCACAGTAATCATGACGCTAATGATAAGTAGTCGTTGTGGAAGCTGCCTCGATAGCCACGCTGTCTTTGGAATTCCTCACGAAGATAATAGGTAGCACGTAGATATTTACGCCCATAGTTAACTATGTAACTTACATTTCAACCGACATGGCTGCAGACTATTCAACAGTGACCCAGATCTTACAGATGGTGTGCTGTAAAGGAAATAGATAAGGAACCTGAACACTCACAGTAACCCCGGCGGAACCAGTGAAACGTAGCTCTTTTGAAACCTCATGGCGGCATGATGCTGTCTTTCGCGCCAACGCTCAGTTTGCCACGACATGCCGCATGCAATGTCTCGCCCATCACAGCCGTTGGTTTTCTTCATCCTTTGAATCTTCTGATGGCGGATGCTAGACCTCGTATCTGTGAACAAGCTTATTACACGTTTTCCTTACAAACTAACACTCACAGAATTCCCTACTGTCTCGACGCTCTGCCGACGGAAAAAGCCCCTAACTCCCCCGTGTCATCCATCTTATCACCTCGGTTGCTCCCCGTAGTTCCTACCAATTCCTAATAGGTCCTATCAAAATACCGCGTCCTGATTGGTTAATATCTTCGACGCTAACATATGATTGGTGGTTATAGTTCCCGCGCATTTTAATTGATCTCCCGGCATAACTTTAATAAGAAGGTCGGTAAAACAGATAGATCAGTAATTATTTTTTTGAACAAAAATTAGATTAAATAATTTATTTTAAATGTTTACGTTAATTCCGCAGGGTAGCAAATAATGAATCAAAACGAATCGACCTAATAGTTCCACAAAATACCCACAGATGGCGTTCATTTGAACGTCACGTCTACAATCCCAAGACAACGCGCGAAATTCAATATTGACAAGTTAAATTATCTAACTGAATTAAAACGTTAACTAATTGACTGTAGATGTCGGTCCGTTACAATCGCCCTTAGTATATTTACGAAGTTTACCGGAGTAATAATACTAACTTTATATAACAACTGACATCGCAAGCAATATCTAGATAGCAACGAGCTACATAATGTGACCTGATAGAAGAAATATATGCTAGAGACCTTTAAAAACAGATTTAGTAAAGTAACGAAAGCTCAATCCACTTTAATTTGTTTTATTGAAATTAACAGCTGTATAATTAACAGAACTATTACTAAAACCGAACACACTAAATCACATGATCACTTCAAAATATTAATTATAAATTAGAATCTGATGAAACCTACTCTGTTTGTTTAAGTCTCAATAAGTTTTAAATGATGTTTTAAAAAGGGACGCGAGACGTATTAATTGAGGACAATTATATGAATATCAACAAGCTGCTGGAGCCGGACTATACAGGAAATCGAATTAACCGTGATTCCGCTATGTTGCTCTATTCTGACTATTAGTAATTAATAACGTAACGTTAAGAACTAAAATTGGTGAAGGGAATATAATTAACCTAAAATACACAGAATTTTAAACGCAAAGCAAAATAAAGAATTAAAATTTGGAACAAATGGAAACTAATTGTTATATTTTACAAAACTAAAATGTACGACGATGAACATAATTTGGTAATTAATATAGATCAACCTATACTATATAATCTATTTTAAATTGGAAATGCTGGAAGTAAGAATCAACATCGTATTTTACGAAAGAAATCAATTTAAGTTGATGATATTATGTAATGGATTTAATTTAATTTACTTTTTATTTTATTTTTTATAAGCATAGATACAAAAGACTTATCCCTAACGAACTATCCTCTTAAGTACTGTTTTACCTTTATCAACAAAATCCAATCCAAAATAAAATTGCTAAATTTAACCAACAACCCCACTTACAACAAAATTAACAATGAAAATAGATGTATTGGCGTCTATGTAGGTCCTGATATAAACTATGTAGAATGCAAGAAGAAGTCTATATATATGCATTATTAATTTTAAATAGTAAATTTTAGACTATGACAAACATGATAAGATAAAACAACTATTAAATGTTCCGATGTAGATGAAGAACCCAAAGAATATTGAATTAAAATGACAGTTAGATAATATAGAATTAATAATGATAGGCAGTTAAATTTAAAACTAATTAAAAGAGGCTCGCGGAGTGAGCAGTGCCACGTGAATAAAATACATAATATAAAATCATTAATAAAAAAGTGATTTGTTTCTTAGTTTAACTTGTAATGGGCCAAACTCAAAAATAAAAAAAATGGAGCAAAATAATATAAATACCTACAGAAATATCCTAGAAAGTGGGACAAATATGAAATATACGTTCAATTTTATTCAGTTTATATTATGAATTAATTTAACAACCTAGAAAGAAGTAGACACGTTAAGATTCAATAACAACCAACCCACGATTCGGACTTTAAATTAATAACATGAAGCTCAAGATATCTTCTTTTTTTTTTACAAAATAATAATAAATACACGATAAGTTTGATAACACATTTTATGCTGAACCCCTGAATGTAAAAGACATCGTGTAGAAGACACTTGGAATTCGGACTTAATTGAAAATGAGACTAAAATCTAATCAAAAATATGAATATAAAAGACAAAAAATCCCATATGAATTTAAATAAACCGTCTAAAAGAAACTAGTTAAATATCTTGTTCTAAAAATCTCGATAAAGGGAGTAGAGGCATGAACTAATTTTAACAATTAATTTAAATCAAATAATAAATGAAATGCGTTGGAAACTATGTACAGAATAATCAATTAAATGAAAGAAATATATAATTTTACACATTCAAGATAACACACATAAGAACTTACCAACAAAACCATTATCGCTGAAGGTAATAAAATTGTATTATCACACACAATAAAAATATTATAGCAGATTCAGTAATTGTCGCTAGTATACTAATACAAAGTTTTTTTTTTTTAGCAAAAGCGAATTATTTGGAGATTCTACTGATAAAATTAAAATATTTTTTTTTTCGTCGCTTAAAGAAATACTTTGAATTGAGCAAAAAGAAAGAATTTAGGAATTCTACTAAAATAATTATCCTACGATTAAAGTAAATAGGCGAAACTCGTTGAAAAAGAAATGCAAAAATTTATAGAATTCTAATTAGCAACCGTTACAAAAGTTATTCTTTC
Organism: Leguminivora glycinivorella; assembly: GCF_023078275.1. Classification (NCBI taxonomy): domain Eukaryota; kingdom Metazoa; phylum Arthropoda; class Insecta; order Lepidoptera; family Tortricidae; genus Leguminivora; species Leguminivora glycinivorella. The sequence continues at coordinate 15,521,074 of NC_062979.1, read as the reverse complement.
CTTTTATTTCCACTACCAACTTTTCCAGTTCTATAATAATTTAATGATAAATTAATCAATAAAATGATGCTGCAAATCAACGGAATAAAATAAATAAAATGGCGAATTTTCTACTAAAACTAACAGAATTCTGAAATAAACATATTATAAAATAACATGGAAGAACATCCATCTGTGAAAAAGGAAACATTAAATTCAGTGCAAAACATATCAAAACGGAAGACAGTATTCATCCCAAATTAATATTAGGATATAAGATCTGAAAAGAAAATGCTTGTTAGAACACAGTACAACCACAACATATCTCACTTTAGACCTCAGACCATTGCACGAACATCAAATTGTGCCTAATGAAAGGCACGAAAACAAAATAATAATAATGTATAATCCTGGACACGGCCTAAACCATATTGTAACGTCTTACCCAGGGTAAGCTCAAAGAAATAATGAAAGCTACTTCAATAAAATTATTGACTCTACTCAAGCTTTAATACTTACCATTAACTAAAAGTTGAACCTATAATAATTAGGGTGTAAGCTACGAGGGTGGAGTATAAAATAAACAGAAGATTAGATACTAAAACATTTCGATTTATTGTATCTATAATCATTTATATTTTTATCAGAAAATAATTACTATAACTCTGTATTCAATTAAATCTGACTAGGATCTACTTGAATACACCGCCTTCATTACTAGGGCCAAGTCCCTACGTCAGGAAAAGTAGACGGAAACAAAAACCTGACTGCCCAAGTTTAACCTGTACACAAGCATAATAAAATATGTTACGGATAAAGAAGTAAAGCATATTAAAATACACAAACAATGTATGGCAAAATCATCTAGGGTAATATAGACTAAAGTTATGTTAAGTAGTAGCCAAAGCTCCTGAGGTGTGAGACATGTTAGTGATACAACCAGTGGTATGTTCCAACAAGCATAATTCGTATCCTTAAAGTGATCTAAATTTTCTATTAATTACAGACAAATATAGAACTAAATATTTCTAAATGAATGGCATAATTAACGCAACTAGAAGTATATAAAAAAGATTTTGTTGTTTATAATTTAATAATTAGAAAACCATGATAATAATGAAAGTTATTAATGGTGTTTGGTTAAAATATTGGTTTATAAACACTGTTGAACGATAGTGAAATTTAGAGATAAATTGAGATATGTAAAATATGAATGTTGAGATTCAAGTTAAATAACATATTAATATGTTATAAGATCAATAAACCTGACAGGTAAATCTGGCTTATGACTAAATTAATATTCATTTATATCAATAAATAAAATAGCTGGTTGCAGTCAACGTTCAGGCAAGCTTTGAAATCTCATAAAATTATCATGCATAAGTCGTTATTATGGGTACTACAAATATGTCTAGCCGCAAGCCCCTACGTGAACGCATCCATACGCATGGTATTATAGTCACTTGGACCCGCATCGTCTGCAATACCGTAGACCCGTCGTCTACATGGACTACGTCACGTAAGGTTCAGACTAAAGAGTACTGAAACCGGGACCAAATAAGTAAGTATATGACATGAGCACCCATAAACGATCATAAACAAGACAATGATATAAGCGTTGCCCTTGATATCATGAGATCAGCCATTTCATTATGCATCTGTAACATCACGCAAAAGTAAAATACGACTGTTTATTAAATTAAGCCAGTTGAATAAGACGTTAATACGGAATTTCATGATATTTCATGAAATTCGAGGACAAAAATAATAATATTATAAACCATTATTCCTGCTTATAAAATGCTATTGTGGGATTATCAGTCTGATTATTAACCATTAAATAAACAAGACCAGTATCTATAAACGTGGTTTAGATATGATGTTTTTATTAACATCTATAGCACGCTTATATTGGTCAAACAAAATATATCATGAAAATATATATATATATTTTAGACTTGGTTGGTTGGGTAGGGATCTGGCTTTTGTAACTCAGACTATAATTGTATATTATGTACAAAGAATAGTTGTTTGCAATTCACTGAAAGGCCAGGCTGTGATTCTTATAAAATTACTATGCATACGTCACCTCTATAGACAACTATGTCAACCAAAGTCCTACATGAAGCACTCCACACGCTACCAGAAATATATTACATACAAATACAATCATTATGGGCCCTACCTAGCCCGGGTGTATGTTACATAGTAACTTGCATAATTTTGCAAACCCTTGGGTAATAATATCGATCATGCAACCATAATGAATTCGCCATTTACTCGACTGTCCGAGTATTTTTAGACGTGTAATTGGCTATAATACGTTTCAGTATGAACCCTAAACCCTTTTTTTTCATGAAAGTGCCTCATGTGAATACAGTAGCGAGTACAGTAGATAGTTAATCGACAAATAGTGTCCAAGAGAGACTATAAACACAGCAATAATATAAAACTGACCGACAACGTCCTAGAACCACCCATTCTTTATTTCCTTACAGATACAAAGTACTGCAAATCATTTAGGATTATTGAAATAATATAAATAAAAGCCAGTGGAAAAGGATTTGATTAAATTACCCATTACCACAAAAATGCCAAGCATTTTCAATACAGGCCTAATTCCAGGTTGAATCATACTAAATATCTTACTAACTAATTTTTGTCCTCATTACCGAGGTATGGCCAAACCAAGACTCAGTAATAATTGAGTTTCATTGAAGAGGTAAAGGGGTTAGCGCTCCTCCAATAGATTATATTATCGTTGGCCCCGATACAAGACTATCTCATCCATATAAAAATATATAGTTGTTTAATATATACAGGAGTCTTAGACGACTTGTACCAGTAAACGATGAATACAATTATCGTCAACCGGAGGTTAATAACTTATTATAAGGATCTAAACGGCTTTTGTGTGTGATATCCGGCCAGATTCCGATAATGAGCCATATAACAGTCCATGATCACACGCGTCTCTAATATAGTAGAGGGAAGGTTAGTAAACGTTTTGTATGAATCATAAGATTACTACAAACAAGATACTTAGCAGCTCCACTACACGTGTTACGCCACCGTAGCCCTCCCTTTTCAAAGATTACTTTCAGTGGGTACGTGACCTAAGGAGAAGCCCTCTTCAAAGAAACAGAGACGGGGGCCCTATAATAAAACACATGGTTCGTATTTCCTCAACCTGGAATAGAACCATCGCTCAGCTTAATATTACATGAATATAAATTTGGGTAGTACCGAAACCTTTGTCATAGCTGGAATAAGTCAATATGAAGACAGTTCCAGATATAACTAAAATTACCTCATTGTCAAAACAGCCACATGTATAATAAAGCCACTGTGACCGGTTTCAACAACTACAAATTAGCAAATAAATATAATATTATTTCAAATGAACGTATCGGCCGCACGAATGACTTGATTCAAAATGACACGTGAATTGGGTACGTATAAGATTCGAATTATAGAATATCACACCCACAATAGCATTTCATGACTCCTGAACTTCATAGCATAATAGCTGTTTGCGAATCATGCTGACTCGAAATTGAAGTTTAAATAAGACCATAAATATCTATGCCAATCTGTTTAATGAAAGATGCGCTAATAATAAATATAACATTACACCTTAGCAATGTCATTGTAATGCACTGATAATGATTCATGATTCGCAACCAGCCAAGGCTGAATTAACGTGTGTGAAGTATAGATATCGGAATAGCTTGAAGCTATGTATGTATTCTTATGTATTTAAATATTATTCTTATAGTGAAATAAATGTGAATTGTTATATTAGAACTTGAATACGAAATATATTTGGATAAATGCCTACATAATTATATGGTACCTAACATCTTACATCTAAAATGAATACGTCATCATGATCATTAAGTAGGTGTCAAATATTATTAATTATCAAACAGATGGCTTCACAAGATAATCAAAAAGTCTCGTAATATCAAAAATAGATTCAGGAATAACTTCATTTGTCATGAGAAATGTCTACTTTCACAGTCAATGACTAGACATGTAAATCAATAATTATCATTAATAAATACGAGTGTGGCTGAACCGCAATAATGGAAATATACAAATATACCTAACACGTGTCTTAATCTTAAACAAATATGCCGCAATAAATTTAATCATTTAAGTAAATAAAACGTACCTAACGTCAAAACTAACACGCCTAAAATATCGGAACACGCAATATAATTATTACGCAACTAAGCAAATCATCTAAGTCACCGCATGGACTAAAGCCGTCAGTGTTGGCAACTGTCCGAAATCTCACGGTTCATGACGATGACGACGGAGTGGCTCACACGTAGCTCATCGTAAAGAAGCTTGCGCCTGACGCCCGTCGTGGCAGAGAAGGGCACGTCGTAGCGCCGTAGTAGCTCTGCATGTCGCTGATGGCACCAGGCTGGCACCCGCAACCGCTCGTGAACCGGAAATAGAAATAAAATTGTGTTTATAACATATCTAAATATTTGTTCCAGAGTCAGGGATATTTTCTGTATGTATGTAAGTATTTATATTTTATATATAATTAATTGTCTGAGTTCCCACAAGACAATCTTTCGACCTACCAGGACTAATCTGTAAAAGTGTACCATAATATCTATTTATTTATTTTATTTTATTAGTTTAGTTTGATAGATTCTGATTAAAATAAGACGTGAAACCTATAAATACTGCACAATGTAATAAGATTGTTAAGAATATGGGAATTACCTTTACACCCTAGAGTGATCATCATTTTGATATTTAATTATAAATTATAATCATACCATAAAAGGGACATCAATATTAAATTACTTCTCTTAAAGTAATTAAATAAATAATAAATTACCGTTTACAGCACGATCCAGGCTTAGATTATGCTCAATATGACGACCTAGGGAAGTATGTCAAATTTTACACAAAATATGAAATCAAATCAATCATGATTAAAAGAAATATCAATTCAGAACCAACGCACCGTTTGTATTGTCTTCAGTAATACTCCATTTTGCATTTGCACGTCCTAGTCACGGCGCCTTGGCTAGATGCCGACGAGAAGCACCTTGGCCCGATGTATTTTGCAAGTGGCCCGAGGTGGCGGTAATGTGGCAGCATGTCCATGTAGAAGGGTTCCCAAAACCTCGACGATACACTGGTAAACTGGGGGTCTGGTAATCCGCTGACGGAGGTGCTCGTCGATTCTCCTCGCCCATGGACCGAGAATTGAGAAATGAACAATTTGAATAACATAGTAAATAAAGGAATGCAATTACCTACAACGTCCGTTTATTTCAAATCCTATAGGTACTATTTCTTTACGTTTATTCATATTAGGTAATATTACGATTAAAGTAACTATTTGATAAATTTCTGATCGTTTGAATGAAAGAACTTAACGCTACCTAAAACTGTATCGAACACATCTACGATTCAAATAAACCATTGAGAACCATACATACACTACTCACTTCTATAATGTAATTAATCGCAAATTGAATGTAATAATTATGTGACAACCATTACAAAAATCACGCATATAAACAAATCACTAATAGTACCAGCAAGGTTGCAAACACACGGCCGCTATTTATAGACTACACCTACTTCTACCATATCTACACGTAACTAAATAGGTAAATACTCGTCATCATATTACCAAATTAACATACACACGATTTTGATTTATTTCGACACAAACCCTAGTAAATATTACAAAATCTTCTACTGCCTTTACGCGTATAAGGGACAGACTACTATAAACATACATACTTTGAGACTTACTTCCGTGAAACTAGTGCCTACGCTAAATCTTGGAATTAGTTGTCAAAGCGGACCCCAAGCTCCCATGAGCCGTGGCAAATGCCGAGATAACGCAAGGAGGATAATGATGACGTTTAAACTTACTCCGTGAAACTAGTGTCTACGCTAAATCTTGGGATTAGTTGTCAAAGCGGACTCCAAGCTCCCATGAGCCGTGGCAAATGCCGAGATAACGCAAAGAGGATAATGAAGACGTTGAAACTTACTTCCGTGAAACTAGTGACTACGCCAAATCTTGGGATTAGTTGTCAAAGCGGACCCCAAGCTCCCATGAGCCGTGGCAAATGCCGAGATAACGCAAAGAGGATAATGATGACGTTGAAACTTACTTCCGTGAAACTAGTGCCTACGCCAAATCTTGGGATTAGTTGTCAAAGCGGACCCCAAGCTCCCATGAGCCGTGGCAAATGCCGAGATAACGCAAGAAGGATAATGATGACTTTGAGACTTACTTTCAACTCCGATTGTACGCACTAACCCAATAATACGTTCACTCTTCATAATCGTTCCCGAACTCCGACCCACGTATATTATTTATAAATCGTCAAAACACAAACAAGTATCCGTTACACTGTTAAAAAATCAAACTAAACTGAGAATATTCACTTCGAACGTTATAGCATAGCTGGCAAACTAAAACAATCAACAAGATTTAATTTATTGCAAAATACAAGGTATAAGCTAACGTGACCTATGGAACTACCCGCCATTCATTCAAGACAAATATTACGTTCTGTTTTCACTACGCCCATTATGTTTTGTTTATGCTATGACGAACTATATCAAACCAAATACAATCCTACTAATAAATACGCGGTCACTATAACCTATGGATGTGCACAAAGTTGATTAACGACCAACAACTCAATATTTAAATTAACGTACCATGCCAGTGTTATCCAATGTCACGTCCACCTCGAAGTAGGTAGACTTACGTGGCTCCACTCGCCCACGTGAATGTAGAAGCCCCAACCATGTGCCGTCTATCTTTGACACAAGCTCTGTCCTAGTCTCCCTCACAAGGCGATAGCAATTAGATACTCGCGCCCATGTTAGGACTATATGACGTGTCCCGGTCAGTATGCCTTCAGGTTTAATAATACTGAATACTCACAGTAATCATGACGCTAATGATAAGTAGTCGTTGTGGAAGCTGCCTCGATAGCCACGCTGTCTTTGGAATTCCTCACGAAGATAATAGGTAGCACGTAGATATTTACGCCCATAGTTAACTATGTAACTTACATTTCAACCGACATGGCTGCAGACTATTCAACAGTGACCCAGATCTTACAGATGGTGTGCTGTAAAGGAAATAGATAAGGAACCTGAACACTCACAGTAACCCCGGCGGAACCAGTGAAACGTAGCTCTTTTGAAACCTCATGGCGGCATGATGCTGTCTTTCGCGCCAACGCTCAGTTTGCCACGACATGCCGCATGCAATGTCTCGCCCATCACAGCCGTTGGTTTTCTTCATCCTTTGAATCTTCTGATGGCGGATGCTAGACCTCGTATCTGTGAACAAGCTTATTACACGTTTTCCTTACAAACTAACACTCACAGAATTCCCTACTGTCTCGACGCTCTGCCGACGGAAAAAGCCCCTAACTCCCCCGTGTCATCCATCTTATCACCTCGGTTGCTCCCCGTAGTTCCTACCAATTCCTAATAGGTCCTATCAAAATACCGCGTCCTGATTGGTTAATATCTTCGACGCTAACATATGATTGGTGGTTATAGTTCCCGCGCATTTTAATTGATCTCCCGGCATAACTTTAATAAGAAGGTCGGTAAAACAGATAGATCAGTAATTATTTTTTTTGAACAAAAATTAGATTAAATAATTTATTTTAAATGTTTACGTTAATTCCGCAGGGTAGCAAATAATGAATCAAAACGAATCGACCTAATAGTTCCACAAAATACCCACAGATGGCGTTCATTTGAACGTCACGTCTACAATCCCAAGACAACGCGCGAAATTCAATATTGACAAGTTAAATTATCTAACTGAATTAAAACGTTAACTAATTGACTGTAGATGTCGGTCCGTTACAATGTCTAACCTTACAATGGACTATATCACGAGGAACATTCAAGCGGAAATCCCATGGTGCATGATGTATGCCGACGACATCGTATTGGTCGCTGAGAGTGCACTGGAGCTACAGGACACATTTAACCAATGGTTTAGGGAACTGGAGCGCCACGGGCTGAGAGTAAGCCGAACTAAGTCCGAGTATATGGAATGTGACTTTGGAGGCCAGGAAGAAACTGGGTGCAATATACTCATTGACAACGTCGCACTACCCAAAGTCTCACGTTTTAAATATCTTGGCTCAACGCTTACGACAGACGCCCTAATAGACGAAGACGTAACCAACCGAGTAAACGCAGCCTGGTTGAAGTGGCGATCCCTCTCTGGCGTACTCTGCGATAGCAAAATGCCCATAAAGACCAAAGGGAAGATTTATAAAACTGCGGTCAGACCTGCATTGACATACGCGTCGGAGTGCTGGACCACCCTTAAAAAGCATGAACATAAACTCCATATAAACGAAATGAAAATGCTGCGCTGGGCTGGTGGAGTAACGAGGTTAGACAAAGTGCGCAACGAGTTCGTCAGGGGATCCTTTAAAGTAGCTCCGGTGGCAGATAAGCTCAAAGAAAACCGACTCCGCTGGTTCGGTCATATAAACAGAAGAGGCGATGACTACTCCGTGAAGACAGCCTTAAATATCCCAACAAAACCCCGTGGCAGAGGTAGTTCACTTTCTACCTGGTGGACTAGAATCGAGAAGGATCTAAAAGCCCTGAACATCTCACCAACGACAACCCAGGACAGACGGTCCTGGCGCCTACGTACAAGGAGGCCCGACCCCAATTGAAAATGGGAATGTGGCAGGAAGAAGAAGAAGAAGAAGAAGAGTACACGCGACAACGATGTCGACGGAATAGAGACGAAGCGGCAGAAGCGACCCTGTATACTAAATATAAGGAGGCAAAAGAGGCACTTAAAGTTGCTATCGGACAAGCCATTGACCGGTCACGAGAGGAGTTTCTGGAGACTCTTAACAAAGATCCATGGGGAAGGCCATATAAGCTTGTTAGGCAAAAGCTTCGGCCGTGGGCCCCCCCGCTAACACAGAGTCTCGAACCTCAGCTGCTGGATAACGTAGTTGCCGCTCTTTCTCCTCACAGACCTCGGCAAAATCCACCGTCTATGGTTCTACCTATTAGGGCACCTGAAAGGCAACATGACGAAGAAACAGACACGCCGCCTGTCACCGAGGACGAGTTGGGAGCACCGGTTTTGAGGTTACGGGCTAAAAACACGGCTCCTGGATTGGATGGAATCCCGGGTCGAGCCTGGGTGTTAGCCATGGAGGCCCTTGAACCTAGGTTACGTCGGTTTTTCAGTGCATGTCTTGAGCAGGGCCGATTTCCTGACTCCTGGAAAATCGGTCGATTGGTTCTGCTGAGAAAAGAGGGTCGTCCTGCGGATTCACCGTCAGCCTACCGGCCTATCGTGCTGCTTGATGAGGTGGGGAAACTTTTTGAGCGGATTATTGCGACCCGTTTGATCAAGCACTTAATGACGAAAGGGCCAGACCTGGATAATTGCCAATTTGGTTTCGGCCGCTCAACAGTACACGCTATTTTGCGAGTGAAAAAACTAGCGGAAGATGCAGTGTCTCAGAGTGATGTCGTCTTGGCAGTGTCGTTAGACATTGCCAACGCCTTTAACACTCTCCCCTGGGACTGCATAAACGAGGCACTTTTGTACCACCAAGTACCCCTACATCTTAGCCGAATAGTGAAGGCCTACTTACTGCGGCGCTTTGTAGCCTTCCCTGGGCAGCATGAATGGGGACGAAGAGAAATGGTATGCGGTGTTCCACAGGGGTCGGTGTTGGGACCACTCTTGTGGAACATCGGGTACGATTGGGTGCTACGGGGACCTCTTCTGCACGGGGTAAATCTAGTGTGCTACGCAGACGACACTCTGGTGACGGTGCGGGGGAAAACATTTAGAGAAGCCGCTATTCTCGCCACAGAGGCCGTAGTCCCCACTGTAGGCAAAATACGACGGTTAGGTCTGGAGGTCGCGTTAAACAAGTCGGAAGCCATATGTTTCCACGGGCCTAGAAGGGCGCCTCGGGCCGGAGCTCATATAATCGTTGGGGGTGTCCAGATCGCTGTGAAACCATCGATGCGATATCTGGGTATTATACTAGATAGTCGCTGGTCCTTTCAGGCTCACTTTGACCAGCTGTCGCAGAAGCTATTGGGCGCGGCTGCTGCGCTTGGGCGCCTGCTGCCAAATATTGGAGGACCGAAAGCATCTTGCCGCCGTCTATACGTAGGAGTTGTGCGTTCCATAGCTCTCTATGGAGCCCCAGTGTGGGCTTCTGGCCTTAGTGGCAAGAACATCACCCAACTGCGGCAAGCGCAACGGGTGATAGCTATTAGGTTAATACGAGGGTACAGGACAGTATCGGGAGAGGCTGCATGTGTGCTGGCTGGATCCCTGCCATGGGACTTGGACGCTAGAGTCCTTGCGTCCATTTTATTTTGGCGCGAAGAGGCGCGAGCTCGAGATTTCTGGCCAGCACCGCGTGAGATCGAGGCCAAACATGAGGTGCTCTCCCTCGAAGCGAGAAATGAATGGATGGACCGGCTCGAACGACCTAGTGCGGGCATTCGGACAATTGAGGCGATTCGGCCAGTTATGTCACAGTGGCTAGAACGACCACATGGCGCCCTCACTTTCCGGCTCGTGCAGATTCTTTCGGGGCACGGTTGCTTCGGGAGATATCTGCATAAAATTGCTATTTAAAAAAGGAAAAACCGGCCAAGAGCGTGTCGGGCCACGCTCAGTGTAGGGTTCCGTAGTTTTCCGTATTTTTCTCAAAAACTACTGAACCTATCAAGTTCAAAACAATTTTCCTAGAAAGTCTTTATAAAGTTCTACTTTTGTGATTTTTTTCATAATTTTTAAACATATGGTTCAAAAGTTAGAGGGGGGGGACGCACTTTTTTTTCCTTTAGGAGCGATTATTTCCGAAAATATTAATATTATCAAAAAACAATCTTAGTAAACCCTTATTCATTTTTAAATACATATCCAACAATATATCACACGATGGGGTTGGAATGAAAAAAAAAGTCAATCCCCACTTTACATGTAGGGGGGGTACCCTAATAAAACATTTTTTTCCATATTTTATTTTTGCACTTTGTTGGCGTGATTGATATACATGTTGGTACCAAATTTCAGCTTTCTAGTGCTAACGGTTACTGAGATTATCCGCGGACGGACGGACGGACGGACGGACGGACGGACGGACGGACGGACGGACGGACGGACGGACGGACGGACGGACAGACAGACATGGCGAAACTATAAGGGTTCCTAGTTGACTACGGAACCCTAAAAAAGACGACATAAGTAATTACCGGCCAATAACATTGATTCCTATCTTATCAAAAATCTTTGAGAAATGCATGTTAAAGAGATTGCTTGATTTTTGTACAAAATACGACATTATCAAAAAGGAGCAGTTTGGCTTCCAAAAACACAAATCAACAACTTTAGCCATTTTCTCGATACTAAAGCTAATATTTTCAGGTCTTAACGGAAATCACTGGACTACAGGGCTATTTTTCGATCTCTCTAAAGCCTTTGATTTTGTATCTCATAGTTTATTATTAAAAAAACTCGAAACACTCGGAATAAGAGGGCCAGCTCTCCAGTGGATAGAGTCATATTTAAAAAATAGGAATCAATGCGTCCAGATTACAAGGAAAAGTGAAAATGACGAGATGACTAACTACTCATCTGGATATAGACACAACCCAAGCGGAGTCCCACAGGGAAGTGTTTTAGGGTCAATATTATTTTTGCTCTATATTAATGACATCACTGACATAACGAATCACAGTTGCATTTTATTTGCTGATGACATATCTATGATTGTCACGTCTGATAAAGAAATTTGTACAATTAATGACCACGAACAAGAAATTAATAATACGATCGATAAAGTAAAATACTGGCTTAATTCGAATAACTTAAAAATAAATCTAGATAAATCTAAATATATAAATTTTAATAAATCAATAAATCCGAATTTAAATGTTAATTTGCAAGTTCCTAGCATAGAAAATGTGACGCAGACAAAATTCCTAGGAATAACTCTAGATGAGAATCTGGACTGGAGGGCACAATTGGAGAACGTTACTAGTCGAATAAATAAATATGTGTTCGCACTCAAACAACTCCGTAGAGTTACTGATGCTAAAACGGCATTATCCTGCTATCATGCGTACGTAGAGTCAGTTTTGCGTTATGGCCTAATAATATGGGGTAATAGCACAGACTTTAATCGAGCTTTTGTCGCGCAAAAAAAATGCATTCGAGCATTAAACGGGATGCGACCAGGTGAATCTTGCAGACCGCTTTTTGAAAGACTTGGTTTGTTACCACTTCCTTCTCTATATATTTGTGAAATGTGCATGTTTGTTCATAAACACTTAGATTTATTTAAAAAGCCTGTGATAGCCATCCACGCTCTTGCCGTAACCCGGACAGATTATTACCCGATGAACATCCAAGATTAGCAAAACATAAAAAAGTTGTACGATTATGTGTCTTAATATGTATAACACCTTACCAAACGAATTAAAACAATTAAATATTACTGCATTCAAACGACAGTTGCATGAATGGCTTAAACAATTTAATTTTTATAGCACAAAAGAGTTTTTGGACATGAAAAATAATTAATTAATCTGTACGACTTTATATTTTAAATGAATGAAATGTATGAAATTTATTAATGTATACATTTGCATGATATTTTTATAAGTTTTTTGTATATAGTTTGTGTACATAGTTTGCATACCATTAATGGTTAAACATGAAACTTACCACCTATCGCATTAACACCTGTGTAATTGGTATTGTTTAAAGCAAATAAATTATTCTTATTCTTATTCTTATTCTTCTTATTCTGGCAGAGAGCCAACAGAGGAGTGTCACGAATGCGGTGCAGCTGTTGATACTGCCCAACACACATTGGAGGAATGCCCAGTGTGGGGGCCAGAGCGCGCTGACTTAATTGCCATAGTGGGGCCAGATCTCTCGCTGCCAGCCGTGGTTAAGTCCATGGTAGACAGTGAGAGATCGTGGCAAGCGATACAGATCTTCTGCGAAAACGTTATGCAGCAGAAGGAAACGGCGGAACGCGCTAGAGAGATTGCCCCAATGGCCGACCAACGGCGCCGCAAGCGTGCTCGACGCAGACGGGTCGCACACGACCGCCGCCTCCCTCCGTAGGTTGATCGCAGGATGACAGGCACGGGGACGCCTGCCATCCCTTGCACACGCGGTCCCTGAGAGGTCAACCGTACTGGATACGGTCTAATACTATTGGGTTGGTAAGAAAGTAATTAGCGAATCATAACCAATATTGTAATTTATATTTAATTTATTATTTTAATCATTTATCAAAAATATAACGGCCTTCGTTATCTACTACTTGTCTCCATCGTTCTGGTAAAGAATGAATAGCATCGGCGAAGAAGTTCTTAGGTTTAGATTCAAAAACTCAGCTATGTACTGTCGTAGATGGGCTTTATCATCGAACTTTTTTTCATTCAAGGCATTGCTTAGCGATCTGAACAATGCGTAATCCGTAGGTGCCAAGTCTGGAGAGTACGGTGGATGAGGTATCACTTTCCAACCTAGCTCCAATAGCTTTAGCCGAGTCACTTTTGCAATGTGTGGGCGAGCATTGTCGTGTAAGAAAAAACTTTAGTATGCTGTGGACGATTCTGACAGATTTTTTGGTTTAAATTTTCAAGCTGATTACAGTATACTGATGCGGTAACAGTCATTCCACTTGGTAGGAGTTCCCAGTGAATAATACCATGAATATCCCACCAAACGGACAGCATAACTTTTTTCGGGTGAGGCTCTGTTTTTGGTGCCTCTATTCCTTTTTCGTTTGGAGCTAGCCACTGACGTTTGCGTGTGTGATTTATATATAAGACCCATTTTTCATCTCCAGTGATAAGATGGTCCAACCAGTTGAATGTGCGGCGAAAAGACAGAAGTTGTATGCAGATATCGGCACGGCGGTTTAGTTGATCTCTATCAAGTTCGTGCGGTATCCAAACACTGTATTTGTAGTTTTTTCCCAACTCGTGTAAATGTGTTTCTATGGTGACATGAGAGCAGCCTAACTCGGTAGCAAGAGTACGACTCGTTAGCCTCGGATCTCCTTCAATTAAGGTTTTTAATTTGGCTACATCAATCTTCACCGGTCGACCAGACTTAGGTTGATCTGATAATGAAAAGTCGCCACTACGAAACCGCTGGAACCATCGTTTCGCCGTGGCCTCAGACACAACTTCAGGAGCAACACGCTGACATATATTACGCACTGCTTCGGCGGCTGAATGGCCAGACTGAAATTCATATAGTAAGCAATGCCTTACATGCACTTTTAATTCGTCCATTTTCTTTCTTATATTAGCTCGGCGACAGCTAGTGAATGACTGACGAGAAACTGTGCGACTCGCCCTTTATATACTTTCGACCATAGAAGATTCTAGAACTCTCTCATAAATTTTATGTGGAATTCAATCGATCGCTCATTACTTTCTTACCAACCCAATATATGGGGCTATCAAGGGCCTCCGGAGGTGGTGCTCCGCAAAGCGGACTGGTGCTGGTGGTGCTGTAGAAGTAAAGCGCGAGCGTACCTGCAGCCCACCGCCGCAGCACAATGGCGGCAGACGGGGGGGTTGTTTAGTGGGTAGACTTGAGGTCTCATTAGCCCCTTAACAAGGAGTCCCACATAACCACTCGGGTCTTTCCCCGTACCCGAGTGGTATGCGTAATGCATTTTCCCCCTCCTAAACAAAAAAAAAAGGTAGTTCAGAAACCGTCGGATACAAAAAGATTAATTAAGAACACTGTTTTATATAATGTTAATAATCCATATGTTTTTTTAAATATAAACATATAGATTTTTTTCCTTTTTTATTGTGGAACGTACCACTTTATAAATCGATAAACTGTTGTTGATAAACTGTTTTATATATTCCGAGCTTTTTAATTAAGTTGCTTTTCAGTAGAATTACTGAATTCGTGGAACGTGTGGTGGAACAATAAATAAATTATGTAGCTTTCCGTCACAAAAGGTTCCTTAATAAATGCTTTAATTGTCAAATATACATTTTGTAAATCTAATTAGACATAATGAAATAGGTGCAATTTAATTTTTAATGAATGTTAATTGTAAATTTTAAAAAAATTACAGAGTGATCATAATATCACTGACATCCTGTTTTCAGAAGTCTACCTAGAATGAATAGATAGTCTACCAGAGTCTACCGGACCATAGTTCTACCAGACCTCTTCATATAGGAAAAATAAATGTAACAGCTGAGTTCGTAGCAGGTGCACCAGCGTAGCGTTATTACTAATGCGGGGATTTGCCTACAAACCCTTTTCCCTTTCCCTTATAACTGGATTGTACAGAGAGATAAACATTACACGAACATCTGATTTTATATGGTAATAATCTAAATCTAGAATATATTTTGTGTGAACTGTTTAGATACCTACTACAAAAGCCAGCCTTATAGAAAACCAGCGTTGCGGAGTGTGCCATGTAGCCCATACCGTGACACCTATTAGCCGAGTAAGGACCATTTAGCGCACAACTTATAATTTTTTGTTTGTAACTCATAGTTTTAGTTTGAGATAGTACCCCTCGCCTTCGAGACAACGGGGTGTTGGGGGTCAGAGGCCATAGCGTTTATACAGGAGTTGGGACATAAGCTGAGAGAGAGGACCTCCGATGCTCGTGTGGGCTCGTACCTGGTGCAAAGGTTGTCCATTGCCATCCAACGTGGCAATGCGGCAAGTTTGATGGGCACCTTTGCACCCGGTACAGCTCGCGGAGGTCTTTTTGATTAGTTTATACATTTTAATTTAGTTTTATTTAAATTTTTCAAGGTACTTCAGTTAATTTTTATATTTTATTTGTTTAAGATTGTATGTACATACTAGTAACTTTTTATTTATTGAATAAATTTCATATCTCTTTTAAGATAGTTATTGATATGTATTTTGTGCTAATAAATGCTTTTTCTTTCTTTCTTTTCTTTAAAAGTATAAATAGATTCTCTCTCTTTTCGGTTGATAGAATTCCCGAGGAGCTAGAGTGTGATAGTTAGCCATAAGCTGACCAGTATTTACTGATTACACTGGTGAAACCAGTGGACTATCTCTACGCTGAATCATAATTCATAACGTACCTATATGCAACATGCTTTAATGGAGGTATAATAGAAAATCCATATTTTGAAGTACCGTCATAATCCTCCTTGCATTATACCGGCATTTGCCACGGCTCATAAGAGCCTGGGGTCCGCTTTGGCAACTAATCCCAAGATTTGGCATAGGCACTAGTTTTACGAAAGCGACTGCCATCTGACCTTCCAACCCGAAGGGTAAATTAGACCTTATTGGAATTAGTCCGGTTTCCTCACGATGTTCTCCTTCACCGAAAAGCGACTGGGAAATATCAAATGACATTATTGAAGTACCGTAATATTCTAAAATTACTGACTGATGATATACGATATCTATATGTTTAATCTATTCCTCATTCACTTGTTTAGCTGAGAGTACAAAGATGTTTGTGAAATCGTGAACTCATACACGTGGATGCAGTCTCACTGTTACATAGACTCCTTTTGTAAGTGCATCCTTTGTGATCAATTGTCCTGCTAAACAACGAATGAGGCATCCGATATGGTTTGAAGCCTAATCATGCAACAAATGACCAAGTACGGAATCTGTGAATCTAATCTTCAATTTTGTGTCACAATATTCATTGTCCTCCTTATTTGCGAACAGCCTATTAAATTTAATTTAGGCTGGTTTTAGTGCCACGCAGACCGTCTGCGCGGAGCGATCCGCACCGAACTAATATGTATAAAGTTCAGGGTGGCTAGCCGAATGGCACAATCGCTCAGGAAACGCTCACGAAACGAAGCGCTAGTAGATATCTATCTCTATCGCGCTTGCGTATTGGCGCGACAGAGCCAGCGACGTATCGCTTTCGTTTGGCGTCGGAGAAATGCCATTCGGCTACGGGGCCAGGGAGCGTTTTAGAGTGGCGCGGACGACAACATCAACTTCATACAAATTAGTCGCGCGGATCGCTCCGCGTGACACTAAAACCAGCCTTAAAGTGTCCCACAGGCGACCAGAGTACCCGGTTAGCGTACGCCACAATCGCTTACTTTTGTGAGCATATCGTAGTATGAGGATATCGCTCTTCTGTAATATCACGAGAACCACACTGCGTTTCAATCGCCACCAAAGACATATTATATAAGTCCATCTAGACAGATAAAAGTCTAAGAAAAAAACGTATTAAGCCTGTGTCAAGAGATGGCAGTCTATGCACTATGATTACACATTTTACTTCGACAGTAACTCTCTATAATACTCGATCCTCTTTGATCGCCACGTATCGTTTTGGACGTCAACGATTGTCACTTCGGCTAAGCCAGCAGTTCATCGAATGATATCAGGCTGTCCGTTAATAGCAAAGGCAACAGTGGCGTAGAACTGACAGACAGTTCCACGAATTGCCAATGGCCCCTTTATCCATCCACATGTCGCACGCTCCTCTGCTGGAAACTATGGAAGTTATGGTTTTTTTAGGGAGTGTTATCAAACTGAAAAACTAACTAAACATATTTGTTATTTCCATTTCCCACCACAGGTAATATTTTTCACATAGGTACAGTCAGCCAAAAAAGTGGTTTACCACTTTTCGACCTCATGAGTTTAAAATATGCATGCGTGAATAAATAATTTCATTTCATTTCATAGAGTGGAAAAGTGGTAAACAACTTTCTTGGCATAAGTTGCATAAGCATCCATTTATCGTTGGTCCCAAGTTTTTGCTTAGTACATATAACATTTTCGGGTACGGAACGAACCGTCAAAGGTCGGCGATGCACTTCATCGTCCTCCTTGCGTTATCCCGGCATTTGCCATGGCAGGGAATCTGGGATCCGCTTTCATAACTAATCCCAAGGTTTGGCGAAGGCGCTAGATTTACGAAAGCGACTCCCATCAGACCTTCCTACCCGAAGGGTAACCAGGCCTTATTGGGATTAGTCCGGTTTTCGCACGATGCTTTCCTTCACCGAAAATCACGACAAGCGATAATGTACGACTGGCAAATATCAAATGCAAAATGTCAATTGATTTTTGTAGTCGTACATTATTTATTATTATAATGTTATAAATACAGATACGTGAATCCTATGAGTTCACACGACATACCTTTTATTACAAACTAAGGCTTTATCTAAGGCATAATGTGTTTGAGAGCACTATTGTCTGTATAGGTAAATAGGGAAACATAAACATACGAGTACCTATATAAGGTGGTTGTGATTCTGAGTGACCACTCTTGTTGTCAAATTAACACGTTCGCGGACACTAGACGTTTTTAGACTTTCTGCAGCGTCTTGGTGAAGCGTCCACGAACGGATTAATTTATATTTAGAACCGTAATACCATACAAATCTCTAGGTCTGTAAATTATAATTCTAAACCTGCTAATAGTTTTGATTTCTTTATAAAATGAGGAAAATCTTTAATTGTTTAGCCAATTAGTAAAATCATTAGATTCCGTCGCTTAGACTAATGTAATTTTTATTTATCTTAATCAGACTTTTTGCCTCTTGCTGTTACTTACAACTGGGTCGGTATTTTCTCTTAGGCATCATACGGCATCAAGCATACAACCAAGATTAATAATCTTGTTTTTTTTTTACTTCTTTACATAAATATACTTAATAAGTATTTTCTAATTTGATTTCTAATAAACTAAGTTTATGTTTTTTTCAAAAGCAAAATGAAGTGTGGCTTCGTGCTGCTTTTTGTGATCGCGTCATCATCAGCCATGATGTCTCTGGTAGATTTATTCCGAAAGGAGTTTGAAGGTTTCAAGGTAAGTTTTGTATGGTTTTTGTGCTTTTGGTAAATTTTGCAGTCGATTTTTTTGCGCATGCCACCTACATTTCAAATACGAAGGCCAGCACCTGAGCCGGTCATTAGGCGTTAACAACAGGCTTCGTGAAAACAGTAGATATCTGGCCACACTGTTTTTTGGTAAGGCATTTTTTTTTTACACGCCTTAGTTGTGTATGCAGTTTGCACCAACGCGTGCGAGGTTGAAGTGTTCCTAATGAGATAATAAAAGGCAAACAAAACAAGCCCTTGTGTTCATTTCAATTTGCTACCGGACCTTCGTATTTGAAATGGAGTGTACTTAATTTAAATTGTATTCAACTTCTTGCCGTTTTGCTTTAGAAAATGCACAACAAGATTTACAAGTCAGCGGTAGAAGAAATGCGTCGCCTAGAAATATACGCTCTGAACAAATACAAGATAATCCAACACAACGAGCTGTTCGATCTAGGACTGGTCTCCTATAAGCTCAAAGTGAACAAGTACTCCGATATGGAGCATGAAGAGTTTAGCCAAATTATGAATGGACTCATCTACCATGCTGAGTGAGTAAAGTTCGCGTAATGGTGCGCGCCACCGCGCTATTGCGCTGTCCCTGTCACACATAACAGCCAGTGTGGGAGCGCCATAAAACGGCTGACAGATTACCGGGCCCCGTAGCCGAATGGTATTTCTACGCCGCGAAACGCCACCGAAACGCTGCAAAAAAGGTAGTCTGGCTCTGTCACGCCAATGGGTCATTTTTTTTTTCAAAGTTGTCCACCTCACTTTTTTTGTAACATTACGTACGTAGTATTTTTGACGCGATTAATACTCAGAATCGCGAGCTCTTTCGATCCTGATAGGAGAAAAAAAATGTCCCAAGATTTCCATATATTTTTTCGAACCTTCCATTCCGTTACCGCCATACAAAATGTATGAAAAGATGGTACACTTTTTTTCTCCTATTAGAATTGAAAGAGCTCGCGATTCTGAGTGAAAACCACATAAAAAATTCCAAATCCAAAAAAAAGTGGGGTGGACAACTTTGAAAAAAAAATGGCCCCAATACGCCAGAGCGATAGAGATAGATGGCTACAAAAGAGATAAACGTGAGCGTTTCGTTCGCGTTTGTGCATTCGACTACGCACACAGTCCCTCTAGCCAAAAGTACAATCGTTGACATTCCGTAGCGAACGATACGCAACTGAGTCTATCAGACCAATTCGGAAGAGCGACAGAAAGATAACTACAATATACGCTACGGAGCGTCCAAGATTGACTTTTGACTAGAGGGCCAGTTTGCCGGACTATCGTAAAAATCTTCACTTACAGTGGCGAATAACTGACAGATCGATATGGTCCAGCGCAATGGTGAGCTGCTGAGGGCCCCTATGACACGCTTAGGCTTTGCCTCAAACATTACAATAAGCGTACTATTCCATCTCGAAATTTCTAACCGAAACATGTTAAAATGAAGTTGATATGTTGTGTTCCACTATCTAGATTTTAAAAATTATATGTCGGTGCAAGGCATGAAAAACTTGATAAATCCGTCGTACGGATAGAACAAAATTGAACCACAAGACTGATATGTTCTAAATTCTAATTTCAGTAAAAAAATATCTCGACTTATCGAGTCCTTCACGCCCTCCACCGATACACATAGACAATAAAGTGTTAGATAGTTTCAACCAAAGCTACTTTTTGGGTAAACTTACTAATCTAATGTTCAATCCATAGCGACAATTCCACAAGTCACAGTTCACGTGTTACTAGAGCAGCCTCGAACCTTCCTGATCAGGTGGATTGGCGAGTAAAAGGAGCAGTGACGGCCGTGAAGGACCAGGGAAATTGCGGATCATGTTGGGCTTTCAGTACTGTGAGTCAAACCTAGAATATACATACATATAATCACGCCTGTATCCCATAAAGGGGTAGGCAGAGCACATGAACTACTAAGTTTCAGCGCCACTCTTGGCAAAAAGGGGTAGAAAGAAATCCAAATTGTGACATACATAGTGACAGGTTGCCAGCCTCTCGCCTACGCCACAATTTAACCCATATCCCACAGTCGACTTCTACGACACTCACGGAAAGAAAGGGGGTGGTGAAATTCTTAACCCGTCACCACCTAGAATATAATATGTCAAAGTCTATGACAGTTAACTAAAAACTAAACTGCTTAACTACTTTTAGTACTCATTACACACTCTTAGGAGAAAATAAATTCAAGCCAATATCTTATAACGCTGTAAATGTCCTAGTCGAACTTTAATATATGTCAAATGAGTAGGTATTCGATAGATATTCGATAGAGACATAGATCGGATGGGTCCGTTTTGACTTTAAGACACTGACAGATCGGTATCATATCGTAATGACATCTTACTCGCATCTTTTTCGTATGTATACAGCAGTAAACACGATTATCTGTACCGACAAAAGACAATTTAACAACTAATACATTTTTTTTCTACTGACAATGTCCAAACATTGGATGAGCAGCCCACTAACTTTAGAACCTTTAAAACTTTGTCAACTAGGTATTAAATGTTCTAACTCCGATAACTGACTTTGTAAACAGACGGGCGCTCTCGAAGGGCAGGTCTACATCAAACACAACCGCTTGACGTCCCTATCGGAGCAGAACCTGGTCGACTGTGCGGGCAACTACGGATGCCATGGCTGCCAGGGCGGGTGGATGAACAGTGCCTTCTCCTTCATTAAGGACAATGGTGGGATTGACACTGAGGCTTCGTATCCTTATGAGGCGAAGAATGATCAATGCAGGTAAAACTCAATATCCTTCTTGCGTTATCCCGGCATTCGTCACGACTCATGGGAGTCCTGGGGTCCGCTTTGACAATGCAGGTAGCACTGAAGCATGTATTCAAACACGGATTCTTTTTATCTGCCAACGATATACACTATAAAAGTGTCCAATATACACACTTGCACCAACGAAATTGGTGGGTTAAGTTAACCCACCATTTTTATTGGTGTAAGTGGCCCTAAGAGTGCTATACTCGTGGCACTAAACTCAGTCTCCCACTATACTAATTATAAATTCAACTGTTTCGAGCGTCAAATTACCATCAACGTCCACTTAGGTTTCACTCGAGCATCTTAATATATCTACAAGTAAAGCTTATGATTTTGGATTTTCCGATGTTGGCGAAGCTCTCAAAGATTACACCAGCGGATCTCAACTCTTTCACACGTGTGGCTAGATTGAACAGTCGTCGTAACTTTTACATACTTCCATTCCTTACTTGCTAACCAGTAATAAAAAAACACTTTTGTAAAATATAAACATGTCCAGTAATTTTGGACCAATTATGTACGTTTTAATAAATTTGAATCCTGTAGGTATAATGCCCAGAATTCGGGCGCTACAAACAATGGATACAAGACGATTCCCAATGACGAAGAGAAACTGAAGGAGGCAGTAGCAAACATTGGGCCTATAGCAGTAGCCATAGACGCAGGACACGCATTCCAGCACTACTCAGATGGAGTGTACTATGAAAAGGATTGCTCTTCTTCTAAACTCAATCACGGGGTAAGTTTAACGACATGGCAGCGAAGAACTCGTCTGTTTTTCCTCAAGATGTGTGAAATCGGCGCAGTATCTTTTATCTTTCAGTCTTCTTTGTGTTTTCTCTTTCAGTCTTTCCAAAGTCCAAAGTTTTTTCTCGTTTTCTCTTTTACACAATCCACGAATCGTTTATAGGGTCTACACTTCGCTATTCGTTCATCATCATTATCATCCTTTGGAATTTTATTCCCGTTGTTACTACTTACAAACTTAGCCATATTTGCAAATTTTTCGTAACATCCATCTGCAATATCCCCATTTCCACTGCGTACACTAACTATTATTTCACCTGTACCTTCACGACCATAAGCCTTTTTGTCTTCGTCCAATTTCCCTTTAAACAACCAAGAAACTAGGTAATTATGACATTTTGATATACAAGCCGAAAGTTCATGATTTGAATGACCTTTCAATGTCACTATTACTGCGCGAATATCAATGCTGACGTTTTTGACATTTGCTGTAGCTAGTTTCATTTCAATAGAAAAGGACAAATACATCTACAGACGTCATCGTGCGTCCGCGTCTTCGAACGTGATAAGTACCTAGTATCTTTTAAAGTTAATTTAAGCCCCGTTTATATAATGAATCCTTTTATTTATTACAATTTTATAATATAGTAACTTTTACAGGTTTTGATTGTGGGCTACGGAACCGACGCAACCGGCGGAGACTACTGGCTCGTGAAGAATTCCTGGAGCAAGGGGTGGGGCAAGGACGGTTACATCAAGATGGCGAGGAACCGTAACAACAACTGCGGCATCGCTAGTGCCGCTTCTTATCCTACTGTGGATTAATGTGGAACCTAATGTAGTTGGGGAAGTTTGTATAAGTCAACTGAGGTAAAAGCGTCTTTAAAGATATCTTCTAAGTAGAACATTTTAAACAACAGCAATCCATCTTGCTCAAAATATGACCACGGATCTTGGAATGTAGTTGACTATATTTTCAAAAGATGCATTTATACCCAGTGACCCATAAATTTTACCTCAGTTGACCTGACGACCTTTTTTTTATAAATAAGTACCTTTATTTTCATAAATGTAACATCGCAATCAAAATATAATTTAAATCATAAACGTCGCGTCGTCTTTGCTGGAAAATTTAGACCCCTGGGAAATTAGTGGTAAAATCAATAATTAGTTATTCCAATTTGGAATTCATAAATAAAATCAGACTATTCAAATTGTATTTTATTCTCGTTTCTGTTAGGTACCCTAGCTGCATACAATAATTAATCAGACTATTAGTTGTTCTGAGCTAGTACGACTTTGAATAACTTTGTAGGCAATTAATGAATATGTCGATATACTAGGCATACTAAAAACTTATGATTTAGGGTTCCGTACCGTACCAAAAAGGTACAAAAGTTTAACAGCTCGTTAGTAGAATTCATCCTGTTGTTGCTTTGATTTGTCAAGGAAGGTTCATAAGACAAAAGGACGGAAGGAAAAATGGATGGACGGACGAAGAGCAAAGTAAGGCTATAAGGCTTCCGATTTTTGAGGTAAAAAACCTAAAAACAATGGTAATCACTAATCTTTTAAAAAATAAAAGCTAATGTATATAAAACAGATTACTATTGAAATGTTCTGTTACAAGTTACAACTAAGACAAGCCAAAAAATGGATTAGTTTCTTTTTTTCCTTTAGGAGCGATTATTTCCGAAAGTATGAATATTATCAAAAAACGATTTTAGTAAACCCTTATTCATTTTTAAATACCTATCCAACAATATATCACACGTTAGGATTGCAATGAAAAAAAAATCACTCCCCACTTTACGTGTAGGGGGTACCCTAATAAAACATTTTTTTCCACTTTTTATTTTTGCACTTTTTCGGCGTAATTAATATACATATTGGTACCAAATTTCAGCTTTCTAGTGCTAACGGTCACTGAGATTATCCGCGGACGGACGGACGGACGAACAAACAGACATGGCGAAACTATAAGGGTTGTTGACTACGGAACCCTAAAAATAGGTGCATAGGATATGTCTTAAGTGCGAACTTTGCCGTCGACTCTGTGGTCAAAACAAAACTGCCATCTATCGCACCAGCTGGTCTAGCGGAAATGACAATGTAAGAGCAGATAAGGGGATGGGTGGTAAAAAAATAAATCTGCTTATGTAATACTTGAACGGCCCCTTGCTAAAAATCTTGTTTCATTCACTTGGTGGCAAAATTTGTTTGAAACCCTCGCTATATATGCTCAAGATTCCACTTTTCACACCACCCGCTACACTCGCGGATATATATCGCGCACTATATGGGAACTTTTCACTTGGAAACTTATACCTCCTTTTTTTGAAGTCGGTTAAAAAATAAATACCTAACTACTATAAAGCCACAGGTGTTGGAAAAGCATAATGAACTAGAAGAGATAACCTAATGGCGGCTTGCTTGGGATAAGTTAACGAGGGCGCTAATTCTTAAACCAAAAAGTTTTGTAATTAAAATGGCAAAAATGTAATCAATGGCTTGTATTTGTATTTAAGAACAATATTATGTCCCTTTATTATTATTCATTTAAGATCACTTATACTTGTAAAATTTCTTGCTGATGCTTAGTTCCTTTCCGATACAACATGTCGTTTTGAAGTTCCTAAATCATATAAAGTATATACACCGTGTTTTGTGAGCGTGTCGGGCCACGCTCAGTGTAGGGCTCCGTAGTTTTCCGTATTTTTCTCATAAACTAATGAACCTATCAAGTTCAAAACAATTTTCCTAGAAAGTCTTTATAAAGTTCTACTTTTGTGATTTTTTTCATATTTTTTAAACATATGGTTCAAAAGTTAGAGGGGGGGGGACGCACTTTTTTTTCCTTTAGGAGCGATTATTTCCGAAAATATTAATATTATCAAAAAATGATCTTAGTAAACCCTTATTCATTTTTAAATACCTATCCAACAATATATCACATGTTGGGGTTGGAATGAAAAAAAATATCAGCCCCCACTTTACATGTAGAGGGGGTACCCTAATAAAACATTTTTTTTTCATTTTTTTTTATTTTTGCACTTTGTTGGCGTGATTGATATACATATTGGTACCAAATTTCAGCTTTCTAGTGCTAACGGTTACTGAGATTATCCGCGGACGGACGGACGGACGGACGGACGGACGGACGGACAGACAGACATGGCGAAACTATAAGGGTTCCTAGTTGACTACGGAACCCTAAAAATGAATAAGGGTTTACTAAGATCGTTTTTTGATTATTTTCGGAAATAATCGCTCCTAAAGGAAAAAAAAGTGCGTCCCCCCGCCCCTCTAACTTTTGAACCATATGTTAAAAAAATATGAAAAAAATCACAAACGTAGAACTTTATAAAGACTTTCTAGGAAAATTGTTTTAAACTTGATAGGTTCAGTAGTTTTTGAGAAAAATAGGGAAACTACGGAACCCTACACTGAGCGTGGCCCGACACGCTCTTGGCCGGTTTTTTTTTTGTTTTCCGTTAAATTCGACACGTCGTTAGGGGTGTTACCAGGAACCACCCTGTATATCACTTTTAGTTAAATTTGCAAAAAAACATTTTTCATCGATTCCATACATAATAAATGAATTAATTAGTGTGAGAGACCCTTAAGAATAATATTCAAGTTAGTGTCAAGTGGTTGACGGCACATGTCAAAACAAATAACATTAGGAAGTGGTAAAAGCTGTCACACACGTGTTCATTAATTATTTTAATTACTCAATAACCGTAAGAGGTAAGACGCTAGTTTCTTAGAGAAATTAATTGTATTTGATCTAAAGAACCTTCCCTTAAATTTAACGGAATTCAATAAAAACAGGGTGTATATCAATAATTTTTAGAGCCACTTGCACCAATGAAAATCGGTTATCCCGAGGGTTAACCCACCGTTTTGTATGGAAATCGACAGATGTTAAGTGGTGGTGTTAAACCCTGAGTTAAGTGGTTGGTGCAAGTGGGCCTTAAAGGTCTAAGTTTCATGGTTATAAAGTGTCAACCAGTCCATAAATAATTTAATGGTAAGTTTTATTCGGTTGTCTACGAGTAGGTACACCACACCAAGTACCCATAACTCAATTCTGCCAACATACCAGTCGTCGACAGCGTTCTGTCACCAGCCAACGCTCAGGCGAATAAATCACGAGCATAGATAGTAGACACCCCTAGATGACGCATTTGTGACGTCATCATAGCACCCCTTCCATTACGGCAATACATGACTGACAGAGTTAGCGAGAAAAGGCGGTAACACGGTAGGTACTTGAAAGAGGTAATTGAAGGTCGAGTACAGACAGTATCTACATCTGTCTCTTTAAGTGTATGAGTGTATGATATGCTTCATGAGAGTGTGGAATTGTGGATCGACGAATGGGAGCATGACAAAAGGTTATTTACGTTTTGCTTCCTCTCGGTCTATATTTTTTTATATGTCTATGTTCACGAGCTCTTGTTCCAGCATTTATTTGTTTGGTTTCGAAATGTCCGCTTAAAGTGAGTTATTGCTGTTCTTAATTTAAATTAAATTGTGAACGTCATTGATATTTAATTTGCTGCGTCTGCTTTAAAATGAAAACAATTAAGACTGATAAATTTTAAATACTGTGCGAAGAACCTTGCATTGCCTGAAATGTTTTAATTTTATTCGGTATTCACTTTATGGTAACACGAGTAGGAGTTATTCATCAAGTGGAGCATTGGTGTTGACCTGTTGACTGGTGGAATTTTCTCTGACATTTTTATATCAGATGATATTTGCCTATCGTTTTTCGACAGTAACATTGTGAGAAAACCGGACTAATCATAATAATGCGTAGATTGCTTAGTTTATCCTATGTATGGGTTCGTGGCTCAAGATGGCAGTGGCTTTAGAAAAAACAAGTGCCTGTGCCAATTGCAGACATGGGTTGCGTTGCTCATATGTATAATGGCGAGGAAGGATCTTAAAGACTATGCACCTCTGGCCCCGCAGCCAAATGGCATTTCTACGACGCAAAACGAAAACGAAACGCCGCGAAAGGTAGTCTGGCTCTGTCGCGTCAATACGCAAGAGCGATAGAGATAGATATCTACGAGCGGTTCGTTTCGTGAGCGTTTATGCCATTCGGCTACGCACGCTGGGGTATAAATAATACGACAGGCAACAGCAACAAAATCATGTCATCAATATGTTCCAGGGATTACATGCCAAGCGGATGCCTGCTCTCATGATCCGTGGCATAAAACCGGGATAACGCCAGGATAATGAGTTATTCCCCAAACGTATTACAATAATAGACATCTTCGGACCCTAATAAAGTAAGCGATTGTCAGGTATCTATCGGGTCACGGATGAATCGATAGCCATTTGCAACGACGGTGGGACCATTGCTCCTTGACACACGATATATCAACGCACGCTACTCACGTCAGTAGTGATGTGCTAAAGAGACCCAAATCTAGAGAGTTTTTGACGCAGTTTCTATGGCTTGTTTGCTCTACCGTTTGACAGTTACTCTGATTCAAACACAGTTAACAGACACATCATCATCACGCGGCAGAGGTCTATGGAACTTCTCATGCATTAAAATTTAGCGAACGTTTTGACGGCGACAGACTGTTTGGTGCAGCCGACACTAAGTCTATGCCAGGGTATCGATACAGGTAACATCCCAGATAAACAGCCGACCCATACTCCAAGGCAGCAACGTCATTCCGTCAGGCCTCTTGCCATCAACCCGTTCAGTTTGAGGACGGTCGGCACTTTGGCAATAACATGGACCCTGTAGTCGAGGTATTCTTCCAGAATTTCGCGGCTGCATGAGGGACCGTGGTAGCCAAGACTATCAACCATAACTCCGCACTGATACCGATGGGGCATATTTGTTGATGCGTCCATTCTGACACAGGTGGCCAACCGGAATGTGGTATAGTCCAGCTAGTAGTCGTTTTTAGTATACATTCTAGAATCAAAAACATTTCAGTGTACCATCACTACAAGTCACAAGTACTAGGCTCTAACATTTCACTCCCACCTCTGAAAACTGAACTTTACGGAGAACAAAACAAGTTTATTTTTGCACTAACTTGCGACGTTGATATTGGGCATGTGTCCCGCAGGGCACATTGATTTATAACAGCCACTCCAGACCCTTCATTAGTGAAGATAACACGCTAACGTTTACATATTTCACAAGCTTATTACGTATTAACTGACAGATGAGTTTTATATGATACTCGTATAGCAAAACATTGTACCCAGCAATCATCTTTTGTTTAATCATTAAGTGTTATTGCTATATTAACACTATTTCTCGCGCTTTGTACACATATTTAAAGTCATTCACAAGCCGAACGTGATTAATTAACATCATTTTACCTTTTTTCCGACATTTCAAAAGGTAAAATAATGGTAATATATATTTATCTTCAATTGTCACTATACTCACAGGCAAACCTTAAGAAAGTATGTCACAATCCTGAAAATGTTTTTTTTTTTAATAAAATATTGCTTAAATATGAATTTTATAAAATTCCTCTTAGACGTATACCTACTAGTAAATAAAAAAGAAAGTAACTAAATGAAGAATTTATTTTTGCTGCAGTGCATAATGTAGGATGAATAAATAAATAAATATTGGGGACACTTTACACAGATCAACCTAGCCCCAAACTAAGCAAAGCTTGTACTATGGGTGCTAAGCGACGATCTACATACTTAAATAGATAAATACATACTTATATACATAGAAAACATCCATGACTCAGGAACAAAATATCAGTGCTCATCACACAAATAAATGCGCGGCTTAGCAGGCAGGGTCACTACCAACTGAGCCAGACCGGTCGTCAAAAGGTAAAGGTCATGAGGTATCATAAAGATGTATCCTTTGCTTGCTAAGCGGCACTTATGATTGATATTATATTTATAAAAAAGTATATTAAGACATGACTTTATAACACTATTACAGTATGTGGGTGTTAAACAGAAAAAATTAATACATTCATTCACATACCGACATTATAATATCCTTCAGTAAAGAGAAAACAAAATATTAATGAAGGTGAGTAATAAAAATACCACCTATTTCTCTTAACATGTCTTCCTCGGAAGCGTATAATTTTGGGGCACATTCATCATTATGAATCAACATTATTATGCCCCAGGGTAGGGAAATACTGCAATAATCTTATTAAGTAATGGCCCTCTCGCTGAGCACAGATTTCTGGGAAAATGGTAAGTAGGTAGGTAGTAGTAAGTAGTTCAGAAACCGTCGGATATAAAAAGATTAATTAAGAACACTGTTTTATATATTCCGAGCTTTTTAATTAAGTTGCTTTTCAGTAGAATTACTGAATTCGTGGAACGTGTGGTGGAACAATAAATAAATTATGTAGCTTTCTGTCACAAAAGGTTCCTTAACAAATGCTTTAATTGTCAAATATACATTTTGTAAATCTAATTAGACATAATGAAATAGGTGCAATTTAATTTTTAATTAATGTTAATTGTATATTTAAAAAAAATGATAGAGTGATCATAATATCACTGACATCCTGTTTTCAGACGTCTACCTAGAATAAATAGATAGTCTACCAGACTCATATAGAATTTCTCAGAAGAAATTTTTGTTATTTGTAGTATTTTCAGTCAGAAAGAATTGTTATTAATTCGATTGACGTCATGCAGACAATCTATAGATTAACATGGTTAATGTTGTTTTTGCCTGATAAAGTGAAAGTATGTTTTAAAAATGTTTTTTGTGGTTTTCAAGTCGTGATAAAATAATTATGGTAATATTTTTTCTCGGTTAATTGGACTGTAATTAATAATATAAGATAGACTTTAAAAAAGGGTCAAGTACATAGCCTATTAAGGGACACACTATTGTAATCCAAGGTCTTTTGTGTTACCATATGTTCATTGTGAATAAACGATTTCATTCATTCATTCATTACATTACAGATTTTCACGACCGGTCTCGCTAAGTCGGTAGTGACCCTGGCTGCTGAGCCGCGGCCCTGGGTTCGAATCCTGGTAAAGGCATTTATTTGTGTGATGAGCACAGATATTTGTTCCTGAGTCATGGACGTTTTCTATGTATAATAGTATTTATTTGTATATTATATATATCGTTGTCTGAGTACCCACAATACAAGCCTTCTCTTCTTGAGCATAGGTACCGTGGGGCTTAGTCAATCTGTGTAAGAATGTCCTTTAATAATATTTACGAGTATTTCATTTATTTCATGTCACAATTTGGATTTCTTTCAACCCCTTTTTGCTCAGAGGCCTACCCCTTTATGGGATACAGGCGTGATTATATGTATGTATAAGTATGTACGAAATTTCATCAGACAAAGTCTCCATGAAATGTCAACAGCAATTCGCCCTTCTTCAGATGCCGCATATCTTTTAGCCATGGAACGCCATAATTATGTTTTCTACTTGTTCTGTTCTTTATTATCTGGTTTATGGAGGCACGCGGTGGCGAGGTGAGTGGAGCGGCGGCAAGCAGCGCGACAAGCAATTTCGCGGCCGTCAGAACTGTGCCGTGGCCGAATGGCATTTCTGCGACGCGATACGAAAACGAAACGCCGCGAAAGGAAGCGCCAATACGCAAGAGCGATGGAGATAGATATCTACTAGCGTTTCGTTTCGTGATCGTTTGTGCCATTCGGCTACGCACCCTGCAGGGTTAGCACATGATCGCCGCGAGATAGACCCATCCTTATGTCATTAATAAAGTTAGAAGAAGACGTATCATCTATCTCGCGGCGACATACTCCCGCGGCCATCATGTGCTAGGCCTACTGGTCCATTAATTCTACACTACACATTTTGATCGTGCCGGGCGACGCACAACTCATCGCCCGCGGTTTTGAGTACATCCTCTAAATAGGTGGTGGTATTATGACGAAAAGCTGATCTAAGCGCACGGCAGTGCGCAGGACGAGTTCCAGCAACAGGCCGCGCGCATGCCGTGCACTATTGAGACGAACTTGGTATTAGGGGAACCTTTAACTACATATGTGTCACATTTTTTGAAAGAATGTGTTAATGTCTTATCTATTTCCAATACAAATTTTATTAAAGGATCGACCTCTTCATATAGGAAAAAATAAATGTAACAGCTGAGTTCGTAGCAGGTGCACCAGCGTAGCGTTATTACTAATGCGGGGATTTGCCTTCGAACCCTTTTCTCTTTCCCTTATAACTGGAATTGTACAGAGAGATAAACATTACACGGACATCTGATTTTATATGGTAATAATCTGAATCTAGAATATATTTTGTGTGAACTGTTTATATACTACAAAAGCCAGCCTTATAGAAAACCAGCGTTGCGGAGTGTGCCATGTGGCCCATACCGTGACACCTATTAGCCGAGTAAGGACCATTTAGCGCACAACTTATAATTAGGGTTCCGTACCAAAAATAATTGGTGCGACTCTGTCCGTCTGTCTGTCCGTCTGTCACATTGTTAAATATCTCGAGAACTACTTATGCTATCGATATGAAATTTGGAATAGTTATAAACATTGTGAACCTCTACAAGTTGAAAGTATTTTTTTTTAATTAATTAATATAAATGATAGAAAATGGACAAAATGAAAGGGAGGCAAACTGAAAATTTCAAGTAACTAGGTCAAGTGGGGTATCGTTAGAAAGAGCTCAAATTGTACATATCAAAACTATTTTTTATAATTTTTTGGTTGTGGAAAAAAATGTTTTTTGAAGGAAAATGAAAAAAAAAATACCGTTCCCCCCCTTATCTCCGAAGTTTACCAACATAAATGTATGAAATTTTCACCAAACATGGGTATTATAATGAATATTACAGGAAAAATAAAATCGTATACGTATCTTGAAAACTTTTTTATTTATTTATAAAATACCTTTCAGATTTACATTTTCAATTTCAACACTCTTGCGGGTGTTTATTGTACCTGTATTTTTTAACAAAATAACAATGAAATTACCTGCTTTCAAATAGAGGCAAAATGGTTAAAATCGGTTCACGCAATAAACAATTATTCCATAAAAATCATCTTCCATACTAGCTGGCGCGCATTAGTTTACTCAATTTGCCGATAGATGTCGCTGTACGTTGAACGCTCATTTCCTACATCGCGTTTTTCCTGATATAATGAGGTCGGTTCAGGAGCGTCGATGCGACATGTCGTAAGTCGTAAACTATTGAAGCCGAATGGTCTTGATTTTATTTGGACGTTGTCTACCAATAAAATTGTATATTAAAATATTACTTGTCATGTGGGAAATTGAGTCTTGAGGGATTTAGTAAAATCTGTAGAGTTCTATGAATAACATTTTGATGATTCAACTATTGAAAGTTTGTACGGAACCCTCGGTGAGCGAGTCCGACTCGCACTTGACCGGTTTTTTTTTGTTTGTAACTAGTTTTAGTTTGAGATAGTAACCCTCGCCTTCGAGACAACGGGGTGTTGGGGGTCAGAGGCCATAGCGTTTATACGGGAGTTGGGACATAAGCTGAGAGAGAGGACCTCCGATGCTCGTGTGGGCTCGTACCTGGTGCAAAGGTTGTCCATTGCCATCCAACGTGGCAATGCGGTAAGTTTGATGGGCACCTTTGCACCCGGTACAGCTCGCGGAGGTCTTTTTGATTAGTTTATACATTTTAATTTAGTTTTATTTAAATTTTTCAAGGTACTTCAGTTAATTTTTATATTTTATTTGTTTAAGATTGTACATACTAGTAACTTTTTATTTATTGAATAAATTTCATATCTCGTTTAAGATAGTTGTTGATATGTATTTTGTGCTAATAAATGTGGAGGGTCACGTGACGTACGTCACAACTGTCATACGCACTTTACGTTCGCTCCGTGATTTTAATTTTAAACACAAGTAATACGTGTGTTTTAACAACTCCGCTCGCAATATACATTAGCCCTAACATCAGTGTACGTACTTAAAGTAAACAATTGTTTGTTGTGCAAATAATAACACAGTTTAGGAACAGTGAAATATCAGTGACAAATAAAAATCATCTGCGCGGTCAGCTGACCGGTGACAGCCAATCAGCTGTGCGTGTGCCTTATCGTTGTGCGAGTGATACGCACTGGAAAGTAATCCCTATTTCTAGTGCGCGAAGTTTGGAATTACCATGGCAAGCTGCGGTGGTTGCTTCAGTAAAATAACGGACGGAAGATGTTTGAAATGTCGCAACTGCCAAAAAATGTACGATTTCATGTGTGCAAATGTGACTGAGGACTATTTCGATTGCATGGGCCCCGACCAGAGATATTCCTGGAAGTGTGTGGAGTGTAGAAGCGCGGAGCCCAAGTCAAACAACACAAACACGCCCGTACGCGGCCATGATCCGGCGGGCCAGGCAAATATTAATATGTGTAGGGGCTCGCGGACACTTGGCTTCATGAGCCCGGTCGGGCCCGAAGGCGACAGTTCCAACCGACGTCTGCTGTACAAGGCCCGGGAGCTGAAGCAGCAATACTCCTGGCGGTATGTCTGGACCCGCGACGGTAAAATCTTCGCGCGGCAGCAGGCGGGGACGGCTTCGCCTCGATACCGCATACGGACGGAAACGGATCTAGACCGTGTTTTTGGACGATAATCAGTTTGTACGCCATTTCAATTCCCTATCATTTCTAATGACCATTATTCGCACGCATATGTCATTGCCACTGTCGCCGCTGGTTAATCAAACATTTAAAACACGTGCACTACACAAACACAAAACGTACACATATTACACTTTCTATTTTAACATGAACTCTTGGTTACAGTTTGTATGCTACATATTAATTCACTTGTACTATATCTCATCTTATTCTGTGCGCGACACTATATTATATAATCATTCACCGACATACACTTTTGCACAAATAACCTCAAATCCATGCTTACGTTCCCCGCGCCTGGTTGCAGTACTAGCGATGCAAAACCGGTTCCATCTTAGTAACTGCTCGCTTATATTTA
Source organism: Leguminivora glycinivorella (assembly GCF_023078275.1). Lineage (NCBI taxonomy): Eukaryota > Metazoa > Arthropoda > Insecta > Lepidoptera > Tortricidae > Leguminivora > Leguminivora glycinivorella. Next base: position 15,486,654 of record NC_062979.1, on the reverse strand, counting down.
CAAATTATAAAAGTGAATAAAAATCATCTAAGAGTAGGTTTGTACAACGCGGGCTCATTAGGCACGAACCACGATAACTTTATAGCAACTTGCACTCGATTAGATATGGATATGTTAGCCATTAACGAGACTTGGTTAAGAGGGGGGGATGAATGTCGTGCACCGGTACTACCGGGGTGTAGGCTGCGACACACTCCGCGACCACAGGGTTCTCGCTCACGGGGTGGCGGGGGTCGGCTTTTACATAAAACGTAATGTGACTGCCCGCAATTTGCCACATCCCATAGATCCCAAACACAAAACGGTTGAACAAATGTGGGTACATATGTCGATTCAAGGGAAAAAAATAGTGATAGGGACAGCATATCGCCCACCATGGTTGGATGTTGACCTATTTTTAGACGCCATATCCGACACTATTAGCTCTTTGACTTGTTATGACCACATCATTTTGCTAGGGGATTTTAATATTAATTTACGTAGTAATGACATTAAAACAACTAAGTTTAACCATTTTTTGACTACTTTTAATTTGACACAATTAGTAACAGAGCCAACACATTTCACAAATACCAGTCAGACATTGATTGACGTGGTTTGCACCGATTTGAATGCCAAAAAAATAATTACGGAGCATGTAGGGTCATTATTTGGGCACTGTATGGTTATGTGCGAATTCACTATTAAGCGGAACAAACCTAAGCCCCATACTATACTGCATAGGCCGCTTAATGACATAAATAGTTCGTTTTTTGACAATGATCTGCGTAATGTGAGTTGGGATCTGATGTCTGTTTTACCGAATGTTAATGATCAGGTGGAAGTATTGACTAAGCATATAGTATTTTTATTTGACTTGCATGCGCCCATAAAAACATCTATAATAAGGGGCCCTTCATATCCATGGATCACTGACACAGTGAAACTGATGATGCGTATGCGTGATCAAGCTGCCTCAGAGTTTCACAAGACAGGTCATGAGAGTAAAAGGTTTTATTATAAGGATTTAAAATCACTAGTAAATAAGGCCATATACAACGAGAAGTCTGCTTTCTTTAACCATAACATTAATAATAAAATAAAGGAACCAAAAGCACTTTGGAAAAATCTTAAATCTATCATTTTGCCCAAAGATTGTAAGGACTTGCCATCTACTTTCAGTGATCCTGATATTATAAACAGACACTTCTTAGATTTACCTGTTATTTCACAGGTGACGATTTCACAGCTGACATATTTTGAATTCCATAGTTACAACCAGTCTGTATTTCACATTGAACCAATTACGCCTGATATTTTACTAAAAACTGTCTCAACACTGAAGTCTAATGCAGAAGGCCATGATCTAATTAATTTAAAAATGCTTTTAATGACATTTCCTGGTACTTTGGATTTACTGACTAATATTATTAACACCTCCATTTTAACCTCTACTTTTCCTGACATCTGGAAAGTAGCTATTGTGAGACCGCTGCCAAAAAACACTAACCCATCTGAATTAAAGGACCTGAGGCCCATCAGCATATTACCTTGCATATCCAAAATAATGGAGAAGATAGTTTGTACACAGTTAAATGCTTATATTGAGAAAACCGCTATCTTACCAGATGTACAATCGGGCTTCAGGAAGGGCCGCAGTACAGTAACTGCCCTGCTTGACGTGACGGATAACATACTGGACTCACAAGACAAGGGTATGTGCACACTGCTTGTATTGCTTGATTTTTCGCGAGCATTTGATTGCATTGATATAGATCTTCTACTTTCAAAGTTGAGTTACTACGGGTTCGACAACAGTGCACTGCGTTGGTTTCACAGCTATCTAAATGAGCGGTACCAATATGTAAAGCTGTGTTCCAGTGATGGAACGATAAAGGTCTCAGGTAAAGCGGCCCTCCAGAGAGGTGTTCCACAGGGATCAATACTTGGTCCAATCTTATTCATATTGTATACAGCAGACATCGGAACCCGCATCACACACTGCAAATATCATATTTATGCGGATGACATTCAAATATACATCTCTTGTAAACCTACTCAAATTGACGATGCAATTGAAAAACTTAACATTGACTTAGCAAACATAGCGTCCTGGGCTTGTGACAACAGTTTAATACTAAACCCATCCAAATCAAAATATCTTATCTTCGGCACAGAAAATCAGTTGAAAAGCCTCGGGCGCGTTAGAGATATAATGCTATCTGATGAACCAATAGAAAGAGTATTTGAAGCTCGTAATCTAGGCTTAATCATGGACAGCAAACTTAGGTTTGAGAAACATGTTGCTGAATGTGTTAGTAACTGTTTTTATAGGCTCAGGGTACTATATAACATACGACCTTTTCTTAATGAAACCTTGCGTATTCAGTTAATTGAAACACTTGTTTTGTCAAAATTAAATTATATGGATATAGTGTATGGTCCACGACTCCTAGCAAAAACAAGGCGTCTTATTCAGCGAGTACAGAATGCATGTGCTCGCTTCTGCTTTAACATCCCACCTAGAGGCCATGTTACACCATTTCTGAATCAGCACAGTGTTCTTAAAATGCTTCATCGACGCAAACTACATCTTGCATGTCTTCTTTTTGGTGTTATAAAGCACAAATCGCCATCCTATCTATTCGAGAAGTTGTCGTGGAAGTCCACCCGCAGCTCACTTGGGGCACGTAATTGTAGTGTACAGTTGGTGACACCTCGACATTCTTCAGCAGCCTTTCGTGGGAGCTTCCGGTACATGGCAACCAAGTGCTGGAACAATATTCCACCACCTCTCAGGAACCTGCAAAATTTATTAAGTTTCAAAATTAAACTCAAATCACTCACACTTCAACACCAGCGGCAACAGGAAGCTTTAACCCATGATACAAGTTTTTGTTAATTGTCTTATAAATAAGCAAGTACTTAATATTAATATAGTTACCTGTTATACTATCCTCTCTTCTTTATCACTAAATGTTTATTTACTGTATTGCACTTTTAAGTTTTATTGTATTTCTCCTCCTTTTTTTTCCATGTTGTGGCACCCACCTCGCCAAGTTTAATTGTTTAATTGTTATATTTTTTAAGTACTCGCAGCTGATTTTCTTTCTTTCTCTTTTGTGTACAACGCAAATCCAGGCCTGTTTCATGGTTAGTTTTAAAAACTTACTTGAACACATTTCTATGGGCTCTTTCATGCCTATATTTGTAACACACATCTACTAGTAATTATGTACTTTGCACCTTAATATTTCTTATTTAAGATATTGTCATACATAATGTTGTACATATACGAGTGAAATGTTCCACATTGTTGTATAAGTCATTAGCACGCTGTATGACCTGACCGGCTATTTTATTATTAATTATGTTAAAATGTACCTACACCTACCCGCACTCTAGATGGCGCTGAACACCGCCTCGCAATTGTGGCCGCGTTCAGATGTTTTAGAAGGGCAGGTCGTTCAGCTGCGTTCGTGGCCCACTAACATGGTCTCGCCGGAAGATCAGCGCTGACCCCCGGGTCAGCATTTATGCTGAGGCGGGACCATTTCGTGGTAAACCATTTTTTTTTTATCTCATCACTTATTAGAATTATATATAATACTTATGTATATTAATTGTGTTTACCATTGAATAAATTATTGAATCTGAATCTGAATCTGAATCTGAATCTGAAATGCTTTTTCTTTCTTTCTTTCTTTCTTTTCTTTAAAAGTATACATAGATTCTCTCTCTTTTCGGATGATAGAATTCCCGAGGAGCTAGAGTGTGATAGTTAGCCATAAGCTGATCTCACGATGTTTTCCTTCACCGAAAAGCGACTGGGAAATATCAAATGACATTATTGAAGTACCGTAATATTCTAAAATTACTGACTGATGATATACGATATCTATATGATTAATCTATTCCTCATTCACTTATTTAGCTGAGAGTACAAAGATGTTTGTGAAATCGTGAACTCATACACGTGGATGCAGTCTCACTGTTACATAGACTCCTTTTGTAAGTGCATCCTTTGTGATCAATTGTTGTCCTGCTAAATGAGGCATCCGATGTGGTTTGAAGCCTAATCATGCAACAAATGACCAAGTACCTACGGAATCTGTGAATCTAATAATCTTCCATTTTTTGCCACAATATTCAATGTCCTCCTTATTTGCGCACTCTGCGCACAGCCTATTAAATTCAGTTCAAAGTGGCCCACAGGCGACCAGGGTACCTAGCGTACGCCACAATCGCTTACTTTTGTGAGCATATCGTAGTATGAGGATATCGCTCTTCTGTAATATCACGAGAACCACACTGCGTTTCAATCGCCACCAAAGACATATATAAGTCCATCTAGACAGATAAAAGTCTAAGAAAAAAACGTATTAAGCCTGTGTCAAGAGATGGCAGTCTATGCACTATGATTACACATTTTACTTCGACAGTAACTCTCTATAATACTCGATCCTCTTTGACCGCCGCGTATCGTTTTGGACGTCAACGATTGTCACTTCGGCTAAGCCAGCAGTTCATCGAATGATATCAGGCTGTCCGTTAATAGCAAAGGCAACAGTGGCGTAGAACTGACAGACAGTTCCACGAATTGCCAATGGCTCCTTTATCCATCCACATGTCGCACGCTCATCTACTGGAAACTATCGAAGTTATGGATTTTTTTAGGGAGTGTTATCAAACTGAAAAACCAACTAAACATATTTCTTATTTCCACTTTCCACCACAGGTAATATTTTTCAGATAGGTACAGTCAGCCAAAAAAGTGGTTTAACACTTTTCGACCTTATGAGTTTAAAATATTCATGCGTGAATAAATCATTTCATTTCATTTCATTTCATTTCCTTTCATTTCATAGAGTGGAAAAGTGGTAAACAACTTTCTTGGCATAAGTTGCATAAGCAATTAAGCATCCATTTATCGTTGGTCCCAAGTTTTTGCTTAGTATAACATTTTCGGGTACGGAACGAACCGTCAAAGGCCGGCGATGCACTTCATCATCCTCTTTGCGTTATCCCGGCGTTTGCCACGGCAGGGAATCTGGGGTCCGCTTTCATAACTAATCCCAAGGTTTGGCGAAGGCGCTAGTTTTACGAAAGCGACTCCCATCAGACCTTCCTACCCGAAGGGTAACCAGGCCTTATTGGGATTAGTCCGGTTTTCGCACGATGCTTTCCTTCACCGAAAATCATGACAAGCGATAATGTACGACTGGCAAATATCAAATGCAAAATGTCAATTGATTTTTGTAGTCGTACATTATTTATTATTATAATGTTATAAATACAGATACGTGAATCCTATGAGTTCACACGACATACCTTTTATTACAAACTAAGGCTTTATCTAAGGCATAATGTGTTTGAGAGCACTATTGTCTGTATAGGTAAATAGGGAAACATAAACATACGAGTACCTATATAAGGTGGTTGTGATTCTGAGTGACCACTCTTGTTGTCAAATTAACACGTTCGCGGACACTAGACGTTTTTAGACTTTCTGCAGCGTCTTGGTGAAGCGTCCACGAACGGATTAATTTATATTTAGAACCGTAATACCATACAAATCTCTAGGTCTGTAAATTATAATTCTAAACCTGCTAATAATTTTGATTTCTTTATAAAATGAGGAAAATCTTTAATCGTTTAGCCAATTAGTAAAATCATTAGATTCCGTCGCTTAGACTAATGTAATTTTTATTTATCTTAATCAGACTTTTTGCCTCTTGCTGTTACTTACAACTGGATCGGTATTTTCTCTTAGGCATCATACGGCATCAAGCATACAACCAAGATTAATAATCTTGTTATTTTTTTACTTCTTTACATAAATATACTTAATAAGTAATTTCTAATTTGATTTCTAATAAACTAAGTTTGTTTTTTTTCAAAAGCAAAATGAAGTGTGGCTTCGTGCTGCTTTTTGTGATCGCGTCATCATCAGCCATGATGTCTCTGGTAGATTTATTCCGAAAGGAGTTTGAAGGTTTCAAGGTAAGTTTTGTATGGTTTTTGTGCTTTTGGTAAATTTTGCAGTCGATTTTTTTTGCGCATGCCACCTACATTTCAAATACGAAGGCCAGCACCTGAGCCGGTCATTAGGCGTTAACAACAGGCTTCGTGAAAACAGTAGATATCTGGCCACACTGTTTTTTGGTAAGGCATTTTTTTTACACGCCTTATTTGTGTATGCAGTTTGCACCAACGCGTGCGAGGTTGAAGTGTTCCTAATGACATAATAAAAGGCAAACAAAACAAGCCCTTGTGTTCATTTCAATTTGCTACCGGACCTTCGTATTTGAAATGGAGTGTACTTAATTTAAATTTATTCACCTTCTTGCCGTTTTGCTTTAGAAAATGCACAACAAGACTTACAAGTCAGCGGTAGAAGAAATGCGTCGCCTAGAAATATACGCTCTGAACAAATACAAGATAATCCAACACAACGAGCTGTTCGATCTAGGACTGGTCTCCTATAAGCTCAAAGTGAACAAGTACTCCGATATGGAGCATGAAGAGTTTAGCCAAATTATGAATGGACTCATCTACCATGCTGAGTGAGTAAAGTTCGCGTAATGGTGCGCGCCACCGCTCTATTGCGCTGTCCCTGTCACACATAACAGCCAGTGTGGGAGCGCCATAAAACGGCTGACAGATTACCAGGCTCCGTAGCCGAATGGTATTTCTACGCCGCGAAACGCCACCGAAACGCTGCAAAAAAGGTAGTCTGGCTCTGTCACGCCAATGGGTCATTTTTTTTTCAAAGTTGTCCACCCCACTTTTTTTGTAACATGGGTATTTTTTACGCGATTAATACTCAGAATCGCGAGCTCTTTCGATCCTGATAGGAGAAAAAAAATGTCCCAAGATTTCCATAGATTTTTTCGAACCTTCCATTCCGTTACCGCCATACAAAATGTATATGAAAAAATGGTACACTTTTTTTCTCCTATTAGAATTGGAAGAGCTCGCGATTCTGAGTGAAAACCACATAAAAAATTCCAAATTCAAAAAAAAGTGGGGTGGACAACTTTGAAAAATAAATTACTAGTTTAAAAAACACTATAAAACACGCTTTTATAAATGCACGTAAAAGCCAAAAATAAATTATGGATCGTTCAAGTTGTCTCTATTTGTGAGCTGAAGTTTAAAAACTATGTGCTTTTAATTATAATATTTGATTGTAAAAGCGTGGGGCGCTGGAACAGGAAAGACTTTTTGTATAACTTGCTGATAAATCAAATTATGCTATGCTACGGGAAGGAGGTTACACAGATTGACGCACTAACTGGAGTTGCAGCATGACTAGTAGGTTCTACATTAAACAGTCAAATCAATTAAAAGTCAGTGTTCAAAGTAGGTACCAGTTTGTCGAACTCAGACAAAATATGCGCTAGTAGCGAGGAGAGTCGACAGTCACCGACACTTAGAACGCCGCTTTTTTCCGGTAATCAAAGTACAAAAGGGGAAAGTGTCTACAGTGACAGGATGCAAAGTTCTTGTTCGTGGACGAGATATCTTTGGTTCTTTTTGGTAACCCTTAGGCGGCATATGTAAACGTTATGTTCTTATGCAACTTCATTCGCCAGGAAGTTCGGATTAGTATTTGTTTACAAGAAAGTCTTTCCTGTTCCAGCGCCCCACGCTTTTACAATCAAATATTATAATTAAAAGCACATAGTTTTTAAACTTCAGCTCACAAATAGAGACAACTTGAACGATCCATAATTTATTTTTGGCTTTTACGTGCATTTATAAAAGCGTGTTTTATAGTGTTTTTTAAACTAGTAATTTATTTTATACTTTTTAGTCATTAATAATGAAATACTTTTAACATTTATACATAAATTTATTTCAAGTAGGTAGGCGGATTTTACATGCCATTTGTGGCTTAACGTGTACTTATTGCTAATTGCTACTTAATAATCACCAGCGGCTACCTTCTTATTACGGTATTATCATAAAAATGTTTATACCAAGTTATCCGTAAAAGATAGACCCCCTTTATTTGCTCTTAAGGGTCACAGGAAAACCATTACCCAACTTATTTTAAATACAACGTTGATCTTTCTTTTATGCGGGGGGCTTCGCCCCCCGAGTCCCCCTTTGTTTGCTCTGAAAGGTAACAAGAAAACGCTAACCCAACTTATTTTAAATACTACGTTAATCTTTTTTTATGCGGGGGCTTCGCCCCCGAGCCCCCTTTGTTTGCTCTTAAAGGTCACAAGAAAACGCTAACCCAACTTATTCTAAATACTACGTTGATCTTTCTTTCATGCGGGGGGCTTCGCCCCCCGAGGCCCCCTTTTCTTTACTCTTAAGGATCACAAGAAAACTTTTTTTTTGTTTTTTTTTTCGTGGGGAATGCGTTTACGCATACCGCCGGGTCTGAGGTGGTGGGCGACCCGGTCGGTTATGTGGGGCTCGAGGCTGTAAAGAGTCCCCCCTACCCACTAAACCCCACGGTGTCCATCCGCGGCCCCGCAGCGGCCATCCTGGATCAGAATCCCTCGCAGGTCGGGCCATGAGCCGACCGGTCCTCACTGTGGGAGCGCTTCCTGGACACAAGGGTCGCACTCTCCAACTCGAGAGCCAGCGTATTGGGCGGGGGCGCTCTCATGAATCCCTCGCCCACTGGCTGTCTTTAGGGTGGCAGGTTCCGCTCGTGAGCGGCATGTCTGCGACCTATGCATCACAAGAAAACCTTAACCCAACTTATTTTAAATACAACGTTGATCTTTCTTTTATGCGGGGGGCTTCGCCCCCCGAGCCCCCCTTTGTTTGCTCTGAAAGGTCACAAGAAAACGCTATCCCAACTTATTTTAAATACTACGTTAATCTTTCTTTTATGCGGGGGGCTTCGGCCCCCGAGCCCCCCTTTGTTTGCTCTTAAAGGTCACAAGAAAACGCTAACCCAACTTATCTTAAATACTACGTTGATCTTTCTTTCATGCGGGGGGCTTCGCCCCCCGAGCCCACCTTTGTTTGCTCTTAAAGGTCACAAGAAAACGCTAAACCAATTTATTCTAAATACTACGTTGATCTTTCTTTCATGCGGGGGCTTCGCCCCCCGAGCCCCCCTTTGTTTGCTCTTAAAGGTCACAAGAAAACGCTAACCCAACTTATTTTAAATACAACGTTGATCTTTCTTTTATGCGAGGGGCTTCGCCCCCCGAGCCCCCCTTTGTTTACTCTGAAAGGTCACAAGAAAACGCTTACCCAACTTATTTTAAATACTACGTTAATCTTTCTTTTATGCGGGGGGCTTCGCCCTCCGAGCCCCCCTTTGTTTGCTCTTAAAGGTCACAAGAAAACGCTAACCCAACTTATTTTAAATACTACGTTAATCTTTATTTTATGCGGGGGGCTTCGCCCCCGAGCCCCCCTTTGTTTGCTCTTAAAGGTCACAAGAAAACGCTAACCCAACTTATTTTAAATACTACGTTAATCTTTCTTTTATGCGGGGGGCTTCGCCCCAGAGCCCCCTTTGTTTGCTCTTAAAGGTCACAAGAAAACGCTAACCCAACTTATCTTAAATACTACGTTAATCTTTCTTTCATGCGGGGGGCTTCGCCCCCCGAGCCCCACTTTGTTTGCTCTTAAAGGTCACAAGAAAACGCTAAACCAATTTATTCTAAATACTACGTTGATCTTTCTTTTATGCGGGGGGCTTCGCCCCCCGAGCCCCCCTTTGTTTACTCTGAAAGGTCACAAGAAAACGCTTACCCAACTTATTTTAAATACTACGTTAGTCTTTTTTTTATGCGGGGGGCTTCGCCCTCCGAGCCCCCCTTTGTTTGCTCATAAAGGTCACAAGAAAACGCTAACCCAACTTATTTTAAATACTACGTTAATCTTTATTTTATGCGGGGGGCTTCGCCCCCAAGCCCCCTTTGTTTGCTCTTAAAGGTCACAAGAAAACGCTAACCCAACTGATCTTAAATACTACGTTGATCTTTCTTTCATGCGGGGGGCTTTGCCCCCCGAGCCCCCTTTGTTTGCTCTTAAAGTTCACAAGAAAACGCTAACCCAACTTATTCTAAATACTTCGTTGATCTTTCTTTCATGCGAGGGCTTCGCCCCCGAGGCCCCCTTTTCTTTACTCTTAAGGATCACAAGAAAACTTAACCCAACTTATTTTAAATACAACGTTGATCTTTCTTTTATGCGGGGGGCCTCGCCCCCCGAGCCCCCCTTTGTTTGCTCTGAAAGGTCACAAGAAAACGCTATCCCAACTTATTTTAAATACTACGTTAATCTTTCTTTTATGCGGGGGCTTCGCCCCCCGAGCCCCCCTTTGTTTGCTCTTAAAGGTCACAAGAAAACGCTAACCGAACTTATCTTAAATACTACGTTGATCTTTCTTTCATGCGGTGGGCTTCGCCCCCCGAGCCCCCCTTTGTTTGCTCTGAAAGGTCACAATAAAACGCTATCCCAACTTATTTTAAATACTACGTTAATCTTTCTTTTATGCGGGGGGCTTCGCCCCCCGAGCCCCCCTTTGTTTGCTCTTAAAGGTCACAAGAAAACGCTAACCCAACTTATCTTAAATACTACGTTGATCTTTCTTTCATGCGGGGGCTTCGCCCCCGAGCCCCCCTTTGCTTGCTCTGAAAGGTCACAAGAAAACGCTATCCCTACTAATTCTAAATACTACGTTGAATTTTCTTTCATGCGGGGGCTTCGCCCCCGAGCCCCCTTTTCTTTGCTCTTAAGGATCACAAGAAAACCTTAACCCAACTTATTTTAAATACAACGTTTATCTTTCTTTCTTGCGGGGGGCTTCGCCCCCCGAGCCCCCCTTTGTTTGCTCTGAAAGGTCACAAGAAAACGCTAACCCAACTTTTTTTAAATACTACGTTGATCTTTCTTTCATGCTTCCCCCCTCGAGCCCCCCCCCTTTTTCTGTTCTTATCTTCCGGCACCATCATCAGGCCTTGAAACCTAATCGTAGTCATAGTTCATTACAAGACTTTTCTAAGAAGCCCAAAAACAGCTATGATACGATGTTCCACCATGTAGTTCCAGTTCATATCTTCCGGCTCCATCATCAGACCTTGAAACCTAATCGTAGTCAAAGTTCATTACAAGACTTTTCTAAGAAGCCCAAAAACAGCTATGATACGATGTTCCATCATGTAGTTCCAGTTCATATCTTCCGGCTCCATCATCAGACCTTGAAACCTAATCGTAGTCAAAGTTCATTACAAGACTTTTCTAAGAAGCCCAAAAACAGCTATGACACGATGTTCCATCATGTAGTTCCAGCTCATATCTTCCGGCTCCATCATCAGACCTTGAAACCTAATTGTAGTCAAAGTTCATTATAAGACTTTCCTAAGAAGCCCAAAAACAGCTATGATACGATGTTCCATCATGTAGTTCCAGTTCATATCTTCCGGCTCCATCATCAGACCTTGAAACCTAATCGTAGTCAAAGTTCATTACAAGACTTTTCTAAGAAACCCAAAAACAGCTATGATACGATGTTCCATCATGTAGTTCCAGTTCATATCTTTCGGCTTCATCATCAGACCTTGAAACCTAATTGTAGTCAAAGTTCATTACAAGACTTTTCTAAGATACCCAAAAACGGCTATGATACGATGTTCCATCATGTAGTTCCAGTTCATATCTTCCGACTCCATCATCAGATCAGCTCAACAGTACCATATTATTGTATTGTCATCGGAACTACATATAGCTGCCAATTTTCATTACGCTACGATCCTTGGAAGATGGTTAAATTAGCCTCCGCAGATTCCATTACATAGTTACATACACGACGACCTAATAAAAGCGTGTTAAAAATGGCCCCAATACGCCAGAGCGATAGAGATCGATAGCTACAAAAGAGATAAACGTGAGCGTTTCGTTCGCGTTTGTGCATTCGACTACGCACACAGTCCCTCTAGCCAAAAGCACAATCGTTGACATTCCGTAGCGAACGATACGCAACTGAGTCTATCAGACCAATTCGGAAGAGCGACAGAAAGATAACTACAATATACGCTACGGAGCGTCCAAGATTGACTTTTGACTAGAGGGCCAGTTTGCCGGACTATCGTAAAAATCTTCACTTACAGTGGCGAATAACTGACAGATCGATATGGTCCAGCGCAATGGTGAGCTGCTGAGGGCCCCTGTGACACGCTTAGGCTTTGCCTTAAACATTACAATAAGCGTACTATTCCATCTCGAAATTTCTAACCGAAACATGTTAAAATGAAGTTGATATGTTGTGTTCCACTATCTAGATTTTTAAAATTATATGTCGGTGCAAGGCATGAAAAACTTGATAAATCCGTCGTACGGATAGAACAAAATTGAACCACAAGACTGATATGTTCTAAATTCTAATTTCAGTAAAAAAATATCTCGACTTATCGAGTCCTTCACGCTCTCCACCGATACACATAGACAATAAAGTGTTAGATAGTTTCAACCAAAGCTACTTTTTGGGTAAACTTACTAATCTAATGTTCAATCCATAGCGACAATTCCACAAGTCACAGTTCACGTGTTACTAGAGCAGCCTCGAACCTTCCTGATCAGGTGGATTGGCGAGTAAAAGGAGCAGTGACGGACGTGAAGGACCAGGGAAGTTGCGGATCCTGTTGGGCTTTCAGTGCTGTGAGTCAAACCTAGAATATACATACATATAATCACGCCTGTATCCCATAAAGGGGTTGGCAGAGCACGTGAACTACTAAGTTTCAGCGCCACTCTTGGCAAAAAGGGGTAGAAAGAAATCCAAATTGTGACATACATAGTGACAGGTTGCCAGCCTCTCGCCTACGCCACAATTTAACCCATATCCCACAGTCGACTTCTACGACACTCACGGAAAGAAAGGGGGTGGTGAAATGCTTAACCCGTCACCACCTAGAATATAATATGTCAAAGTCTATGACAGTTAACTAAAAACTAAACTGCTTAACTACTTTTAGTACTCATTACACACTCTTAGGAGAAAATAAATTCAAGCCAATATCTTATAACGCTGTAAATGTCCTAGTCGAACTTTAATATATGTCAAATGAGTAGGTATTCGATAGATATTCGATAGAGACATAGATCGGATGGGTCCGTTTTGACTTTAAGACACTGACAGATCGGTATCATATCGTAATGACATCTTACTCGCATCTTTTTCGTATGTATACAGCAGTAAACACGATTATCTGTACCGACAAAAGACAATTTAACAACTAATACATTTTTTTTCTACTGACAATGTCCAAACATTGGATGAGCAGCCCACTAACTTTAGAACCTTTAAAACTTTGTCAACTAGGTATTAAATGTTCTAACTCCGATAACTGACTTTGTAAACAGACGGGCGCTCTCGAAGGGCAGGTCTACATCAAACACAACCGCTTGACGTCCCTATCGGAGCAGAACCTGGTCGACTGTGCGGGCAACTACGGATGCCATGGCTGCACAGTCGGGTGGATGAACGGTGCCTTCTCCTTCATTAAGGACAATGGTGGGATTGACACTGAGGCTTCGTATCCTTATGAGGCGAAGAATGATCAATGCAGGTAAAACTCAATATCCTTCTTGCGTTATCCCGGCATTCGTCACGGCTCATGGGAGTCCTGGGGTCCGCTTTGACAATGCAGGTAGCACTGAAGCATGTATTCAAACACGGATTCTTTTTATCTGCCAACGATATACACTATAAAAGTGTCCAATATACACACTTGCACCAACGAAATTGGTGGGTTAAGTTAACCCGAGGGTTAACCCACCATTTTCATTGGTGTAAGTGGCCCTAAGAGTGTTATACTCGTGGCACTAAACTCAGTCTCCCACTATACTAATTATAAATTCAACTGTTTCGAGCGTCAAATTACCATCAACGTCCACTTAGGTTTCACTTGAGCATCTTAATATATCTACAAGTAAAACTTATGATTTTGGATTTTCCGATGTTGGCGAAGCTCTCAGAGATTACACCAGCGGATCTCAACTCTTTCACACGTGTGGCTAGATTGAACAGTCGTCGTAACTTTTACATACTTCCATTCCTTACTTGCTAACCAGTAATAAAAAAAAACCTTTTGTAAAATATAAACATGTCCAGCAATTTTGGACCAATTATGTACGTTTAATAAATTTGAATCCCGTAGGTATAATGCTCAGAATTCTGGCGCTACAATCAATGGATACAAGACGATTCCCAATGACGAAGAGAAACTGAAGGAGGCAGTAGCAAACATTGGGCCTATAGCAGTAGCCATAGACGCAGGACACGCATTCCAGCACTACTCTGATGGAGTGTATTATGAAAAGGATTGCTCTTCTTTTAAACTCAATCACGGTGTAAGCTTAACGACATGGTATCGAAGAACTCGTCTTCTTTCTGTTCTAATCTCACGACGTGTGAAGTCGGCGCAGTATTTTTTTTTTTCTTTCGGTCTTCTTTGTCTTTTCTCTTTCAGTCTTCTTTGTCAGCACTCACTCCTTTCCAAAGTCCAAAGTTTTTTCTCGTTTTCTCTTTTACACAATCCACGAATCGTTTTTAGGGTCTACACTTCGCTATTCGTTCATCATCATTATCATCCTTTGGAATTTTATTCTCGTTGTTACTACTTACAAACTTAGCCATATTTGCAAATTTTTCGTAACATCTATCTAAGCAATATCCTCATTTCCACTGCGTACACTAACTATTATTTCACCTGTACCTTCACGACCATAAGCCTTTTCGTCCTCGTCCAATTTCCCTTTAAACAACCAAGAAACTAGGTAATTATGACATTTTGATATATAAGTCGAATATCAATGCTGACGTTTTTGACATTTGCTGTAGCTAGTTTCATTTCAATAGAAAAGGACAAATACATCTACAGACGTCATCGTGCGTCCGCGTCTTCGAACGTGATAAGTACCTAGTATCTTTTAAAGTTAATTTAAGCCCCGTTTATATAATGAATCCTTTTATTTATTACAATTTTATAATATAGTAACTTTGACAGGTTTTGATTGTGGGCTACGGAACCGACGCAACCGGCGGAGACTACTGGCTCGTGAAGAATTCCTGGAGCAAGGGGTGGGGCAAGGACGGTTACATCAAGATGGCGAGGAACCGTAACAACAACTGCGGCATCGCTAGTGCCGCTTCTTATCCTACTGTGGATTAATGTGGAACCTAATGTAGTTGGGGAAGTTTGTATAAGTCAACTGAGGTAAAAGCGTCTTTAAAGATATCTTCTAAGTAGAACATTTTAAACTACAGCAATCCATCTTGCTCAAAATATGACCACGGATCTTGGAATGTAGTTGACTATATTTTCAAAAGATGCATTTATACCCAGTGACCCATAAATTTTACCTCAGTTGACCTGACGACCTTTTTTTAAATAAATACCTTTATTTTCATAAATGTAACATCGCAATCAAAATATAATTTAAATCATAAACGTCGCGTCGTCTTTGCTGGAAAATTTAGACCCCTGGGAAATTAGTGGTAAAATCAATAATTAGTTATTCCCATTTGGAATTCATTAAATAAAATCAGACTATTCAAATTGTATTTTATTCTCGTTTCTGTTAGGTACCCTAGCTGCATACAATAATTAATCAGACTATTAGTTGTTCTGAGCTAGTACGACTTTGAATAACTTTGTAGGCAATTAATGAATATGTCGATATACTAGGCATACTAAAAACTTATGATTTAGGGTTCCGTACCGTACCAAAAAGGTACAAAAGTTTAACAGCTCGTTAGTAGAATTCATCCTGTTGTTGCTTTGATTTGTCAAGGAAGGTTCATAAGACAAAAGGACGGAAGGAAAAATGGATGGACGGACGAAGAGCAAAGTAAGGCTATAAGGCTTCCGATTTTTGAGGTAAAAAACCTAAAAACAATGGTAAGTCACTAATCTTTTAAAAAATAAAAGCTAATGTATATAAAACAGATTACTATTGAAATGTTCTGTTACAAGTTACAACTAAGACAAGCCAAATAATGGATTAGTTTCAGCTTTTATTCAGTTCCACGAAGACGTTACATGCCAAAGAGATGCCAAACAATTTTCCTTGTAGTCATGATTCTCTACTAACATTTCATTCAATATTATTCTAAACCGATGTCAATACGTAAAACCTGGTAGTTCACACGTCATTCATTTTACATATATTACACGCTTGAAACAAATGCATTAGGTATCTGAATTTTCAAAGGTAAATGAGATAGAGGGGATAACATTGACTTTTATATATTACTTTGTAAAGACGTGGCATCGGTCGGTCGCATAAAAATAGTGCCAGTGCCAGCACACCGTTGTACACTAATGCGAGCAAAGCGTGTAGTATGTGCGACTAATATGTATGTAAGAGAAGGGAACTCATCAACCAATTGCGTTGTTGTCGCGTTCCACCAAGGTGCATCAAACAAGAATGTTAGGTGTAAATTATATGAAGTGTCTTATCGTTACTATTGAAATCTTTGATTTTATCTAATAGTGTACAAATAGAGAAGGAACATAAGATAAACATGTATATATGAGTAGGTTGAGATACGAAGTGGTCACTATTTAATTGTCAGTGGCTACTAGTCAAATGTACGTAACTCTGGACACCGTGTTTTTATTCAATTCCGTTAACTTTAAGGGAAGGTTCTTTAGGTCAAAGACAACAAATTTATCTAAGAAACTAGCGTTATTATATAACGCTTACGGTTATCGAATTATTACAAAAATAAATTTAATTACTGAACACGTGTGTGACATCCCTTACCAATTCTTAGTGTTTATCTAGTGTTATTTGTTTTGATATATGCCTGACGGCACACTTGACACTGACTTTATTATTATGATTAAGGTCCTCTCACACTAATTAATTCATTTATTATGTATGGAAACGAAAAAAGATTTTATTTTTGAATTTAACAAAATGCGATATACAGGATTCCTGATGACGAACCTAATTTCGTGTCGAATTTAACGGAAAACAAAAATAAACACGGTGTATAAAATATAAGTTCGTTACCTTTTACTTTTTCCATAATATTGAGTCCTTTGTACTATCAATAGTTTTGAAACAATATTATTTCAGACAATGAAGTGTGCAATTTTACTCGTATTTGTGGTGACAACAGCGATAGCGGACGACTTCCATGACGACTTGACATCGTTTGAAAAATTTAAGGTAAGTTTAACTAAGTACCCTGTAAGATTATCTTTTTATATTTTTTGCATTTTTGTTAACCCTTCAACGGGCAAGACTAAAAAAATTGTGAATTGCTAACCTGTGGTCTTAAATGTTTAGTAATTAATAATATCAGGGATGCTATAAAGGACCAGCGCGAAGCGCAGCCAAAAAGTAAAGGGACTATAATTCTAGAATTAAAACTTTCGTAAGATCATTTAAGTTTTGAAAAGCACATACAGAAAGCACGTAGCCATATAATAAACATGAGTAGAACCGTGTTTTTCATTAATTAACCTATTACAACCTAACCACAAAATTAAAATTTTGAGAAAACCCCCGACCGCGACATAGTGGACCGATTTTCATGAAACATGGTTAAGAACACTCCCGATTAATTCAGATTTTAAACAGAAAAAAACTAAATCAAAATCGGTTCATCCGTTCGGGAGCTACGATGCCACAGACAGACACACACACAGACAGACAGACAGACAGACACGTCAAACTTATAACCATAGCTGGGCATTAACTCGTTAATCCGTTAATCGTTAATTAACGAAGTTAACATTTCGATTAACGGATTAACTTTTAAGTTAACTTGAAAAAATGTTAACGGACTCGTTAACTTCCGTTAAATTTCTCCGAGTCCGTTAATCGTTAATCTAGTAGGGCACAGGCGCCATCTGCGCTGCGAAAAACACGTTCTGAACGCTACGTACTATAAAAGCCCGAAGTACGGCAAATCGTATGATTTGCCGGTAAATCCTAGGTTTTATCGATGACGATTGCTAAAAGTCCGAAATATTACCTAAAAAAGCATTCTTCACGTGGATTTGCTTTTACTAACTTTGATTCGGTGAATCCTAAGCTTTACCATGGCGACTGTTGTAGTGATAGGGCAGCAAATTCGAGCCCTATTTACGACCACATTCGCTTCCCTAGCCTCTACCGCCCAAAGTGCCACAACAGTCCCGTCACCGCCAGCATCTCTCCTGACACAGCTCTTGGCAGTAGCTCAGGCGATCACTGCCTTCCACGTGCAGCCTAGAGTTCAATAGGCTAGCTGTACTTCGGCCTTTTACAGAAATACGTTATAGTGGATACTGATGCAACTAAATATTTAAAGAAAAGTTCATTAACACGCTTTTATTAGGTCGTCGTGTATGTAACTAACTATGTAATGGAATCTGCGGAGGCTAATTTAACCATCTTCCAAGGATCGTAGCGTAATGAAAATTGGCAGCTATATGTAGTTCCGATGACAATACAATAATATGGTACTGTTGAGCTGATCTGATGATGGAGTCGGAAGATATGAACTGGAACTACATGACGGAACATCGTATCATAGCCGTTTTTGGGTTTCTTAGAAAAGTCTTGTAATGAACTTTGACTACAATTAGGTTTCAAGGTCTGATGATGAAGCCGAAAGATATGAACTGGAACTACATGATGGAACATCGTATCATAGCTGTTTTTGGGCTTCTTAGGAAAGTCTTGTAATGAACTTTGACTACAATTAGGTTTCAAGGTCTGATGATGGAGCCGGAAGATATGAGCTGGAACTACATGATGGAACATCGTGTCATAGGTGTTTTTGGGCTTCTTAGAAAAGTCTTGTAATGAACTTTGACTACGATTAGGTTTCAAGGTCTGATGATGGAGCCGGAAGATATGAACTGGAACTACATGATGGAAGATCGTATCATAGCTGTTTTTGGGCTTCTTAGAAAAGTCTTGTAATGAACTTTGACTACGATTAGGTTTCAAGGTCTGATGATGGAGCCGGAAGATATGAACTGGAACTACATGATGGAACATCGTATCATAGCTGTTTTTGGGCTTCTTAGAAAAGTCTTGTAATGAACTATGACTACGATTAGGTTTCAAGGCCTGATGATGGTGCCGGAAGATAAGAACAGAAAAAGGGGGGGGGGAGCTCGAGGGGGGAAGCATGAAAGAAAGATCAACGTAGTATTTAAATAAGTTGGGTTAGCGTTTTCTTGTGACCTTTCAGAGCAAACAAAGGGGGACTCGGGGGGCGAAGCCCCCCGCAAGAAAGAAAGATAAACGTTGTATTTAAAATAAGTTGGGTTAAGGTTTTCTTGTGATCCTTAAGAGCAAAGAAAAGGGGGGCTCGATGGGCGAAGCCCCCCGCATGAAAGAAAGATCAACGTAGTATTTATAATTAGTAGGGATAGCGTTTTCTTGTGACCTTTTTAGAGCAAACAAAGGGGGGCTCGGGGGGCGAAGCCCCCGCATGACAGAAAGATCAACGTAGTATTTAAGATAAGTTGGGTTAGCGTTTTCTTGTGACCTTTAAGAGCAAACAAAGGGGGCTCGGGGGCGAAGCCCCCGCATAAAAGAAAGATTAACGTAGTATTTAAAATAAGTTGGGATAGCGTTTTCTTGTGACCTTTCAGATCAAACAAAGGGGGGCTCGGGGGGCGAAGCCCCCGCATGAAAGAAAGATTAACGTAGTATTTAAGATAAGTTGGGTTAACGTTTTCTTGTGACCTTTAAGAGCAAACAAAGGGAGGCTCGGGGGGCGAAGCCCCCCGCATAAAAGAAAGATTAACGTAGTATTTAAAATAAGTTGGGATAGCGTTTTCTTGTGACCTTTCAGAGCAAACAAAGGGGGGCTCGGGGGGCGAAGCCCACCGCATGAAAGAAAGATCAACGTAGTATTTAAGATTAGTTGGGTTAGCGTTTTCTTGTGACCTTTAAGAGCAAACAAAGAGGGGCTCGGGGGGCGAAGCCCCCCGCATAAAAGAAAGATTAACGTAGTATTTAAAATAAGTTGGGATAGCGTTTTCTTGTGACCTTTCAGAGCAAACAAAGGGGGCTCGGGGGCGAAGCCCCCGCATGAAAGAAAGATCAACGTAGTATTTAGAATAAGTTGGGTTAGCGTTTTCTTGTGACCTTCAAGAGCAAACAAAGGGGGCTCGGGGGCAAAGCCCCCGCATGAAAGAAAGATCAACGTAGTATTTAAGATCAGTTGGGTTAGCGTTTTCTTGTGAGCTTTAAGAGCAAACAAAGGGGGGCTCGGGGGGCGAAGCCCCCCGCATGAAAGAAAGATCAATGTAGTATTTTAGATCAGTTGGGTTAGCGTTTTCTTGTGACCTTTAGGAGCAAACAAAGGGGGGCTCGGGGGGTGAAGCCCCCCGCATGAAAGAAAGATCAACGTAGTATTTAGAATAAATTGGTTTAGCGTTTTCTTGTGACCTTTAAGAGCAAACAAAGGTGGGCTCGGGGGGCGAAGCCCCCCGCATGAAAGAAAGATCAACGTAGTATTTAAGATAAGTTGGGTTAGCGTTTTCTTGTCACCTTTAAGAGCAAACAAAGGGGGGCTCGGGGGGCAAAGCCCCCCGCATAAAAGAAAGATTAACGTAGTATTTAAAATAAGTTGGGATAGCGTTTTCTTGTGACCTTTCAGAGCAAACAAAGGGGGGCTCGGGGGGCGAAGCCCCCCGCATGAAAGAAAGATCAACGTAGTATTTAGAATAAGTTGGGTTAGCGTTTTCTTGTGACCTTTAAGAGCAAACAAAGGGGGGCTCGGGGGGCAAAGCCCCCCGCATGAAAGAAAGATCAACGTAGTATTTAAGATCAGTTGGGTTAGCGTTTTCTTGTGAGCTTTAAGAGCAAACAAAGGGGGGCTCGGGGGGCGAAGCCCCCGCATGAAAGAAAGATCAATGTAGTATTTTAGATCAGTTGGGTTAGTGTTTTCTTGTGACCTTTAAGAGCAAACAAAGGGGGGCTCGGGGGGCGAAGCCCCCCGCATGAAAGAAAAATCAACGTAGTATTTAAGATAAGTTGGGTTAGCGTTTTCTTGTGACTTTTAAGAGCAAACAAAGGGGGGCTCGGGGGGCGAAGCCCCCCGCATAAAAGAAAGATTAACGTAGTATTTAAAATAAGTTGGGTTAGCGTTTTCTTGTGACCTTTAAGAGCAAACAAAGGTGGGCTCGGGGGGCGAAGCCCCCCGCATGAAAGAAAGATCAACGTAGTATTTAAGATAAGTTGGGTTAGCGTTTTCTTGTGACCTTTAAGAGTAAACAAAGGGGGGCTCGGGTGGCGAAGCCCCCCGCATAAAAGAAAGATGAACGTAGTATTTAAAATAAGTTGGGATAGCGCTTTCTTGTGACCTTTCAGAGCAAACAAAGGGGGGCTCGGGGGGCGAAGCCCCCCGCATGAAAGAAAGATCAACGTAGTATTTAGAATAAGTTGGGTTAGCGTTTTCTTGTGACCTTTAAGAGCAAACAAAGGGGGGCTCGGGGGGCAAAGCCCCCCGCATGAAAGAAAGATCAACGTAGTATTTAATATCAGTTGGGTTAGCGTTTTCTTGTGAGCTTTAAGAGCAAACAAAGGGGGCTCGGGGGCGAAGCCCCCGCATGAAAGAAAGATCAATGTAGTAGTTTAGATCAGTTGGGTTAGTGTTTTCTTGTGACCTTTAAGAGCAAACAAAGGGGGCTCGGGGGCGAAGCCCCCGCATAAAAGAAAGATTAACGTAGTATTTAAAATAAGTTGGGTTAGCGTTTTCTTGTGACATTTCAGAGCAAAAAAGGGGGCTCGGGGGCGAAGCCCCCGCATAAAAGAAAGATCAACGTTGTATTTAAAATAAGTTGGGTTAATGTTTTCTTGTGACGTTTAAGAGCAAACAAAGGGGGCTCGGGGGGCAAAGCCCCCCGCATGAAAGAAAGATCAACGTTGTATTTAAAATAAGTTGGGTTAGCGTTTTCTTGTGACCTTTAAGAGCAAACAAAGGGGGGCTCGGGGGGCGAAGCCCCCCGCATGAAAGAAAGATCAACGTAGTATTTAGAATAAATTGGTTTAGCGTTTTCTTGTGACCTTTAAGAGCAAACAAAGGTGGGCTCGGGGGGCGAAGCCCCCCGCATGAAAGAAAGATCAACGTAGTATTTAAGATAAGTTGGGTTAGCGTTTTCTTGTGACCTTTAAGAGCAAACAAAGGGGGGCTCGGGGGGCGAAGCCCCCCCCATAAAAGAAAGATTAACGTAGTATTTAAAATAAGTTGGGATAGCGTTTTCTTGTGACCTTTCAGAGCAAACAAAGGGGGGTTCGGGGGGCGAAGCCCCCGCATGAAAGAAAGATCAACGTAGTATTTAGAATAAGTTGGGTTAGCGTTTTCTTGTGACCTTTAAGAGCAAACAAAGGGGGGCTCGGGGGCGAAGCCCCCGCATGAAAGAAAGATCAACGTAGTATTTAAGATCAGTTGGGTTAGCGTTTTCTTGTGAGCTTTAAGAGCAAACAAAGGGGGCTCGGGGGGCGAAGCCCCCGCATGAAAGAAAGATCAATGTAGTATTTTAGATCAGTTGGGTTAGTGTTTTCTTGTGACCTTTAAGAGCAAACAAAGGGGGGCTCGGGGGGCGAAGCCCCCGCATAAAAGAAAGATTAACGTAGTATTTAAAATAAGTTGGGTTAGCGTTTTCTTGTGACATTTCAGAGCAAACAAAGGGGGCTCGGGGGGCGAAGCCCCCGCATAAAAGAAAGATCAACGTTGTATTTAAAATAAGTTGGGTTAATGTTTTCTTGTGACCTTTAAGAGCAAACAAAGGGGGGCTCGGGGGGCGAAGCCCCCCGCATGAAAGAAAGATCAACGTTGTATTTAAAATAACTTGGGTTAGCGTTTTCTTGTGACCTTTAAGAGAAAACAAAGGGGCTCGGGGGGCGAAGCCCCCCGCATGAAAGAAAGATCAACGTAGTATTTAGAATAAATTGGTTTAGCGTTTTCTTGTGACCTTTAAGAGCAAACAAAGGTGGGCTCGGGGGGTGAAGCCCCCCGCATGAAAGAAAGATCAACGTAGTATTTAAGATAAGTTGGGTTAGCGTTTTCTTGTGACCTTTAAGACCAAACAAAGGGGGGCTCGGGGGGCGAAGCCCCCCGCATAAAAGAAAGATCAACGTTGTATTTATAATAAGTTGGGTTAAGGTTTTCTTGTGATGCATAGGTCGCAGACGTGCCGCTCACGAGCGGAACCTGCCACCCTAAAGACAGCCAGCGGGCGAGGGATGCATGAGAGCGCCCCTGCCCAATACGCTGGCTCTCGAGTTGGAGAGTGCGACCCTTGTGTCCAGGAAGCGCTCCCACAGTGAGGACCGGTCGGCTCATGGCCCGACCTGCGAGGGATTCTGATCCAGGATGGCCGCTGCGGGGCCGCGGATGGACACCGTGTGGTTTAGTGGGTAGGGGGGACTCTTTACAGCCTCGAGCCCCACATAACCGACCGGGTCGCCCACCACCTCAGACCCGGCGGTATGCGTAAACGCATTCCCCACGAAAAAAAAACAAAAAAAAAAGTTTTCTTGTGATCCTTAAGAGCAAACAAAGGGGGGCTCGGGGGGCGAAGCCCCCCGCATAAAAGAAAGATTAACGTAGTATTTAAAATAAGTTGGGTTAGCGTTTTCTTGTTACCTTTCAGAGCAAACAAAGGGGGACTCGGGGGGCGAAGCCGGGCATAAAAGAAAGATCAACGTTGTGTTTAAAATAAGTTGGGTAATGGTTTTCCTGTGACCCTTAAGAGCAAATAAAGGGGGTCTATCTTTTACGGATAACTTACTAGGTATAAACATTTTTATGATAATACCGTAATAAGAAGGTAGCCGCTGGTGATTATTAAGTAGCAATTAGCAATAAGTACACGTCCACAAATGGCATGTAAAATCCGCCTACTTGAAATAAATTTATGTATAAATGTTAAAAGTATTTCATTATTAATGACTAAAAAGTATAAAATAAATTAATAGTTTAAAAAACACTATAAAACACGCTTTTATAAATGCACGTAAAAGCCAAAAATAAATTATGGATCGTTCAAGTTGTCTCTATTTGTGAGCTGAAGTTTAAAAACTATGTGCTTTTAATTATAATATTTGATTGTAAAAGCGTGGGGCGCTGGAACAGGAAAGACTTTCTTGTAAACAAATACTAATCCGAACTTCCTGGCGAATGAAGTTGCATACATAACGTTTACATATGCCGCCTAAGGGTTACCAAAAAGAACAAAAGATATCTCGTCCACGAACAAGAACTCTGCATCCTGTCACTGTAGACACTTTCCCCTTTTGTACTTTGATTACCGGAAAAAAGCGGCGTTCTAAGTGTCGGTGACTGTCGACTCTCCTCGCTACTAGCGCATATTTTGTCTGAGTTCGACAAACTGGTACCTACTTTGAACACTGACTTTTAATTGATTTGACTGTTTAATGTAGAACCTACTAGTCATGCTACAACTCCAGTTAGCGCGTCAATCTGTGTAACCTTCTTCCCGTAGCATAGCATAATTTGATTTATCAGCAAGTTATACAAAAAGTCTTTCCTGTTCCAGCGCCCCACGCTTTTACAATCAAATATTATAATTAAAAGCACATAGTTTTTAAACTTCAGCTCACAAATAGAGACAACTTGAACGATCCATAATTTATTTTTGGCTTTTACGTGCATTTATAAAAGCGTGTTTTATAGTGTTTTTTAAACTATTAATTTATTTTTAACACGCTTTTATTAGGTCGTCGTGTATGTAACTAACTATGTAATGGAATCTGCGGAGGCTAATTTAACCATCTTCCAAGGATCGTAGCGTAATGAAAATTGGCAGCTATATGTAGTTCCGATGACAATACAATAATATGGTACTGTTGAGCTGATCTGATGATGGAGTCGGAAGATATGAACTGGAACTACATGATGGAACATCGTATCATAGCCGTTTTTGGGTTTCTTAGAAAAGTCTTGTAATGAACTTTGACAACAATTAGGTTTCAAGGTCTGATGATGAAGCCGAAAGATATGAACTGGAACTACATGATGGAACATCGTATCATAGCTGTTTTTGGGTTTCTTAGAAAAGTCTTGTAATGAACTTTGACTACGATTAGGTTTCAAGGTCTGATGATGGAGCCGGAAGATATGAACTGGAACTACATGATGGAACATCGTATCATAGCTGTTTTTGGGCTTCTTAGGAAAGTCTTGTAATGAACTTTGACTACAATTAGGTTTCAAGGTCTGATGATGGAGCCGGAAGATATGAGCTGGAACTACATGATGGAACATCGTGTCATAGATGTTTTTGGGCTTCTTAGAAAAGTCTTGTAATGAACTTTGACTACGATTAGGTTTCAACGTCTGATGATGGAGCCGGAAGATATGAACTGGAACTACATGATGGAACATCGTATCATAGCTGTTTTTGGGCTTCTTAGAAAAGTCTTGTAATGAACTATGACTACGATTAGGTTTCAAGGCCTGATGATGGTGCCGGAAGATAAGAACAGAAAAAGGGGGGGGGGGGTTCGAGGGGGGAAGCATGAAAGAAAGATCAACGTAGTATTTAAAAAAAGTTGGGTTAGCGTTTTCTTGTGACCTCTCAGAGCAAACAAAGGGGGGCTCGGGGGGCGAAGCCCACCGCATGAAAGAAAGATCAACGTAGTATTTAAAATAAGTTGGGATAGCGTTTTCTTGTGACCTTTCAGAGCAAACAAAGGGGGCTCGGGGGGCGAAGCCCACCGCATGAAAGAAAGATCAACGTAGTATTTAAGATAAGTTGGGTTAGCGTTTTCTTGTGACCTTTAAGAGCAAACAAAGGGGGGCTGGTGGGGCGAAGCCCCCCGCATAAAAGAAAGATTAACGTAGTATTTAAAATAAGTTGGGATAGCGTTTTCTTGTGACCTTTCAGAGCAAACAAAGGGGGGCTCGGGGGGCGAGGCCCCCCGCATAAAAGAAAGATTAACGTAGTATTTAAAATAAGTTGGGTAAGCGTTTTCTTGTGACCTTTTAGAGTAAACGAAGGGGGGCTCGGGGGGCGAAGCCCCCCGCATGAAAGAAAGTTTAACGTAGTATTTAAGATCAGTTGGGTTAGCGTTTTCTTGTGAGCTTTAAGAGCAAACAAAGGGGGGCTCGGGGGGCGAAGCCCCCCGCATGAATGAAAGATCAACGTAGTATTTAAGATCAGTTGGGTTAGCGTTTTCTTGTGAGCTTTAAGAGCAAACAAAGGGGGGCTCGGGGGGCGAAGCCCACCGCATGAAAGAAAGATCAACGTAGTATTTAAAATAAGTTGGGATAGCGTTTTCTTGTGACCTTTCAGAGCAAACAAAGGGGGCTCGGGGGGCGAAGCCCACCGCATGAAAGAAAGATCAACGTAGTATTTAAGATAAGTTGGGTTAGCGTTTTCTTGTGACCTTTAAGAGCAAACAAAGGGGGGCTGGTGGGGCGAAGCCCCCCGCATAAAAGAAAGATTAACGTAGTATTTAAAATAAGTTGGGATAGCGTTTTCTTGTGACCTTTCAGAGCAAACAAAGGGGGGCTCGGGGGGCGAGGCCCCCCGCATAAAAGAAAGATTAACGTAGTATTTAAAATAAGTTGGGTAAGCGTTTTCTTGTGACCTTTTAGAGTAAACGAAGGGGGGCTCGGGGGGCGAAGCCCCCCGCATGAAAGAAAGATCAACGTAGTATTTAGAATAAATTGGTTTAGCGTTTTCTTGTGAGCTTTAAGAGCAAACAAAGGGGGGCTCGGGGGGCGAAGCCCCCCGCATGAAAGAAAGATCAACGTAGTATTTAAGTTCAGTTGGGTTAGCGTTTTCTTGTGAGCTTTAAGAGCAAACAAGGGGGGGGCTCGGGGGCGAAGCCCCCGCATGAAAGAAAGATCAACGTAGTATTTAAGATCAGTTGGGTTAGCGTTTTCTTGTGACCTTTAAGAGCAAACAAAGGGGGCTCGGGGGCGAAGCCCCCGCATAAAAGAAAGATTAACGTAGTATTTAAAATGAGTTGGGATAGCGTTTTCTTGTGACCTTTCAGAGCAAACAAAGGGGGCTCGGGGGCGAGGCCCCCCGCATAAAAGAAAGATTAACGTAGTATTTAAAATAAGTTGGGTTAGCGTTTTCTTGTGACCTTTAAGAGCAAACAAAGGGGGGCTCGGGGGGCGAAGCCCCCCGCATAAAAGAAAGATTAACGTAGTATTTAAAATGAGTTGGGATAGCGTTTTCTTGTGACCTTTCAGAGCAAACAAAGGGGGGCTCGGGGGGCGAGGCCCCCCGCATAAAAGAAAGATTAACGTAGTATTTAAAATAAGTTGGGTAAGCGTTTTCTTGTGACCTTTCAGAGTAAACAAAGGGGGGATCGGGGGGCGAAGCCCCCCGCATAAAAGAAAGATCAACGTTGTATTTAAAATAAGTTGGGTTAGCGTTTTCTTGTGACCTTTAAGAGCAAACAAAGGGGGCTCGGGGGCGAAGCCCCCGCATGAAAGAAAGATCAACGTAGTATTTAAGATCAGTTGGGTTAGCGTTTTCTTGTGAGCTTTAAGAGCAAACAAAGGGGGGCTCGGGGGGCGAAGCCCCCCGCATGAATGAAAGATCAACGTAGTATTTAAGATCAGTTGGGTTAGCGTTTTCTTGTGAGCTTTAAGAGCAAACAAAGGGGGCTCGGGGGGCGAAGCCCACCGCATGAAAGAAAGATCAACGTAGTATTTAAGATAAGTTGGGTTAGCGTTTTCTTGTGACCTTTAAGAGCAAACAAAGGGGGGCTGGTGGGGCGAAGCCCCCCGCATAAAAGAAAGATTAACGTAGTATTTAAAATAAGTTGGGTAAGCGTTTTCTTGTGACCTTTCAGAGCAAACAAAGGGGGGCTCGGGGGGCGAGGCCCCCCGCATAAAAGAAAGATTAACGTAGTATTTAAAATAAGTTGGGATAGCGTTTTCTTGTGACCTTTAAGAGCAAACAAAGGGGGCTCGGGGGCGAAGCCCCCGCATAAAAGAAAGATTAACGTAGTATTTAAAATAAGTTGGGATAATGTTTTCTTGTGACCTTTCAGAGCAAACAAAGGGGGGCTCGGGGGGCGAGGCCCCCCGCATAAAAGAAAGATTAACGTAGTATTTAAAATAAGTTGGGTAAGCGTTTTCTTGTGACCTTTCAGAGTAAACAAAGGGGGGCTCGGGGGGCGAAGCCCCCCGCATAAAAGAAAGATCAACGTTGTATTTAAAATGAGTTGGGTTAGCGTTTTCTTGTGACCTTTAAGAGCAAACAAAGGGGGGCTCGGGGGGCGAAGCCCCCCGCATGAAAGAAAGATCAACGTAGTATTTAAGATCAGTTGGGTTAGCGTTTTCTTGTGAGCTTTAAGAGCAAACAAAGGGGGGCTCGGGGGGCGAAGCCCCCGCATGAAAGAAAGATCAACGTAGTATTTAAGATCAGTTGGGTTAGCGTTTTCTTGTGAGCTTTAAGAGCAAACAAAGGGGGCTCGGGGGGCGAAGCCCTCCGCATAAAAGAAAGATTAACGTAGTATTTAAAATAAGTTGGGTTAGCGTTTTCTTGTGACCTTTTAGAGTAAACGAAGGGGGGCTCGGAGGGCGAAGCCCCCCGCATGAAAGAAAGATCAACGTAGTATTTAGAATAAATTGGTTTAGCGTTTTCTTGTGAGCTTTAAGAGCAAACAAAGGGGGCTCGGGGGCGAAGCCCCCGCATGAAAGAAAGATCAACGTAGTATTTAGAATAAGTTGGGTTAGCGTTTTCTTGTGACCTTTAAGAGCAAACAAAGGGGGCTCGGGGGCGAAGCCCCCCGCATGAAAGAAAGATCAACGTAGTATTTAAGTTCAGTTGGGTTAGCGTTTTCTTGTGAGCTTTAAGAGCAAACAAAGGGGGGCTCGGGGGGCGAAGCCCCCCGCATGAAAGAAAGATCAACGTAGTATTTAAGATCAGTTGGGTTAGCGTTTTCTTGTGACCTTTAAGAGCAAACAAAGGGGGGCTCGGGGGGCGAAGCCCCCGCATAAAAGAAAGATTAACGTAGTATTTAAAATAAGTTGGGTTAGCGTTTTCTTGTGACCTTTCAGAGCAAACAAAGGGGGGCTCGGGGGGCGAGGCCCCCCGCATAAAAGAAAGATTAACGTAGTATTTAAAATAAGTTGGGATAGCGTTTTCTTGTGACCTTTAAGAGCAAACAAAGGGGGGCTCGGGGGGCGAAGCCCCCCGCATAAAAGAAAGATTAACGTAGTATTTAAAATAAGTTGGGATAGCGTTTTCTTGTGACCTTTCAGAGCAAACAAAGGGGGGCTCGGGGGGCGAGGCCCCCCGCATAAAAGAAAGATTAACGTAGTATTTAAAATAAGTTGGGTAAGCGTTTTCTTGTGACCTTTCAGAGTAAACAAAGGGGGCTCGGGGGCGAAGCCCCCGCATAAAAGAAAGATCAACGTTGTATTTAAAATGAGTTGGGTTAGCGTTTTCTTGTGACCTTTAAGAGCAAACAAGGGGGGCTCGGGGGCGAAGCCCCCCGCATGAAAGAAAGATCAACGTAGTATTTAAGATCAGTTGGGTTAGCGTTTTCTTGTGAGCTTTAAGAGCAAACAAAGGGGGGCTCGGGGGGCGAAGCCCCCCGCATGAATGAAAGATCAACGTAGTATTTAAGATCAGTTGGGTTAGCGTTTTCTTGTGAGCTTTAAGAGCAAACAAAGGGGGGCTCGGGGGGCGAAGCCCCCCGCATGAAAGAAAGATCAACGTAGTATTTAAGATCAGTTGGGTTAGCGTTTTCTTGTGACCTTTAAGAGCAAACAAAGGGGGGCTCGGGGGGCGAAGCCCCCGCATAAAAGAAAGATTAACATAGTATTCAAAATAAGTTGGGTTAGCGTTTTCTTGTGACCTTTAAGAGCAAACAAAGGGGGGCTCGGAGGGCGAAGCCCCCCGCATAAAAGAAAGATTAACGTAGTATTTAAGATAAGTTGGGTTAGCGTTTTCTTGTGACCTTTAAGAGCAAACAAAGGGGGGCTCGGGGGGCGAAGCCCCCCGCATGAAAGAAAGATCAACGTAGAGTATTTAAGATCAGTTGGGTTAGCGTTTTCTTGTGACCTTTAAGAGCAAACAAAGGGGGGCTCGGGGGGCATGAAAGAAAGATCAACGTAGTATTTAGAATAAATTGGTTTAGCGTTTTCTTGTGACCTTTAAGAGCAAACAAAGGGGGGCTCGGGGGGCGAAGTCCCCCGCATAAAAGAAAGATTTACGTAGTATTTAAAATAAGTTGGGATAGCGTTTTCTTGTGACCTTTCAGAGCAAACAAAGGGGGGCTCGGGGGGCGGAGCCCCCCGCATAAAAGAAAGATCAACGTTGTATTTAAAATAAGTTGGGTAATGGTTTTCCTGTGACCCTTAAGAGCAAATAAAGGGGGTCTATCTTTTACGGATAACTTAATAGGTATAAACATTTTTATGATAATACCGTAATAAGAAGGTAGCCGCTGGTTATTATTAAGTAGCAATTAGCAATAATTACACGTTAAGCCACAAATGGCATGTAAAATCCGCCTACTTGAAATAAATTTATGTATAAATGTTAAAAGTATTTCATTATTAATGACTAAAAAGTATAAAATAAATTAATAGTTTAAAAAACACTATAAAACACGCTTTTATAAATGCACGTAAAAGCCAAAAATAAATTATGGATCGTTCAAGTTGTCTCTATTTGTGAGCTGAAGTTTAAAAACTATGTGCTTTTAATTATAATATTTGATTGTAAAAGCGTGGGGCGCTGGAACAGGAAAGACTTTCTTGTAAACAAATACTAATCCGAACTTCCTGGCGAATGAAGTTGCATAAGAACATAACGTTTACATATGCCGCCTAAGGGTTACCAAAAAGAACCAAAGATAAGATTTATCAGCAAGTTATACAAAAAGTCTTTCCTGTTCCAGCGCCCCACGCTTTTACAATCAAATATTATAATTAAAAGCACATAGTTTTTAAACTTCAGCTCACAAATAGAGACAACTTGAACGATCCATAATTTATTTTTGGCTTTTACGTGCATTTATAAAAGCGTGTTTTATAGTGTTTTTTAAACTATTAATTTATTTTTCACGTGTTAACGGATTAAATAACGATTAACTTTAACTTACGTTAAATTTGTCGAAATGTATCGCTTTAACGATTAACGAAGTTAACTTTTTTAGTAACGGATTAGCGATTAACGAAGTTAACTATTTGATTAACGGTGCCCAGATATGCTTATAACACCCGTCTTTATTGCGTCGGGGGTTAAAAACGCTGCAATATGATAATTAATTAGTTTTTCCGACTTTACCTGAATGTAACTCCGGTTTATCTGTTTATCTGGGGGGACTAGGGCGGACTTTTAATGTTGTTTCTAATAAAATTATTTATTTTGTTACTTTCGTAGAGAAAACGTGATGTTTCATTTTCTCATTGACATTGATTATATGACAGGTTCTTAATGAGGGTGACATGAGAATAATTTAAAAATGCGGTCGAATACCTACCTCAAAGAGCGAACGAGATGAATGAATGAGATAATGCATTATAACCTAACCACAAAATTAAAATTTTGAAAAAACCCCCGACTGCGACATATTAGACCGATTTTCATGAAAAATGGCTAAGAACACTCCCGACTAACTCAGCTTTTAGACAAAAAAAACTAAATCTAAATCGGTTTATCCGTTCGGGAGCTACGATGCCACAGACAGACACACACAGACAGACAGACAAACAGACTGACAGACAGACAGCTAGACAGACAAACAGACAAACAGACACGTCAAACTTATAACAACCCTTCGTTTTTGAGTCGGGGGTTAAAAAGAGGCGCGAACAAACATGAATTACAATTACCTATTACGTCTCCCTATACCGAGTTATTCCCATAACATGAACATAATAAAAAGGAATTATTGTATTCCTCAAACAAAGATGCTTTTTTCTACTCGTCGACTGTAATCTGTCAATTAGGACACCACAGTCTAAACCATAAGTGCTAACTTTTCAGTGTTGGATACTCTATGGCAGTTCCGACTCAACTATAATAATCTCATTATAGTTGACTTTAGTTAACTGTAATAATTTCAAATATAGAACTTCATACAATTTCTATACTAATTTGCGATACCTGGCAAATTTGTCGGCATCTGAAACACATTTCTTTTTATCTGTCGCGTTATCGGCCAATCAGAGACGGTTATTACAAACAATTGAATGCTAGGTAATTCAATGTTAATATAACGGTGAACGACGCTATTAACATTAATTTTAACTTGCATGAATGATGATATTTCCGTCCATTGATGATGAAGATGATGGCTCGTAGAAAAAGTATTGTATACAATAGTGATATAATTAAGCTTTTCACTCTCGTACCGTACTATTAGGCCACTCAGCAAAGCTTCGTGGCCTAAACATGGTACTCGACTGAAAAGCTTTGTATTATATCGCGATTGTATAAAATACTATTGTTCAATGGCTTTACAAAATAATAAAACCTTTTTTCTTGGAAATTTAAGTTAGAATTGCATAAATCTAAATATATAAAAGAAGAAGCTGACTGACTGACTGACTGACTGACTGACTGACATATCAACGCACAGCCGAAACCGCTGGTCCTAGAGATTTCAAATTTGGCACGTAGGTTCCTTATATAGTGTAGAGGAGCACTAAGAAAGGATTTTTCAAAATTCACCTCCTAAGGGGGTCAAATGGGGGTTCAAAGTTTGTATGGGGAAACAAGATTAGTTTGACTATTTTATTCGAAACTTCACAGGAAGATTCCTTAAGACATATGACTGAATACGTGTTTCAGGTTTTTTGAAAATTTAACCCCTAAAATGGTGAAAAGGGGTGGTAAAGTCAAAAAATCAATATGGGTATAGTTTTTATGGTTTATCGGGTCGCTGATCACGATAAATACAACGTTTTTAAAATCTAACGAGGCGGAAGTGAAATACCTTCTCCCCTGTTGTGGTGCAATGGGGTTTAAATATCAAAAAAATATATAAAAGAAGATATTGACTGACTGACTGATATATCAACACACAGCCGAAACCGCTGGTCCTAGAGATTTCAAATTTGGCACGTAGGTTCCTTATATGGTGTAGAGGAGCACTAAGAAAGGATTTTCCACAATTCACCTCCTAAGGGGGTCAAATGGGGGTTCAAAGTTTGTATGGGGAAACAAGATTAGTTTGACTATTTTATTCGAAACTTCACAGGAAGATTCCTTAAGACATATGACTGAATACGTGTTTCAGGTTTTTTGAAAATTTAACCCCTAAAAGGGTGAAAAGGGGGTGATAAAGTCAAAAACACAATATGGGTATCGTTTTTATGGTTTATCGGGTCGCTGATCACGATAAATACAACGTTTTTAAAATCTAACGAGGCGGAAGTGAAATACCTTCTCCCCTGTTGTGGACGTTGTGGTGCAATGGGATTTAAATATATAAAAGAAGATATTGACTGACTGATTGATATATCAACACACAGCCGAAACCGCTGGTCCTAGAGATTTCAAATTTGGCACATAGGTTCCTTATATGGCGTAGAGGAGCACTAAGAAAGGATTTTTCAAAATTCTCCTCTTAAAAGGGTGAAATGGGGGTTCAAAGTTTGTATGGGGAAACAAGATTAGTTTGACTATTTTATTCGAAACTTCACAGGAGGATTCCTAAAGACATATTATGACTAAATACATGTTTCAGGTTTTTTGAAAATTTGACCCCTAAAGGGGTGCAAAGGGGGTAAAGTCAAAAACACAATATGGGTATCGTTTTTATGGTTTATCGGGTCGCTGATCACCATAAATACAACGATTTTAAAATCTAATGAGGTGGAAAAGAAATTTTCTCCCCTGTTGTTGTGCAATGGGGTTAAAATATCCAAAATAGCCATAAGTATAGCTTTAGTTTTTATCTTTACTTCTGGTTCAAGAGATTTCAAATTGACACGGAAGTTCCTTAGAGGAGCACTAAGAAACAGGGACAGGGACAGGGACAGGGACGGGGACGGGGACAGGGACAGGGACGGGGACGGGGACGGGGACAGGGACGGGGACGGGGACGGGGACAGGGACGGGGACATGGACGGGGACGGGGACGGGGACGGGGACGGGGACGGGGACGGGGACGGGGACGGGGACGGGGACGGGGACGGGAACGGGATAGGGTTAGGGATAGGGATAGGGGTAGGGGTAGGGATTGGGATTGGGATTGGGATATGGATAGGGATAGGGGTAGGGGTAGTGGTAGGGGTAGGGGTGGGGGTGGGGGTAAGGGTGGGGATAGGGATAGGGATCTGGATCGGGATCGGGATCGGGATCGGGATCGAGATCGGGATCGGGATAGGGATAGGGATATGGATAGGGATAGGGATAGGGATAGGGATAGGGGTAGGGGTAGGGGTGGGGGTGGGGGTGGGGGTGGGGATAGGGATAGGGATAGGGATCGGGATCGGGATAGGGATAGGGATAGGGATAGGGATAGAAATAGGGATAGGGATAGGGATAGAAATATGGATAAAAATAGGGGACGGGGACGGGGATAGGGATAGGGGAGGGACGGGGACAGAGACGGGACG
This sequence comes from Leguminivora glycinivorella, assembly GCF_023078275.1. Lineage (NCBI taxonomy): Eukaryota > Metazoa > Arthropoda > Insecta > Lepidoptera > Tortricidae > Leguminivora > Leguminivora glycinivorella. The sequence continues at coordinate 15,452,156 of NC_062979.1, read as the reverse complement.
GGAACGGGGACGGGGACAAAGATAGATAGGGACGAGGACAAAGATAGAGATAGGGACGGGGATAAGAATAGGGATTGGGGTCGGAATAATCGGTCGGCAATCGATATCTAGGCAGTGTAAAATGCAGGTGGCTCAGTGGGAAGGTATTAGTAAGTAGGCATCGGCGAGTATCCTGCATCCGTAATAACTATTACATTCAATGTGCTGTAAGAAGATCGTTGTTTGCTTGCCTTTTATATGTTTACGTTATGTTTGTATAAGCAAAATGTACTTTTTACCCTACCGACCATAGCGTCGAGATACTGGCTATGTGGGTTGTATGAAGTTTCCCCAGTATAAATATTTATAAAGGTAAAATACATACATATTCGTACCTACTACCTACGCTGTGGTCGCTGTGTAACAATTCTACAATCATTGCAAGAATTTCTTTAAAAACAATAGGTGTAAGGTACAGTCAGCCAAAACCGGACCGTACAGCAAATAGATCAGTTACAATGGCCCTCCAGTCGAGAATTGCCCCGCTTTACCTTAATCGAAATAATCGCGGACAGATGTAACTACAAAGAAACCTACGGATCCAAATGAAAATCTTATTTTTTGTAAACGTTTCAATAAGAATACTTTTATTACGCGGGCGAAGCCGCGGGTAAAAGCTAGTAGAATATAATGTTGGATTTCTTGAAGTCCTTTTTAGGGTTCCGTAGTCAACTAGGAACCCTTATAGTTTCGCCATGTCTGTCTGTCTGTCCGTCCGTCCGTCCGTCCGTCCGTCCGTCCGTCCGTCCGTCCGTCCGTCCGTCCGTCCGTCCGCGGATAATCTCAGTAACCGTTAGCACTAGAAAGCTGAAATTTGGTACCAATATGTATATCAATCACGCCAACAAAGTGCAAAAATAAAAAATGGAAAAAAATGTTTTATTAGGGTACCCCCCCTACATGTAAAGTGGGGGCTGATTTTTTTTTTCATTCCAACCCCAACGTGTGATATATTGTTGGATAGGTATTTAAAAATAAATAAGGTTTTGCTAAGATCGTTTTTTGATAATATTAATATTTTCGGAAATAATCGTTCCTAAAGGAAAAAAAAGTGCGTCCCCCCCCTCTAACTTTTGAACCATAAGTTTAAAAAATATGAAAAAAATCACAAAAGTAGAACTTTATAAAGACTTTCTAGGAAAATTGTTTTGAACTTGATAGGTTCAGTAGTTTCTGAGAAAAATACGGAAAACTACGGAACCCTACACTGAGCGTGGCCCGACACGCTCTTGGCCGGTTTTTTGTTTTAGCAAGAGCACAATAAACGCTACAAGTCAGCGGTAGAAGAGATGCATCGCTTGCAAAACTACGTCCACAACCAGATGAAGATAATGGAACACAACCATCGGTTCGAGCAAGGCCAGGTTTCCTACAAGCTCAAACTGAACCAGTACTCTGATTTGGATGATGAAGAGTTTCAGCGAAACATGTTTGGTGCTCTCCCCGATATCGAGTAAGTTGGGACCAATAAGGATGACTCACATAAAATATACTAGCCCCGATGCAGAAGAGTTCGTCTAGTAATACGAAATATTTTGTTTATTCTAATAACGTTTACACATGTAGGTATATCACGACCCAGTAGTGAGAATTGTAAAAGTACTCTAATATAGTTTATTTTGATTGTAAAATAAAGTTGCATGTGACATATATTGTTAAAAAAAAACAACTTTATTTTTTTTTTGTTTTAATCACGTTCTCCTCTCCTATAGCAGTGCTGCGTGCATAGGCTTTAAGATTTGTTTTTAGTTTATTAATTAGCAGAACTTAGTTACTTTCCTTGGGCCGCCTTACATCAGTCATGCATTATAATACCTATCGATAAAAGATAAAATAAAAATCGTCATTTTCTTCCTTTCTTTCAGTATCAATGATATTTCTTGTATTTAGATTTAGTTATTGTACAATACTGCCATAAAAAATAAACTAGATTAGTATTAGTATTAAACATGAATGATTTTTGAACTAAGACATTATTTTTGTACAAAAAGGAGAACCTCAAAAAATGGTCTGACTAGACGAAAACATATGCATCGGGGCTAGTATGGCAACGACGGTGACGACAAGCTGATGTGTCAATTTCTGTACAAAGTTTCTGTTCTCCTCTGGTCTCTGGTCTCCTCTTTGGTATAGAAGTTCCATTCTACTCTAGCGTGAGACATCCTTTCTAACTTTTGAAGAAGGAGTAGGTAGCCCAACAAAATGGAAACAGCGATGTTATCTAGTACCCTTCTTGACTTCAAAATGATTATACTTTATTAATTACAAGCTTTTATTTTAATAGTTTCATTTATCCCGCCGTCTATATGGCTCTACTTTATCAAATCTTGCAATTTTAATTTTATATCCCAATCTTCGATGGGGAGGATTTTGAATACGTACAGTTTTTGATCGAACTTAGATGTTATATACTTTTCACAAAACAGGAATTTTACTGTCTTTATAGTGACGATTTTTCACTATATGATCCTGACTTCAACCTCCATATGTCAGCATTTACGGACCTGCCCGATTACGTGGACTGGCGGGAAAGGGGGGCAGTGACTGAGGTCAAGACGCAGGGAGAGTGCGGGTCATGCTGGGCCTTCAGTGCCGTAAGTACCAAAATGTCACCTTCAAATGTCAGTTTTGTTTGTAACTTCAAATCAAGGGTGAACAGGCATCTTCTGGGCGAGCTCACTCCATCGTAGGCCACGTCTTGGCCTTTGGCTAGTCTGTGGTCAAGAAATAAGCCCATTCATAATAAAAAAAAATGTAGCTTTTTTTATCGGAAACATTTGTGGTAATCTATCCATAAAAGCGTTCACGCAATATTCCTTTTGGGCGTTCACCCTAAATTTAGGTTTTATATGATGTAATGACTACCATTACTTGTATCTGTACGTTTTCCTTTTTTGGCATTTAGGTTTTTGTAAGAAAGATGCTGAAAAGCGGCAAAAATAGGTTTAAAGATTCTTTATTCCCATAAGAATTTGTACAATTCACTTAAAATGAGAATATAAATATTATTAATGCTAACAAAATACACGACAAGAGCTACATACAAAAATAAAAATGACAAGTTTAAAATTCACATTCACACATAGGTAGATACATAGAATCATTATTTGTGGTTGAGGGTAAGTGGACAACAGGGCGCGCGGCGCGGCACTCGCATGTTGATCGGACCGGCGCTAAGGAAAACGTTGAACAGAAACAACTAGATGTGGCCTCGCTGTAAATTGCGTTCATTGGGTGTAGTATAAACACTTAAGAGAGTGTTTTTTTTTTTTGTAATTATATGAATAAATTAATTATAAGCTTTTTATTGTAATGTATAATTGACTAGACTATATTCATTGATTTATTTATTATTAGCTGGTGTTCAGTATGGATTTTATGAGCGATCTATTATTTATATATTTGATATAAACAATGTTTTCATTACAATTAATTATTAATTGAATACCTACGTTAAAAAACAATTATTATATGAGTATAATGATTATTAGTAGGCCAATAATTAAAATTTAATAGATTTAGAAGAATTAATGGACATATTAGAATTGATAAATAATTTTCATTTTAATTTTATTAGAAATTTTAGTTTTCTATCAAGAATTGCTATTATGTTATGTCAATGTGTATATATATTTACATAGTGGATTGGACGATTAATAGTTTTTATTTTTATTTTTTACATACAACCATTATACATATTATACAGTAACTTAAATTGATATTGTTTTAAGTTTTTTATATTTGTTAATTTATTTTTACTTTGATGTGCTTTTTTAAGTCATTTTTAAATATGTTTAAAGTTTTTGATTCCTTTAGCTTTGCTGGTAGGTCGTTATATAACTTTGCGCCATCGTAGAGAATGCATTTTCTCCCGTAGTTAGTCCTTGGCGTACGCAATACAAGGTCATTGGCATTTCTTAATTTAATCTTTTGGTGATGTTGTTTTTTTGTGAAACCAATTTGCACGTGTATATTATTATTAATGACTTTTCTGATTAAAATGCATGTGTTGTATATATACGTTTGGCGAATATTCATTATGCCTGTTTCTGCATAGACTTTTTTTGTTGGTGTGCGGTAATCGTATTGAAATAGTGCTTTTATTAACTTATTTTGGGCTATTTGTACCAAATTGAGGTGACACTTTGCGGCCGATCCCCAAATTTCAATGAGATAGTTAATGTGGGGTTGTATCAGACTGTTATAGATTGTATATTTTACTTGTTTTGGATAACATTGGGCATTCTTTCGGAGTGCTCCTGTTAATGATGTTATTTTCGACTTAATTTTTTCGATGTGACTCTTCCAATTTAGATTTTTGTCCAATACAAGGCCAAGATATTTTTCTTTGTCGACCTTTTTGATGACTTCATTGTTTATTTTTAAAGGTTCATGACCGGAAACTTTTTTATTTTTAGCGACGAAAAGTATATAGTTTGTTTTATTTATGTTTATTGTCAAAAGGTTTTTCTGAAACCATTCATTAAGTAGATTTCCGAAATAAAAGAGACTTGTATCATCGGCGTAGAGAGTTATGTCTCCCTTAAGACCCAAGTTGCTCAAGTCATTAATGTAGATTAAAAACAACAGCGGCCCCAAAATCGATCCCTGGGGCACACCGCAAAGTACGGATTTAGGGTCACTCTGATACTCACCCACCTTGACCACTTGACGTCGGTTTAACAGGTACGATTTTAGTATATTAAGTGCTGTTCCCTCGATTCCAATATTGTTTAATTTATTTAAAAGTATGTCGTGACTGATAGTATCGAAAGCTTTTTTTAAGTCTATGAATACACCAAGAGCAATCTGTTTGTTATTGATATTAATTTTAATTTTGGTTACCAAATCTATTGTTGCAGAAAGTGTGTTCGATTTAGGTCTAAATCCATATTGTTTATCAAAGAGGAATTTAATTGAGTCTAAATATTTTTCTAATCGAATGTAAATAAGTTTTTCAAAAATTTTGGAGATAACTGGCAATACTGAGATAGGCCTGTAGTTTCCGGGGTCTGATTTGGGTCCAGTTTTGTGTATAGGTGTAACTTTTGCGATTTTTAGGCTATCAGGAAACATTCCTCTCTCGAAACAATCATTGATACAGTTAGTTAAGTCTTTTATTATGAGATCTTTAATACATAAGATCGATTTTACAGTAATTCCATCGAGACTACAGCTAGTATTGGGTTTTAGGTCGTTAATAATCTTCATTACTTCATCACAATTTGTCGGCAATAGTTTTTGTAGTTTTTGTTCCTTCCCTTTTTCTAAATCCATAAAATGTTTATAGTCACGATATTGTTCTGGAATTTCATTCGCTAGATTAAGACCGACATTTGCAAAAAAGTCATTAAAGTATTCACAGATCTCGAGTTTATCGGTAATAACATATTTTGTACTGGTCTGCAGTTTGTCCGGTAGTGATACTTCGTTAACTTTATTGACTGATAAACTATTTATTAGAGACCACATTTTTTTAGGTTTTGTACTGCAAGCCATAAATTTTTTGTAGTAATATTGGTTTTTCGTTTTGTTAATTTCCGCTGTGACACTATTTCTCTTCTTCCGATACTCTTCTTTTAGCTGTTCATTGTTAGGATTGTGTTTCAGTTGTTGCCATAGCATATTTCTTTGATTTATGGCCGTTATTATATCTTTTCTTATCCAGTCTTGTCTGGGCGGGTTCAGGATTTTAGTTTTGTTAATTTTGGAATCTTTGATGCTTGACAGTAGTCTGGACTGAAGAGCCTCAAAATTGTTCTCAATCGTACATTTATGATTTTCAATTTTCTTATATAGTTTCTCGTAGTCTATGGCTTCGTATTGGCATGATTTCCTTAGAACAGGGTGTTGATTCTCGATTTCTAAGTATATCTGTTTGTGGTCAGACAGAGCAGATTCTATGACTGTTAGATTAATATTGTGATTTTGTAAGTTTGTAGAAATATGGTCTAGTATAGTCTTTGTTGTCGTAGTTTCTCGGGTGCAGTGGTCCTCTTGTATTTTGTTTAATAATTCAAAACCATTTTCTGCAATTACTTCCTTGTAGTCTGTAGTTTGTTTCTCATTGCTAAGTAGGTTAATGTTGAAGTCGCCGAAAACAACAGCCCTTTTATTCATCATTATTTTTAAAATCGGGACTTAATCGCGTATAACTACATATTTCAATCGGGACGAAGGGTTTAGGATCTCATCCACATGGAATCCTGTCATTAATAAGTGTAAGCCGAAAATAATATCGACAGTCGTTAAATCAAATATCGTCAGTGTTGTATGTCGACAGAGTAACATCCCTAGTGCGCAAACAGTTCAAGTTGATAATCAAAACCAAGTGCGGGTAGTTCGAAAAACTCGCGCGGCTGTCAGAAGGTGTTGATGTCATTTCAAGCCAGTCTTCTCCGAGACCACGGGGACAACGCCGTCCTTGAAACGTTGGAGGTCAGTTTAATATGTAGTTATACGCGATTAAGTCCCGATTTTAAAAATAATGATGTGTAATAATCGTGAAAGTTTAAATCAGTGTTTAGCCCTTTTATTTTTCTGTAGTTGGTGAGAGAAGGTGTTTAAAAAGTCTTGTATGTTAGAGTGGTTTGTTCTATAAATAGCGCCAATACTGATAGCGTATTTTTCTAAATGAATCCATAAATAATGGTTGTTATTTGACGATTGTTCTTCAATGATATGATGTTGCAGGTTCTTATGTGCAAAGATAGATACACCACCTCCTCTGCTGTTGGTTCTATAGTTGTAGTAGTGGATGTAGCCCGGCAGCTGGTACAATTGGGCCTCTTCGTCAGACTTAATCCATGTTTCTGTGATAACAAGTATGTGGATATTCTTGATCGATTGAATAACACAGCGTAATTCTTCAAACTTCCCTTTTTTAACGATGCTTCGAGCATTGGTGTATAGACATGTAAGTGCTCCCTTAGTAGTTATTATGTCCTGGTAATTATTCGTTACTTGGTGTGTGATTTGGCTTGTGAGCGTTTGTCTATTTCCATTTCTGATTGTTTCGAATTGTCGTTTTTTGGAGGGTGTTGTACTACTTTGGGCACGCCTTTCACATATTTTATGGTAAGGTTTTCTTCACCGTTTGAGACGCGGTTTGCAAGCTCTTCTTTAACTTTTTTCAGGTAGGCTTGTTGACACGGTGTTTGGTCGGATACAATCTTAATTGAGTCTTGGTCTAGTGCTTTTTTTGTTCTTCAATATTGATAGCACCGTCGATTGCGATGCAAAAGTGATTCTGAGTGGACGTATTTTATCCTGTGCATATTTACCCAATCGTAGTGTTTTCTCCGGTTCGGGACAATCGTCTGATATATTTTTTATAATTCTGACAGCTTCTGTTCTATCTAGCTCATTTCGTTCAATTTGGGTTTCAGCCGCTGGTTCATCCATCCCCAAAAGGATAATGTTTTTAGATCGCTGGCTACGCTCATTTATTTCACTCATCAGATTTTCACATATAGGTTGCACCTGTGTTTCCAGTGATATAGTGCTTGATTTTAATTGCTGCATGTTTTCCTCTAAAACATCAATTCTGTTTGTGTTTGCTAGATTACTATCAGCGATATTTGCTAAATCTGATTTTATCTTGTTCTGTTCTGTTGTCAGTTGTTCAACTGTTTGCTTAATGTCTTTTACTTGCTCTTTAATCGCTGCTACATCCGAACATAACTTGTTTAAGTTTTCCGACTGTTGCGCATTGACCGACTTAAGATATGTCATTAAATTTGAAATCTCACTTCGCATTTCAAGTATATCCGATCGCATGTCATCATCATCATTTCCCTGTTTGCGTTTGTTACGGAAGGTTATTCTCGCCCTCTCAGACTCAGAGTAGTGATCTTCATTTGGTAGTTCTACGACGGGCCAACTACGCTCAACGCTGGGGCCGCTTCCAGTCGGTGAGTGAAGTAAGTTCATGTGTGACATTGCTACTCACGCGCGCAGAAAGATGCTGAAAAGCGGCAAAAATGTGCCGTAAACAAACGTACACAAAAATTAAAACCGTCAAACACAGATACTTGCCGTTTCATTTCGTTAACAAGATTTCGTAACGGTTAAGTTATCGTAGGAGGAAAATGTCTGTGTTCCAACAGTACGGCTACTACGAGTCAGATTGTTCAGAATATGGTACTCGATATTGATAACATCTTTATAACAAAACCTTTCTTTCAACAGACAGGTGCTCTTGAAGGCCAAGTTTTCATCAAGACAAACCGCTTGATATCACTATCAGAGCAAAACCTGATCGATTGCACGGGCAACTACAAATGTCACGGCTGCAGAAGTGGGTGGACGAATAACGCCTTCCAGTATATCAAGGATAATGGCGGGATTGATACTGAAGCTTCATATCCGTATGAAGGGAGGAATGGTCAGTGCAGGTAAAAACCTTCCATCATCGACATCACACTTGGCAAAGTGTAGAAATTAAAAAATGGCAAGATCGTAATGGCGATGGCGTCCCGTTTTCTCATGCCTACAATAAAATAAATAAATAAATATTATAGGACACTCTTACACAGATCGACTGAGTCCTACGGTAAGCTCAAAAAGGCTCGTGTTGCAGGTACTCAGACAACGATATATATAATATACAAATACTTATATAGGTACATAGAAAACATCCATGACTCAGGAACAAATATCTGTGCTCATCACACAAATAAATGACCTTACCGGGATCCGAACCCGGGACCGCGGCGTAGCAGGCAGGTCACTACGCACTAGGCCAAACTGGTCGTCAACAATTTTCACTCTTGCCAAGCTGCATATTCCATATCCCGGCTGTCGAATTATCCCTGTTTTATACTATGGCTCACGGGAGCCTGGAATCTGCTTGACAACTAGGCCCAGGAAATTTCATATAAAGTTTTACAAAACCACTGCTGACTTTAAAACGTGGAGAGTAAAAAGCCCTATTGAGATTTTGTTTTCCTTCATCTAAAATTATTTCCAAAAACTCGACCTTCAGAATTACGTATTCCGTACTCTCTTAATGACTCCGTTGTGCTTTTAAAAAGTGGTATATATTAACGTTATTGACGTAAAAATGTTATCGAAATTTTTCTTTATGGAATTTTATATCTCATATTTTATTTTTGCAGATACAACCCCAATAACGTAGGTACAACCAACAAAGGCTACGTAAAACTCCCGAGGGATGAAGACAAGTTGAAAGAAGCAGTGGCAACTATAGGCCCTATATCGGTGACCATTAACTCCTTGCCGTCTATCCGTCATTACGAAGATGGGGTGTACTATGACGAGGATTGCAGCCCTGACAAACATGACCACGCGGTTAGTATAGATTAATCTACAATATCGTATTTGCTAAAAACTTTATTATGGACGTTGCCAGTCGAGAACCAGGACTTATGGAAAGTAAGATGGCCTCATGTACCTTTCAGAATAACGTCACTACTTTAAACAAAACTTTTATCTTCGTCTGTCAATGAAAAGAAAATTGTAGTAAGTAGGGTATGGAATGCATATAGACTTACTGCGTTTTAACTTTGAGGAGAAGCATGAGATACGAGATTTTTTAAAAGTAGTGACGATAAGCAACAATTATTGTTTGTCCTTGTCGTCAATTATTGAAGTCCAAAAAAGTTCCACGTCAAAACGGTCTATACAACAGACATATTGTCATTGACGTTAAACTTACGTGAGACATAATATCAAATATTTAATGAAATGTTGTACTCACGTTATTATATCTTACAAAGTTTAGCCGCCACGTGAACTCCTATATGTCTGAAGAAGGGCCTCCAAAATTGGCCCGATATATTGTCGTTGCACACTGGATCTGTGTATATGTCGCACGGAAATGGCCAAAACAGAGATTTGATGAAACCTCTAAGGGATATGATCAAATCACGCAGGATGTCAAAATGGCGAATCCATTTCATCATTTCTCTAGAAAATTTCAGTCGTTTGACTAAATCCCTGACTCTGTTTAGTGAAATCACAAAATCGGCCAATAGACATGGCACGTTTTGCCATTTCACTAGATTTGTTTAGCGATTTGATAAAATCCCTGAACCACCACAGTAAGTTGACGAAATGAGGTTATAAAGTCAACTTGTTTTATCATTTCGCGATGAAACCTGTCGAGAAATTTTATCAAATCACCATATTTATTATATCATATTTCAGTTAAGACTTTATCATTTCCCTTAATTCATTTAGCGAAATGTTAAAACAAATTGACTCTTAAGTTCGTTCTTTATAAGCTCGTTTCGTCAACTCACTGTCGTGGTTCAGGGATTTTATCAAATCCCTAAACAAATCTAGTGAAATGACAAAACGTGGCGTGTCTATTGGCCGATTTTGTGATACTACTCACTAAACAGAGTCAGGGATTTAGTCAAATGACTGAAATTTCCTAGAGAAATTATGAAATGGATTCGCCATTTTGACATCCTGCGAGATTTGATCAAATCCCTTAGAGATTTGACCAAATCTCTGTTTCGGCCATTTCCCTGCGACATATATACGTATAGTTAATATAGATACCCACCTACCCTTGAGTGCCTGATGATGGGTCTCCATATTATGACTGACATGATGCCAATCGCGATATATATTGTGAGTCAATCATCAAAATACTTCCTCACTTTGTGCTCATGTCCACAGGTACTAGTTGTGGGATACGGCACCGACGAATACGGAGGTGACTATTGGATAGTGAAGAACTCTTGGGGCAAGAGCTGGGGTCGCCATGGCTACGTCAAGATGGCTCGGAACCGAGACAACAACTGCGGTATAGCCAGCAAGGCTTCGTATCCACTAGTCTGATACCAAGAACGTCAGCCGACGTACAAATGCAAGCGCCTAGCCAAGTCAGCAAATTCCAAACGGAAGGATAACAGTGTAGTCTCCTACCCCAACATACCAGGTCTACCCATGTGAATTTAAACCTGGTGAAAAAGGAACCCACAAATGTGTCGGATGCAAGATCTTACGTAACGTCCCTTTGGTGTAATAGTTTCCTATCAACGATTGAAATCACAGCTAGCTACATATTTTAGACGTTCAAAGAGTACTTTTAGATGTTTCTCTGATATTTAGTTTTTCGGCAATCCGAAAGTTTATAAGTTATTGAATTGAAATAAAGAATAATTGGGTGAATTAAATACTCATACTATTTTTCAATATAGGTACGTTGTTTCATTTAAACCATCATCATTCAAACCCGTAAAAATAAATATAAAAATAACACTGAAGCATTTTGTTAAACTCGAATAATGATTGTGTTCTGTACAAAAACTTGTAACAAAACAAAAAGTCGTAACCTCATTCATTTTTCAAATATTTAAATTATAAATACAATCTTCACAATAATCCTTTATTTGGTCATTTCAAATTTCAAAATAAATACAGTAAAAAAAACTAAATTAAAACTAAACCCAAAACCCATCCAATAAAAACAAAATAGATCGTGATCAGCAGCGCAGGCTTCGTCAAGTGGACATAAAACAAATCAGCTACAGGCTTTGTCGACTATGTACAAACGAAATAATCCGCAACAGGCTTTGTCAAACTTAAACACTGAATAACCTAGGGTATGCTGCCACCCCGGACCGCAGCTGGCCCAAAAGTTCCCATAACACTGGCCGAGTTGCCCCGTTGAATAGCCAGGGAAATTTGTTGGACCAGGTACGATCCGGAACGAAGATCCCAACCCCTGCCTCTAAGCCGCTAAATACAATTGATAATAACCTAATCTTATTATCAATTGTATCACTTTTAAAAGATTTAATGTCAATGTTCCTTGAGGAAAACGGGGCATGTAAATAAAAAAGGAAGTTTAACAACTGAGCTTCCCTTAAAAAAAGGTTGAAAGAATATGTTTTCATTATTTACTCGTATACATTTTTCTAGTTTTAAAAATCCATACGAATTTTACGTGACAATTACAGTACAGTAACGTCAGCATGAAGCTTGTCGTCATGAGGCTATAAAATGAAATTATGTCAATCGGCGCGAGAGGTTTATATAAATTAGTTTCAAATGAGAACAGTATGTTTCAAAAAATGTTTTAAATATCCGTTGTTTAGAACCATCCAACCCCAGTCTCCCCTCTACGAAAGCAAGATGCTCAAGCATGCGCAGGCGCGGGCGCCCCATTCTTCGAGATGTATTGTGGTTGGCTCATTTAATTGTGGAACAAGGGCCTGGTCGCGGCTGTTATCTCAATTGTGCACCCAAATGTGATTGTCTCTGGTAAAGGTGCGTGTTACCGACAGGGTCCTGGGCTTTTCTATTTGAAATTTCTTAACAAAGAATAATGTAAATATCAGAGTGATGAAAATGGCAAAGAACTACATGTATATGTGACAAGAATTTGCACAAAAATGGCAGATTTTATTTTAATGCAATTTTACGACACTCGCGAACAATTTTATCTGGGAGAAATGCTCCATCATCCACATAACATACCTGTAATACTTACCAATTATCAGTGCGAAAGTGTGAAAAATATTATGTCTCTTTATCTACGTGCCTTCTTTCTTACACCGCTGAACTGAAGGACGACGGGGGATCTTCTTGGGGAAGGACAACGGATATAGTTTTTATACTTTTCTTCTTCTCTAACTAAATTACTTACTAACTACTAGAGTACTACTAGTAAAAGACTAAAAATTCTCTCACTTCAACCCGGAAATCGAGATGATTGAGGCTTCACCTTTTAATTTCATGTCGTATTGCATTTTGTTCAATGATTTTATTTGCGATATTTTTTATCAAGCGCTAAGGTAACGGCGGCTATCAACGCGGGTATCGAAATCGACGTCCATTACCGCCGCATTTGCAAATACGCATTTTATAGGCAAACCGACCAATTTCTTAAAAAAAGTTACTCACACAAAGGAAGCCTGTTTAGTTGACTAACGCACATATAGGCGATAGAGAGTGTGAATGAAAGAAGACGCTCGCTATTTGACAGTTTTTGCCACGGGGCCGCGAGAAGAGGTTGTGTCATACTTACGTGTGACGCTAAACATAAGTGAACTCCAATCTCATTTAGTAGTTTACGTAATAATTATGGCAAACAGGTGAAAGTTATGCATTTCAAATTATTGTTTATAGTTTTCTACATGACTTCTGAGTACTTTTTACGTATTGTTTAGCCTGGAAATGTGTTTAAAGTGGAAATTAAAAGACAGCGGTGAAAGGCGCCATTTCGTGAGTAGATTCTATTACTGTGGTATACCACGGTAATAGTTAAAGTAGTGATATTAGTTCTTTTTGCTTTATTTTAAGTATATGTGATCAGTTATATAATGTCTTACAGTTGTTTCAATCTTGATCTATTCACGCTATCAAAGAACTATTTACGCGGTATGAAAATTATTCAACAAAACCTTAATTTTTAGCAAAAACTTCATGACTGATTTCGTAGTTTCTATGAAAACCGTTAATTTGTCAATTTTTTTAAACATTGACATAAAGTCTGATGCTTACTTACCAGTTATGTAAACTTGGTTTTAATATAAGGTTGCAATATTTTATTTTGATTTGTAATGAAAATACATCTGTATGACTTTGTTTTTATGGGTCGGAATTAGATTTTATAATACTCCAATTTATGCCTATTAACGATGGTACGATCAGATAACCCTCGGTAATAGAATATATAAGAATCTATTACCGATCCATGCAATATTTGTTTGGGTCGGTAATGGGTTCCTATAGAAGTATCTATTACCGAGCGACATATTAGTCTTGTATCAAAATATGACATTTAGTGTACCGTAAGTACAGATTTCTTAGGAGAAACTGAGTCTTCTGTGGGTATTCATAAAGGAGGATAGTATAGGTATATGTATTTGTCATAATTTGTATATTCAACCGTCGGTATTAAGCTCCGAATTTTGAGATGGGTTTCTATTTACCGATGGCAGAAAAACACTGTCATTCATACCCTCGGTAATGAAATCTCAATTCGCGTTAATAGAACTGCAACCTGTTCATTACCACGGTAATAGAAAATTTAGGTATGTTGGCTTCAATAATCATTTTATGACATATAATAAACTAAAATGATCCTAAAACTCTTCAAAACTAATAGTTCAATAAATACTCTTCCATAAAAAAAATATTTGTGGTCGTTAATGAGCTTTGATACCCTTAATTTTTTGGTATCTTTTGAAATCTGCCTAAGTACCACGTTAATAGGCGCCATTACCTTACCTAATTACTAATTCCACGCAGATTCCTGTTGCGTTAATCATAGGCAAAATTCGTGAGGCGTTATTATTACTCTTAAACAACTTTTGCGAAGCGCACTTATTTCTAAGCCAAATAACCACCGGCCTGTCTAGCCTAGCCGACCTGGCTTACCGCGAAGTGACCCTGCCTGCTACGCCGCGGTCCCAGGTTCGAATTCCGGTAAGGGCATTTATTTGTGTGATGAGCACAGATATTTATTCCTGGGTCATGGATTTTTTCTATGTATACATATAAGTATGGGTATATTATATATCGTTGTCTGAGTACCTGCAACACAAGCCATCTTGAGCTTACCGTGGGACTCAGTCAATCTGTGTAAGAATATCTTATAAAAAAAAAGATAAATACTTGGCACATTTACCCTAAAGTCGATAACACATCTCAAATAAACAAAACTCCGATATGGATATCCCCATCCTTTCACATGTTATACCATCTTTGTTTTTATTTCAGTTCTTTAAGGGTTAAGCCAATATAAAAGCCTCTAAAACTGCCAGTTTGACAAAAATAAAGAGACTTCCGTACTTGGCAGTCTCTTATTTTGTTTCTTAGTAGAAACTGTTTAGCGAAGCTGAGTAACAATATTGACTGTTAAAATTCAAGTAAGTAGATATAAAATATCTTGATATAACCTAACCACAAAATTAAAATTTTGAAAAAACCCCCTACCGCGACATATTGAACCGATTTTCATGAAACATGGCTAAGAACACTCCCGACTAACTCAGCTTTCAAACAAAAAAAAACTAAATCGAAATCGGTTCATCCGTTCGGCAGCTACGATACCACAGACAGACACACACACACAGACAGACAGACAAACAGACAGACAGACAGACACCCCGTCGTGTTTGCGTCGGGGGTTAAAAATAGAATGTTTCTAAACTTATTTATTTAAACTGAGTGTGCAACACATATACAAAAATTTACATTTGGCTTAACTTATGCGTAGACATATAGATACTATCAAATATAAGTGACTAGCTTTTGCCCACGGCTTCGCACGCGTTTAATTCGAAAATTGCGGAATGCTCTGTACAAACTTCCACCACTCATTTTAGGGTAGTGGGGGGTTAAAAAGAGACAAAAAGTAGCATATGTCACTCTCCGTCTCTTCAACTATCTTCACTTAAAAAATCACGTCAATCCGTAGCTCTGTTTTGCCGTGAAAGACGGACAAACAAACAGAGACACACATTTTCCCATTTATAATATTAGTATGGATTATCTTACTAATATTATGATGACGTACATAATTACATTACATTACATACACAACATTTACATAATTACATTTATTTTTGTTTGTATATATTTATATTTATGTATTATATAAGTATTTTATGAAGTTAATCAGTTGTTTTCGATAATTCTACCATGGTCATTTTTCCTTCTCCTTGCTCCATTTTTACATGTCTCTGTTTGGCCCGATGCACACAGGGGTATTTCACTAAAAAAGCTGGCCATTACTCGATACAAATAAGAAAAAATAAAAATAAATTAAAATAGTATATTTGGATTCACACAATGGAACTTCTTATAAAAATGTATATAAATAATTTTGGCCAGATTTTATAGTCAAATACCCCTATGTGCGATGGTTGACTGGTAGAGAATGCCATTAGGCATTAAGTCCGCCATTTGTACATTTTTGTTTTATTTGTGCAATAAAGTTTAAATAAATAAATAAATAATTATGTACATTATGAATAATTATGATTGGTGCCTACTTTAGACAAATAAGTATATTTTCCTTAGTAGATACTAATAATAAATTAATATATAATTTTATAAATTATTACACTACCTAAACTCTAAACATACAAATAAAAAAAAAAACAAAGTGGACGGGCAGGACGATGGTATGCAAATTGTATGAAAAGTATTTCATAATTACTTGTATTGTAAATGTAAATAAGATAAGAACTAAGATGATTATTTTCAATTTATAATGTAATTTTCGACGATCATGATTAGAAAATAAACATAACTTTGGCATGTAACAAATTTATAGAGTAATTTTTATCATGAAATAAAGAAATCTAAATCTAAATCTAAATCTAAATCTAAATCATTGAAGGTAAGATTCACTGTAAGTCATTTCTGTCAGGATAATCATTTGGCACTGTAATTGACTAAGATTTTGATTTCTCAAAGATATCAAGATGAAGTCATTGATCCTACTTCTCTGCGTGCTGACGGCTGCGGCTCGTCACCGTCGCAACCACGACTTTACCTTCGAACAAGTGATCCATGAGGAGTGGAAAGATTTCAAGGTACATCATCCTCCTTGCGTTATCCCGGCATTTGCCGCGGCTCATGGAAGCCTGGGGTCCGCTGTGACAACTAATCCCAAGATTTGGCGTAGGCACTAGTTTTACGAAAGCGACTGCCATCTGACCTTCCAACCCAAAGAGTAACTACACTGAAAAAAATAAAACCAGTTTTCATGTTCGTTCAACAAGGTTTTTGTTTAAAATAGCGCCTACGTGCTCTTTGGTTCAAACAACAAGCTACTTGTCATTTGAATCGGCAATATATTTGAATCAACAAGTCGATTTTATAAAAACAACCTGACACATATTGTTTTAAACATACGTTTGGCTGATTCAAACGGATAAACCGCAAGAAGTCGAACTTGTTAAATTCACAATGCAAATTTCTCTCAGTGTAGGCTTATTGGAATTAGTCCGGTTTCCTCACGATGTTTTCCTTCACCGAAAAGCAAGTGGCAAATATGAAATGATATTTCGCACGTAAGTTCCGAAATACTTATTGGTACGAGCCGAGGTTCGAACCCGCGACCTCCGGATTTAAATTTTAAAGTCGCACGCTCTCACCGCTAGGCCACCAGCGCTTTCGCGCAGAAAGATTTCAAGGTACATTATTATGACATTATTATTTATTTAACTGAGAATTTCTTAGTCAAAAATTATAGCTTGTGCTCACGTTTCTTCAATTGATGAATATATATCAATCAAGCGTGCATGCAAGTAATATCTTTGTAATGATAAATGTGATTGATATATTGGATTAATTTAATGTACTAGTACTTTCTTCAAATTTGTCTGTTTTCTTCAAACTCACAAGGAAAATAAGGTGTTTGCTACTTAGAAGCGGTTCGTAAAACCCATAATTTTATAATGTGACTACCTTTTTCCCGCGGCTTCGCCTGCGTATTAAAATTAAAAAATAAATTAAATAAATAAATATTACAGGACATTCTTACACATATTGACTGAGACCCACGGTAAGCTAAGAAGGCTCGTGTTGCAGGTACTCAGACAACGATATATAATATACAAATACTTGTCTTATACATACATAGAAAACATCCATGACTCAGGAACAAATATCTGTGCTCATCACACAAATAAATGCCCTTACCGGGGTTCGAACCCGGACCCGCGAAATCTTATTCAAACGTTGATTTTTGGACCCACATTTCACCACCTTAGGGTGTGAATTTTGAAAAATTCTATCTTAATGCTCCTCTACACCTTAAAAGGATACCTACGGTGTGCCAAATTTGGAATCTCTAGAACCCTGGCAAAAGGAATAAGGATCAGTCTGAAAATCAACGCTGGGTATTTATAACCTAGCACATGTTGAGACCTGAATCCTTTTACCAAGCACGAAAAAAAATGTACTTATTAGCTTAAGTGAATTAACATATTACTTTTTTTTTTTCCATTGCTCTACTCTTTTTTGTGTCATGGTAATAAATGTATTTTTATTTTATTTTATTTTAAACCAGCGGTCAGTCAGTCAGTCATAATCTGTGTTTTTCCGATTGTAGTTGCAGTACAACAAGCACTACAGGTCCACGGCAGACGACCGCCACCACATGGGCATCTACGCCGTGAACAAATACAAGATAGCCAAGCACAACGAAATGTTCGAAAAGGGGAAATGCTCCTTTAAACTGAAAGTGAACAAGTATTCTGATATGATGGATCATGAATTTAACAGAAAAATGAAAGGCTTCCATTACCGAGCAGGGTAAGTTATTTAGATATATAAGTTACTTTGAAAATGTTACGATTTCAAGTAGGGTTCAAGGTTAAGGCTAGGTGGAGTAAGTTAGTTGATTTTATTCTTCTACAATTATCTATTCCAGTCTTGCCCAAGTGAGCAAGGTACACTTGTCAATCTTAGATCAAATCAAATTATTTTCATTGAAAATATTTTAATTTGTATTTTTTAAGTAGTATACTATAAACATTAAATAAATGTCATACACAAAGAAAAAGTGACCAAAGCCTCCAAGTGTTCCGACCAGCGTACTCCGTTAACCGGACGGATTCCTGTAAAACCACTCGGCCATCGGATCATTAAATCAAGGGTCGAAATTTCGTGATCCGGCCGAGTGGTTTTACAGGCATCCGTCACGCTCATTTTAACGTAAAATTTCAATAAAATTACATGCAAACATAAACACACCTTTATTTCCAAAAGAGTGGCAGAGCACATGAAATTACTCAATTTTCAGTGCCATTCTTAGCATAGGGGTTGAAATAAAGCGAAATGTGATACCCACTACATTGATAAGCTGCTAGCCCATCGGTCACCCATGGAAGGAAAAGATAACTTACTTGCCCTTCATAAATTGTTTATCCATTAAAATAATATCCAACTGTTTGGTGCCCCCAGTCCCAGAGCTGAAAATCACACTAAGCCCTTCGTGACCCCTATGTTGGCGGACTATCCATCAACCATGGACTGGCGGCAGCGAGGCGTGGTCACTGATGTGAAGGATCAGAAGCAGTGTGGAGCTTGCTGGGCATTCAGTGCCGTAAGTTACTGAACTTACCTTGGTCTTCTCCTTTCCTGTCCTCTGCAAATCTCAGTCAATTCAGGTTACCGATGTTAAGGACCAGAAGCAGTGTGGAGTCTCCTGGGTCTTCAGTGCTGTAAGTTCCTGAACTTACCTTTAGCCGGAGGGCTAAGGGCCGGAGGGAAAGGAGGAGTCCTTTCCTCTCCTCTGCCAAACACAGTATGATGATGTGGAGCGTAAATGATAACTACTTCGTATGGAGTATACGTTTAATGTGTCTTAAATAACAAGTACATGCCAATATATACTAAGCTATGCACATGTGTGGGTAAGGTGTGGTACACACACTACACCTTCCCCCTCAGAGAAAAAAAAAATTGTTCTATACTATGAGGAATATTTTTTTTTCTAAATTAAAAAAAAAGAATTACACAAAGTAAAAAGTAAGGAAGACTATCTAATGTAAGCAAAAGCTCTTAGCGTATGTATTATACAAAATTAAATCTTTTTTTTTTTTATACAAGTATTAGGTAGGTACAGTAAAAACACTTTGAAGTTGAAAGAAAGAATATTTGCTGAATAATAAATTCAATTTAAAGAGTTACTCATACATTTTTCAATAAATGAAAATTACAAGTTATACAAAATTTGTCTAAAATAAACACAAATTTCCATTATACGCTAGGCACCATACAATAGTTATTACCATGGGTGGGTACCCATGTATTTTTATAAAGGTTATACAACTTATAGGTTATACAGTTATTACTTTTATGACGGCGTTGATGACGAAACGTGTATTAAACAATATACCTATTTATATAAAACTAAGCAGAAAAGACTACGAATAACATCATAGACTTAAAAAAAACCTTAAAACCATCACTAAGTAGGTATATATTTCATTTCCACAGACAAATAAGTATCCGTCGATACATTTTAAATCCAAATTCAACGTACGTTAAGAGTATATAATTCCAACCCTGGGTACCTGGGAACAATCATATTTCTTATTTCATAATTTACTGACTTGCAAGTATTATTTTTAATTAATAGACGTCTTCATTTTGTTTATTATAATAATAACATTGTATATAGTTGTGCATCTAAAGCGTGCTTCTCTTTTTTATGGCAAGGGTACACAACGCATTTACTTACCTGGCCGGCCGACCTTACTATATATTTATTTATTTATTTGCTCAGGATACAAGGATATTTATTTTTAAGCGCGCACACATACAATATATTTACTCACACAGGCAGTTCTTTTAACACGTCCTTTCATAATAACCTTCCATGTGTCCAAGGAGTCTTCACGATTGGTACTCGACCGAATCATGATCAGATCTCCAAGGATTCCCTAGCCTGCCTTGTATCCTGGCATACCCTTGCTATACCTATCGCTCAAGGCCCCTCTTGGGCAGCCGAAGAGACAATAGGCATATAATTATTTCTATTCAGTTACATTCATTAAAAAACTTTCAAATACCAACCACAATTAAACCAACACCATAAAACTTCAACAAATAAGAATTTCAACAACCCTTGGTTGATCAGACCAGTCGCTCTTTGAAAAACTTACCTGCTTCAATTTACTCGACTTCCAAAATCTCGCACACATACCTAATTTAAAAAAACAAACCATTCTTTTCTATTCCACCCTTTACATTAATAAAACCTCTAGCCATAACTCCGTCGCAAAATAAAACAAAACTTGAACACTCCTATACCTAAATAACAAAAACATTTCATATACCAACAAATTCCATATCCATTTTACACCAATTTAAAAATAATCCAACTTTTTATCTCTTATTAGATCTCACACATTGTTACACATTTTCCACACATTGTTAAATCCGTAAAACATATTATAGTCAATTCTGAGAAAAAAAATCTGAAACATTCAAGTACATTATTATTTCTTAACAATCTAGTTCTAAATACTAATGTTCAGTTTAATATGGTCAAAAGTTGGTAAGATTATAATTATATGCAATTGCCAAGTTAAATACGATAAATTTGAAGTAATCTAAATTATTGCACAATACATTAATAATGCATTATGTTGAAACTGAAATTCGAGACGTAATAACAGAAGCTACATACCGATCCCTTATATGTGAACACGTGTCGCGGATGACGCGGCCCACCTGTACGCTATGACGAATGTTGTATCCAAGTGCACGAAATCATTTGTTAAGTTTACCAATTTGAATTACTGAATGCAAAGTAGAGATCGAATGATGTAATATTAAAACGTGCCGTACTTTTAACCATATTACTATTTCGTCATCAAGCAGCATTTAATTAGATTCCACATAATATTTAATTTGCATATGCATTGTATTCCTACATCGCAATATTATTAAACTTAATTTCCGTAAATAATAGCAATTGCTAATATTACGTAAACAGACACAATTTTGAAACTTAATTTTTATTACCTACTCAAAAACCGAAATTTAAAATAGTTATCTAATGAAAATAATACATATAACGCGCTTCATATTTATTTTAAACATAAGAAGAAACTTTCAATCAACTGCTTATACTTATTAACTAAAACCATATAACTACCTAGTTTAGATTACGACCATTCCATGACCGTTGTGTGGCGGGACCAGGACTTCGTGTCCAGTCTCCTCGTCGTCGCGTCCAACGTCGGCAAGGCCACGCCCGGGGTCCGTGACGCGAACAATCTCCCAGCTGCAACGTCCAACTTACAACTTGCCAATTTCGTTTATTCGAAAAAAAAAAAGATTTATTTTCAAAATCTCCTGATACATGAGTCTATTTAGTAGATATTAGAAATGTAACTTAGTCCACACTGCACATATTCTTTTTTATTTGCAATAAGCACCAATCCGTAACTTTCGATTTAGTCTCTGTAATCTTTTCACTTTCACTATATGATACTCATATATTTGATATATTAGTCCCGTAACACCAATCCGTAAGTTCTATTTATTCTCTTGAAACTTTTCACTGTCACTATAAATATATAATAGTCCTTTTCATTCACTTAGAGTTCCAAATATTTATTTACGAAAGTTCACGGTCAGTAATACTGGCTGGCGCAGCGCGCCGCCAGTGCAGCTCGAGGCCGCACTGGCAGGATCGCCATGTGATGTGGAGCGTAAATGATAACTACTTCGTATGGAGTATACGTTTAATGTGTCTTAAATAACAAGTACATGCCAATATATACTAAGCTATGCACATGTGTGGGTAAGGTGTGGTACACACACTACAAAAAGGAAACTAGCCAGGATTTGAAAAAAACTGCTGCTTGATTTGAATGCCAGCAGAAAGCATTGTATATGTTTATACCTACTGTAACACATTTGAACGAGATATTTCGCAAAAATATTAGATGGAAACAAGTTTCGAATCAGAGTTCTTAAAACATTTGAACGTTTTATATTTAGTACAAACTTTGACTAAAAACGAGCTAAAGTAACTCATTATTTTGACCATATACTATGAAAGTAATGTTGTAAGACCAAAATAATCAGCAGTTAACTACATTACAAACACAAACACATATTGTTTTTGCTAACTAGGAAATTAAGCAGACACACTTGTTTTCTTTACAGATCGGCGCTCTCGAAAGTCAAATGGCCATCAAGACCCAACGACTGGTGTCCTTATCAGAGCAGAACTTGATCGACTGTTGCACCAGTAACTATGGCAATAACGGCTGCAATGGCGGTTGGATGAACAGCGCCTTCCAATACATCAAGGACAATGGAGGGATCGATGCTGAAGCTTCATACCCGTACCAGGCGGGTCAATATCAGTGCAGGTCAGATATTTAATGGTGCTCCCACACTGTGGGAGCGAATATGGGAGCACTATAAAGTTGGTAATAAAGCGCAGGTACAAGCATTTACTGTATGATAGACTTTACTGTGAGTCAATGAAAAATGCATCGTCATAAGTATGACGGCGTTCTATCACTTTCACGTTCAGTCACTTCAAACTCAAAACTTGGCATAGACAATTAAGTACATATAGACTTAAACTACTTACTGAAAATTTCGTTGGTTCGCAACTTTAAGTAATTCAAAAGATCGTCATAATTAATATTTATATGATAATATGTGTTCTTTTCATCTATTTGTCATCAGGTACTACTCCGGAAGCGCGGCCGCGACCTGCACGGGCTACGTGTCCATACCGCAAGGAGACGAAGGGAAGTTGATGGATGCAGTCGCCTCTATAGGCCCAGTAGCCGTCGCTATCAATGCGCCCAGTACTTTTCAGCAATACGCTGACGGAGTGTATTACGAGCCAGCTTGTACGACTAATAGTCTTAACCATGCGGTAAGTATTTTTGGGCCAGCGTGTGAAAATTGGTACAAATCTGATATTTATGTCGATACATTATTTCTATTATATGATGAGAAACGTGTTTCTATTTTCAAATAAATTATGTCAGTGGCATCTGGTCAAGATCCGACTTTGACGCTTAACCCCTCGTATGCGGCCTGTCAATTTTGATCATTGAAATAGTGGCCTGGACATTTAAAACAATAGGATAGATTAAAATTCCCACGCAGGGATCCGTATCTAAGCATACGAGGGGTTAATAGATACCTACTATACTTACTTAAAGATGACATTTTGAAGCTTGTAGGTATATAGGAATCAACGGTCAAAGAGCGCTTGTGGCAAGTGACAAGGTGAGGTATTTTTGCATGGAAGCAACACAATTTATCTGTATCGAATAGTTTTGGGCAATAACTGTCAACGAGCAAATACTTACGGAACATTGCTTCTATCGGTACCTACTACTAATGCTGATCCGTCAGTACTAAAATAAATATCGTTTTCAGGTGCTTGTGGTGGGCTACGGCACTGATCCCTACGGAGGAGACTACTGGCTAGCCAAGAACTCGTGGGGCAAGACGTGGGGCATCAATGGCTACGTCAAGATGGCGCGGAACCGGTACAACCACTGCGGCATCGCCACCAC
This sequence comes from Leguminivora glycinivorella, assembly GCF_023078275.1. Taxonomy (NCBI): domain Eukaryota; kingdom Metazoa; phylum Arthropoda; class Insecta; order Lepidoptera; family Tortricidae; genus Leguminivora; species Leguminivora glycinivorella. The sequence continues at coordinate 15,428,109 of NC_062979.1, read as the reverse complement.
TGCTTCTTATCCCACGGTTTAACACTTAGACTACTTCGAGTTTTGCGAAGGAGGCTTCCACTAAACTTGGCTGGGTGTCTGGTGACCTGTGCTCAGCTAATTTCCTTGCACAACGCCTGAGCCTAGCCGTACAGCGGGGAAACGCGGCATCCTAGGGCCGATACCCCGCGCAACCCTAGAATACACTGATATGTAAATTATATTAATTAAATGCTAAGTAATATTTCTAAGTATTTATTAATAATAATTAAAAAAATCTTAAAGTCTTACCATAGCATAAAACTATTAATAACTATTTTAACAAACGTACGCTGTTATGTATACAGCGTGTGTATTCCATACGGGCGAATATCTTAATGACGATTAGTATCGGACCCAAGGAGCTTAACTATATGTTTTCTTTTTGAATAGACGAGATTTTTTTTTCATACATAATAATTCAGCACGCAATGTATTACGTCCACATCAATTAGCGTACCTACCTAATTGTCATTACGATATGACGTTTATGTCATGTAAAATTAAGTTTGACGGCGTACATTGGCGCTTGGTCAGATTAAAAAAAAATACTCTTAATTAATAACACTTTTTAACAAAATAATAATCCTATATGATTCGTTTGATCAGATACTATAACTGGATACATTATTCGCCCGTATGGAATCCAATCCACACGCGGTAGATATGTAAATATATGCATGCGTCACGAACACATAAGCGGAGGATGAGAATGAACGAGAATGAATCATTACCATCCACTGACATAAGGAGTTAAATTATTCGTCTTGTACTGAGGTCTTACCAAGGTGAGTTAGCAGCCATTTTGACAATTTTTGACAGCCACGACGGTACAAATGTTATTTTAAACGTCAAACCTTGATGAAATTATGACGTTTACTTAACCCGTGCACAAGCGCCAACTTATCTTGGTAAGCCTCTACTTATTTTCTGACTGCGCGACTTTGGACTACAGTCTGACCAAAACGAGTAGAAATTACAAAGTAGCAACATTTTAGTGTCATCCCTTTCAAATCAATATGTGTGAGAAAACGCGACGACATTACGATGTTGCCACTGTTTAATTTCTTCTCTTTTTAGTCAGACTGTAACGTGGAACGAGGTTAAGGCAATGGCTCAATATAAAAAGGCGTGAAAAGGTCTTACAAAGTCTTATTTTTATAATGTCTTGGTCTTTCTGTAATCTAAGAACTTAAACACTTTTGTATGTGACTGTTTGTTTCCTAAATAAATGAAAAAAAAAAAAAGTCAAATTGTGGTAAGGCTACTTGTGTTAAAAGAAAAATAAATAATAAACGCTGTGTGTTTAATAATATGTTTTATTATTAGTCCGAAACAGTTAAATCTAGTAAATATAAAAGTTTAGTTCAACCCGTCAATAAAAACAAAATATTTTCAATTTACGACCAATTTTACAGGACTACAATTCTCAGATACGAATAACAATTTCCGGTGTTAAGTTATGCAACACAATATTTGTATTCTCTCTCTTAATTTCATTTCGTATTCACTGTTGTAAACAAAGTTCGAAATACGTAAACAATCACAGCAAATAAGCGTAATAATCACATTTGGAACGGTTGCAATCTGGTCGGATATTCCCGAGAGTCGCGCGATCGCGGTCGGTTTGAATTTTCAGTTGAGTGAGTGATGTTTCTGTTTCTATATTTCTTCTATATTGGACTTAGTGTCCCAAATCCACAGCATTATAATTAATGGATGAATGAATATAATAACTCAAATATCCATAATAAAGCATTAAGATGAAGCGGTATGGAAAGTCAAGTCAGCAAAATAGGTACTTGAGCTAAGTGTCTAAAAATGTTTTGTAGTTTGTATATAGGGTAAACTCGCCTTATTCGGTGACACGCATAATTCAGTGAAACAACCGAAAATAGTCTTTCGGAATAGTGCTTCAAAGCTATCACCGAATTAAAGACTGTATCGTTAAGTATGAAGACAACTTTGAGTAGCCGTATTTATTTGCTATTATTTTTTTTTTCTTATAACAAGACATGGGCTTAATAAGGCACATAATAAGGTACACATTTTGTCCTAGAAACTCGACGTAAAGCATATGGTTTAGACGGGATACCCCCATTTGCCAGAATTTCATTTGCCATAATTTTATTTGCCACCCTATTCAACAATCATAATATTGTTTCTCATAACATCTTATGCCATAATCATTGTTTACTATATTAATCAAGTGCCAGAAACTTTGTTTCCCATGAAGTCAGTTTCCATAATGTCATTTGTCAGAATCATCGAAATCAGTAATTACCACATTCCATACCATCATTTGTCATCCAAATTAGCGACCCGAAAAGTCAATTTCCATAATGTGATTTGGCAGAATCATCGAAATGCGTAATTATCACAGAGACGACACTACTAGAAGTACTAAAAAGAATGGGATAAGAATGAATCTGCTATCAGAGAGTAGGTTAGGTTAGGTTAGAACTGTGACCACCTGAAAAATAAAACTGCTATCAGAAAGTAGGTTAGGTTAGGTTAGAACTGTGACCCCCTGGAAAATGAAACTGCTTGAAAAGTAGGTTAGGTTAGGTTAGAACTGTGACCCCCTGGAAAATGAAACTGCTATCAGAAAGTAGGTTAGGTAATAATATGGGCAATAATTAATATGGCAATAATTGCTTATGGCGTTTGAATATTATATTAAACCATATTATTGCACTTAATAATATGGCTAACAAATAGTATGGCATTGTATGATTATGGAAGGTAATGTTCGGATAAACAACCAGTATGTCATACAATTTTTATGGTAAACAAATCATTCGGGCAAATGAAATTCAGGCAAGTTAAATTCGGGCATATGAATATTATGTTAAATGACTGTCGGGCAAACAATAGACAACCCAATATAGACATGTGCCATCGCGGACTTTTTGAAGACATTAGAGAGACATACTTTCGCCATACATTGTTTTGAAGCTCTCAGCTAGTGGGATTTTGTTTGACTCGATTAGAAAATATTGTCATCATTCATTCGGGCAAATGAAATTCAGGCAAGTTAAATTCGGGCATATGAATATTATGTTAAATGACTGTCGGGCAAACAATAGACAACCGGTTTAGACAGTATTGACTTAATCCTCCCGAGTACCAATTACGATTCCGGACAAATGCTACTAGAAAATTCACAAAGTGCGTAAAAGACGATACGATTGTGAAAAAAAATTGTACGGTGCGAACCTCAACGACACATGATCCACAAAGCAGAATATCTGGACATAGTCTAGCCACTGTTATTTTAAAAATATAAAGTTCAGGATCGGTGTATGGCGGTCATTTAGAGAATGTGGCATGGTGCTTACTCTAACTCCGACTTTGATGTCGAATTTGACTATCATACACTGTTTATATCGATCTGGTTTAGGCACTGTTCAAACACCACGAATATCAATTAGACTTTGGCCTATGGCTAATTTATTTATCTGTTTCTCTTATCCTGCTCTCATCAAAAATTTACGGCAATCCGGAACGTTGCTCAAAAATGCGTTTTTTTAAATTATATAAATTCACCGCATTCATTCTGCAAGTACCCAATTGAAAAACCACGAAGAGGACTCTTAAAGAATATATTTTAGCAGCATATTAACCTTTGTTTGTTGAAATCGTACAAAGAGTCATTGAAATAATATATTCTCAAATTAAGCCAGATAGGGGTTGTCCGAAATTTATTTGCTAGACCTTAATGAAAGTACCATAAAGTCCCTAAAATAAAAAAAATATCAGACCTTCTTATATTAAATAGTGCTTACCAATACCTTCAGATCATACTCTCGGAACATAATAATACAAAATTATGCACATGTCAACATTTAGACGAGGTTTGTTTTGTCCTTATACTTAACGATACAGTCCTTAGGCGTGTCACCGAATGAGGCGAGTTTACTCTACACCATGCAGTTGTAACTCTAATCATATAAACCTTACGTTTTAATATAAATCATCATTAATTTTACTAATATAGCTTAATCCACGATAAGTTTGCAACGATTTTCACAGCCTCGCCAGAGCAGATGTTATTTTAAACGTCAAACTTCGATGAAATTATGACGTTTAAGTACTTAAAAATATGCAGACTTATCGTGGGACGATTTTAACAGCTGATTTTAAAGACATAGATCAAAACAATTTGTCTTAACCTGATATTTTAAATCCACAAAATAAACAGCGTAGGTACTTACTATGCAATCTACAATAGATGAATAGTTGTCATCTTACTTGCGTTGTTACGGCTCCATGCAGCTTCTTACGAAAGAAAATACCTTTCTCACCTTCCAAATCAGTTTTAAAGAATTGGAACTAGTCCCTGTGAGGACACTTCCTCAGAATGTTTTCCTAACCGAAAAAACCGGCCAAGAGCGTGTCGGGCCACGCTCAGTGTTGGGTTCCGTAGTTTTTTGTATTTTTCTCAAAAACTACTGAACCTATAAAGTTCAAAACAATTTTCCTAGAAAGTCTTTATAAAGTTCTACTTTTGTGATTTTTTTCATATTTTTTAAACATATGATTCAAAAGTTAGAGGGGGGGGACGCACTTTTTTTTCCTTTAGGAGCGATTATTTCCGAAAATATTAATATTATCAAAAAACGATTTGAATAAACCCTTATTCATTTTTAAATACCTATCCAACAATATATCACACGTTGGGGTTGGAATGAAAAAAAATATTAGCCCCCACTTTACATGTAGGGGGGGTACCCTAATAAAACGTTTTTTTCCATTTTTTATTTTTGCACTTTGTTGGCGTGATTGATATAAATATTGGTACCAAATTTCAGCTTTCTAGTGCTTACGGTTACTGAGATTATCCGCGGACGGACGGACGGACGGACGGACGGACGGACGGACGGACGGACGGACGGACGGACGGACGGACGGACAGACAGACATGGCGAAACTATAAGGGTTCCTAGTTGACTACGGAACCCTAAAAAGACAGTCTCATGATCTTACCGGTTGTAGGTAGTCCGTCTACTTTTATAAGATTAAGCACGGTATAATTAATGCATGTCAAACTGAGAAATCGGAGAGTCATACCAGGGTGGCTAGCCGAATGGCACAATCGCTCACGAAACGCTCACGAAACGAAGCGCTAGTAGATATATATCTCTATCGCGCTTGCGTATTGGCGCGACAGAGCCAGCGGCGTATCGCTTTCGTTTGGCGTCGGAGAAATGCCATTCGGCTACGGGGCCTGTGCTGTTTAAATAAGTAGAAGGTAAGAATTCCCGATAAAAATCATTGTCCAGAAGTTACACTCAACGCTGGTTTCACTGAAACTGTGGCCGGATGAGAGATAAGAACAACATTCATGCTTGTGTAATGAAGCACACTGTCCAGACAAAACAACATGCAGTAACTTGGTAGGACAATAGCCTAACTAACTATGACCATTCTAGCCTGATATGCCTTTGTCCGCCAAATATACGAAGTTTCACTAGTGCTGTGCTGTCCCCATAATAGTTTCTATACGTTTAGGTATGTCTCCAAGGTTTTCTATAAGTTTGAAATTATTATTTGTTTGGTATTTGTTTTAAAAGTGATGATCATTTATGGCAATTTCCTTATTCCGATCTTAAGAAATATGTTCTTGGTTTTACATGGCTTTAATGTTGGTACTTATTTAATTACCCACAGGCTAAACTAATATTCGACAAGACAGAACAAATGTGTCCACTGTACCCTCGGCTCTTATGATACTATGTGTATTTCACAGATATTCTTCTATTAGGTATACGTCTTTTGCAGACAACTTGAGCTGTTTATTAAGTATACAACATGTATACAACAACTACCTCATTGTACTCATCATACAAGTAAATTTGAGATAAGGCGGGCAAACATGATCGCGTGATAAATCGTATCACGTCAGTCCGTCATTTTCGCACTATTTTATGTGCGATTGGGACGAACCGACGCGTTAGGGTTTATCAGACTAGTGTGCTATGCCCGCTGAACCGTCAGCTTCATATGGAAGGCGACACTAGGGTAGATCTGCCGTCAGAGAATGTTGATAAGTATATCCTGGAAAATGCAATTATTTACAAAGTTAATAACCACTCGGGCACGCTGGTCTTGTGTTCAAGCGATGCATGCTTCTATTGTACCTCTAGGACCATGGAGTAAATGCTCACTGTTCTGTTACTCGATAAACATGCCCTATATCAGGGAAATATTACCACACATCACTAAGTGTACCGAACTCGCGCCCGCGGCTATCATATATTCGTATCATGTTCAAGCGGGACGTATGCTTCTATTGTGCCCCTGGGACCTTACAGACAATGCTCAAATTAAAACAGGGCAAGCTTTGTTTTAAATTTGTGTCTTTTTTTTTACAAAAAATGCATGTTGCGAATTTTGCACAGGGTATATTTACTGTATTGACTTGGGAAAAGTGTGTCATTATAATATATTATTAGAGAGACTAAGTCCAAAGTATCTTAGCGAACTCAGCGCTGTCGACTAAACAGAAAATCGGATGCCAAGATCCACAGCGGATCATTAGCTACGAGGCTAACCGTATTATGAATGGTTAGTTTTAGTAACTACGTGACCTGGTCTTACAAAACCATATAGATCAGTCACGATATCTTAACACAAAAGTGGCGCCCAACGTGGGACCAGTGGCCCGTTTCTCGAAAGGTACAAGCCTTGTATTACAAGTGTGTTTCCATGACAACCCATACGATTTGACAGTTCGCGCACTTGTAATACAAGGCTTGTACCTTTCGAGAAACGGGCCCCAGATACAAGGCTTGTACCTTTCGAGAAACGGGCCCCAGATGTATATATGAGCTAGATGATGATAAGTTTACACACTGTCACAGTGACTAATGTACTATTCAATAAAAAATCACTTAGCATGAAGGCAGCCAAGCTCAAGTGGGATTGGGCAGGACACGTCTGTCGGATGCATCCGGAGAGATGGGTCAAGGTAGCGACCGTATGGGCGCCACAAATTACCAGAGGCCGAGGTAGACCAAAGATGAGATGTCGGAAAGACCTGGACTCATTTTGTGGCGGCTGGCGAGAGCATGCACAGAGCCGTGACGAGTGGCGGAAAACAGGGGAGGCCTTTGCCCAGCAGTGGGACACATTATAGGCTATTAAAAAATAGCATTTTCTTTTTTTTCTTTTTAAAGTTCTTTATTTCAACATAAATACAAAATATACATGGTAAGATGCTGTACAATAAAACCAGACATTTACAAAACACAATAATTAAATTTTACTTTATCAGGCTAGTAGCCCATAAAAGTTTATGGCATATATATATTTTAATATACTTTTCTAACATGAGGTATTGATACAAAATAACTATCTTCAATATTAACGGTATGAACTCATTAGTAGTAAGTTCATTTATAGCATTACTAACTATTAATAAAGGATTTATGCAAGATAAAGCAATACAATAATCATTCTAAAATTCACTGACGGTTAGCGAACAAAAATGCACGTTCCATTCGACCATTAGCGACCGAATAGCATTAAACCTACATGAAACAGTACTTTTGAAAGCTTAATGATTTTTTTCCGTAGCAATCAAATGAAAATCAAAACAAAATATGATTTTCCTTACCGTTTACTTAACTGTAGGTACTAATAAATAAAATAACAATGAAAGGTTTCATACGGCGTTCCCAGTACGTAACACCGCAATAACGACCTGTAGCGGCGCACTTAAAATAAAATAAAAGGCTGTTTATTTCATGACAAGGCAATATTTGATAGGTACTTTTATGAGCTCGTATAAATGAACAGAAACAAGTTTTGCGCACCTACGTCGTATAAAAGTAGTAAAAGAGCTATGAACGTGGTTTAACTTTACCTGGGTACCTAGGCAACGTCACAATCGCTTACGCTTAGTGAGCGTTTCTTCTCTTTCTTCTAGCTATATCGGTCTGGTGGCGTGACAGAGCCAGACGTTGCGATCGCCACGTTAGCGTCAACGATTGTCAATTTGCCTAGGTCGGCAGATTCCTTATCTTTATATTCAGGAGTTTTATTAGGTAGTTCAGCCAACACCGTTACAATCCTAATAGAGAAATCTGGGAGTAGGCAATTATCTTTATGAATTGCTTGGGGTATTTTACTATTACTGTTAATATTGGTGTGTGCTGTGTAAACGTTTGTATTGTTATAAGACTAGCCATTAAGTTGTTTTCATTGCTATGCGATAAACTTAGTTTTATTACAAGTATTTTCACATGAAGTTGAAAACAACAACAATAAACTTATTATTTTAAAACTTATTTTGAATTCGTATCACACACTTACTTTCATTTTCAATAGAGAAGACCGGTTGGTCTAAGTGCGTTTTTACATTATCCGATCCGATATCGGATGTAGGACCGATATCTCATACATTACAGGCGCCATCTTGCATTTTTACCATTTAAATCCTTCCGACATCCGATGTCGGATCGGATAATGTGAAAACGGACTAAGGGATGCTTACGAGCGTCATGAGGGACTTATTTATAAAATTAAACTAAACACATTATTGAAAAGTATTTATTAATTTAAAATTGAGGTTGAAACGTAAACTTACAAACTTATTAAATATACATAGTAAATTTAGTCCAAGTTTCTGGCACAATTTGAGCAGATCATCAAATTGTTTTTACTACTTCGCACCCGCAATCTGCCTTTTTGGCTTTAGGCTTTACTTTTACAGTTTCGCAATTATTATTAGGCTCAAGTTAGTGCTTAGTGGTGTCCTTTTAAGGGACCTTTTAAACAGTGCGAGAAGTACATTGCGTTATTTGAGGCCGGTTGGCTCGGTCACATGAACTGACATAACCTCAATGGTAGGTTATACGTGATGTAAACTAAAATTGTACAGTCGAGTTCATAAATATGTGTACATTTCTTCACCTTAACTCGTAGCAATAAGGTGAAAAAATGTACACATATTTATGAACTCGACTGTATATATATTATGCGAGCTCGCGCACCGTCTAAATGAGCTTTATGGATCCGCAGTTAGCTTGGTAGTTCATCTTCATACAAACCTTAACTACGTACGGTACGCTCTCATTTGAAAACGCCTAGTTTTGGGACCGACCCCACTTAGGCGTCGCGTGTCTTGCGGCGCGGAACGACGTCTCCGCCACGCCGCCTGAATGTAATTCAAAAAACGTCTCCTCAGTACATTTTGTATAGGACGGACGTAAGACGCGCCCCCAGGCGGCGCGGCGCGCGCCACGCGACGCCTAAGTGTCGGTCCCTTAGATTGCTCTGTAACTTTAAGCTTATGTAGCCTCAGATTCCATAGTAAAAGGAAACACTGAATTTAACATGTTCATTCAAAACTTGATTATGCATTATTTTGAGATAGTAGGTATAGGTACCTCATGTCATTGTATGTGGCATGTTTCAAAACTCAGTTTGAATGGAAGGGTGAAATTCAACCGCGCTTACCAAGGATTCTTATGTGTTCATTACAAATTCTCTTATCTCATATGTTACTTATACATTTTATGTACATTCAGCGACACTATCGACTGCTCTTTCAGTCAAACCTCAAACCGTATCATGTCTATTATTAATAAGTCGGGTAACACTAATTAGTACATTATTTCAATTTAATGGTCATTTTGTTGTATTTGTAATCAGTTATAGATTGCTCCTTTTATACACGTTACTCTAAAGTTACTTCTAAATTCAGTTTGATTCAGCAACGACAACCCATTCGACCTTAAAAACAAGTCAAAAATGACCTCTAGATTTGATATGGAAAAGATATTATGGCAGTTGTTAAATATAAGTGACATTTTTATTTAAATATGCGGTACTGGCATATCTAATCCTATGGATCGTATCTAGAGACAACTTTTGACGTATCTCTGAGTTTGAATTGGACTAAAAGTCACCGATGTCTGATTTGTGATGGGCGGTAAAATAAAATATGTGAAACCCATTTATACAGCAAAATAGATGGCCCTTTAGGTACATCATCTAAAAAAAAGTCACATTAAAATATAAACCAATATGAGCTTGTGTAACATCATAACATAATAAGGGTTATAAAATATCTTTAAACAATTAGAATAAATATTTCACTATTAAACTGAAACATTTTTAGTCTCATGATTTTAATATTACTTATAATTATGTGTATATTTGGCCTAAGATTTGGCACATGCAGCGCAAAGACCTTGTAATACAAATTATCTTCAACAATTAGTAAAAAAACATTAATTATCAACAGTCGATGACGAGGCGCTATATTTGAAGAATCAAATACTTTCACAAAAAATGGCAGTATTATTGTATCTATTTACAACACTTTTATAGAAAAACTTTGCTTTACTCCCTTTAAAGATATAAGTAATAGTTATTAAACATTTCGGTTAAACCAATATAGTTTTTTTTGTAGAAACGTTTACATTCTAGAACTTTTGTGCTTAAAACGTTTTCCCGACAGAAAAAACGTTTTCCCGACAGAAAAAACGTTTTCCCGACAAAAAAAAACGTTTTCCCGACACAAAAACAATTAATTAATTTCGTACCGTCACTATTTTAAGGAAACACAAAAGCTCTAGTATGAAACCTTGTTAGGCATTTATACCCATATTGACTTAAAAAAACATAAATAATTTTTCACCACACCAACTGATTAAGGCTTACTTTGCTATTCGAAAAGATAGCAAAATTGCATTTTATCCACAAGAGTGCAAAGTAATTTTATACAAATTTTAACTTGATATCTTGGGCTGGCTGATATATATTACCTATAAATGATGATTTTGAATTATAAATATTGAACAAATTGATAGATTTGATTTAGTGTGATGTTTTATAGTCAGTATTTTGTTTGTGTTGGTGTGGTGAAAAATTTATAAGTACTTACCATAAACATTTCAATAAAACAACGTTTTAAAGTAAAACAACCGACGTCTCAAAAGTGTTCATTGTCAATTAAACTACTTATATTACTTTTTACACAATAAATAATAAAGTCTCGTCAATTCTGCTAAGAAACTTGTCACTTTAACATTGATTACACCTTTACCACTATCAATATACTATCGAGATATGAGTTAGATATTTACAAACATCAGACTAACTACTAACTAGCACTGCTGTAAGTCTCACATAACGCGTGCCTTACAACAACGCGTTTTCCAAAATAAATCTCGAATGTCGAATTTCACCAGATCTGGACGTGTTTGGGCTCATTCTTCTCAGAATCACGAGCTGATTCGATCCCGACGATAAAAAAATGTGTCCCAAATTTTCCATACAAAATTCGAGTTTCCAATACGTCACACACGTAGTATCGTGACGTAAAAGGAAAAAAATATTAGGACACGTTTTTTTATCGTCAGGATCGAATCAGCTTGTGATTCTGAGAAGAATGAGCCCAGACACTTCCAGAACTGGTGAAATTCGATATTCAAGTTTTATATTGGAAAACGCCCTAGCTGTATAGCTACGGGTCTAATATCTTCCAGATGTCCTAACGATATCAGCGTAGAATTGGCCCATACTTCAGTGCTAGCTCATCAAGTGGTCACAATCACTCTCGCAAGTCCATAATCGCCTACACATCGCTCGGAGACGAGGAGGCGGACGTTGGCCGCTAGTGAAGCTGGCTCTTGGTGCTGAAGCCATAGTGCAAGTACGGCGAGGAAGCCCCGTCCCTGGGGCCTGAGGAGTTGCCCCCCGCCGCGCCGCCCGGACACTTGAGCGCCGAACGCAGCTCCGAGGCCATTTCCGAACACAGGGAAGCCTGATCACAAAGCCACGGTACAGTTTCAAATTTATTACTAAAAAGTTATTGTTAGTTAGAAAAATTGTACCTCTTCTTTCTATTGTTCCGATGATGAGGCAGCATTGGGAAAAAAAGTTAAAAACATTTTAGGAACAAATATCAGATCATATTACTAATATTACATTTTACATAGCGATAACCACGGCATACACAGCTACAACTTCATTCCTACATTTTGAAATTGCTACCCATGTCTGGCTCTCAAGTTTTAGGCCCCATTTAGACGGTACGAGAACTCGCATACGAGTTTTGTTACATTGCGGTATTTGATGGCTGTGCAAAATTGTATGTACCCTCAACAGCCCGCAATGTAACTAAAATCGTATGCGAGTTCGCACGCCGTCTAAATCAGGCCTTACGGTACCTAACACTGATTAGAAATACTCCGAGCGCGATTTGACTCGCTTGTATCTACTTCTATGTTACTAAAACATTTTACAAACATATTTATAATCTACACTGATGAGTACAGACTAGCCAAAGACTGTTATGCATTAGTTAACCAAAAAGATTTACCCATCTGCTGACTAAAAGTAAACCTAAAACAAAATAAAGATAATGATGAAAAGCGAAGAAGAAATTAACATTAATCTGTAAATGTATCTTGTGGAATAAACAAATCAAAATCCATAAATATGTTTTAGGCAAAGATGATGGGGAAGAGATGAGGCGTGACATGACATAAATAAACGCACAAAACCTTGATGTTTTGCTATTCTCACAATAGGTACGTTAAAGTTTTCTGAATAATACTTGTCAAAACGTATCCAAATTTTGACACTGACAATGGTACCTAGGGCACTGGTCCCACCGCGAGCTAGTAAGCTATGAGCTATCGGCTATAAAAACGAACAAAAGATAATTACTCCCGTGCAAATAAAAGATACACGGCGATATTGATAGCTCACCGCTGGGCGAGTAACTATAAACATCGCTGTGTCTCTTTTATTTACACGGGAGTGATTATCTTTTGTCCGTTTTTATAGCCGATAGCTCATAGTTTACTAGCTCGCGGTGGGACCAGTGCCTAATACCTATCCTAAAATTTGAATCGGGCCGTCAATTTATGTTATGGGGATACTTTACTCACACTATGTTGCTGCGTCTGGCTCTTCTACCATAGACGCGTTATAAGGTAAACTCACCCGTTCATCCACAGCGACTTTGCGACTCTTCCACACAAACTCGCAGACAGCAATGACACACGCCACACCCATCCCTCCCATCAGCACTACGAATACGCCGCCGACGTTGGCGAGACCCAGCTCGTTTGCTGTCGACGACGATTTTGATGTCTCGTCCTGGGAAATGAAAGATATTTGCTTGACAAATTCAAACATGGCGCTGGCGTTCACACGGTCAGCGGGCGAAGGGGGGTGTCCTTCATACGCAACTGTGCTTCCTAGTTATGCCGTCGCGCGATGTTCATAAGAGTAAATAAATAAAATAAAATCATAAGAGTGAGGAAGAGGGTTCATAAGAGTACCATATTTTAATTCGTTAAGTTGTAGCCTAACTTCATTTCTGTTTTATATCTCTGTTTGAAGTTTTTGAAATTAACAACATAAGTAATTGAAGACTTTTTTAAACTTGTGAATTTATGTGAGGGCATTGACTTATTATTTCTAATCAAAAAACAATATTATTATATTTTAACTGCATGTCTCTTTATGCTGCACCATGTAGTATAATTAAGTAATTTATTTGCATAGGAAATTAGGAAATTCACCTCAAAATCAGCATAAAAATGTATAATTCACAAACCGTTCCGTAAAATCTAATCAAAACATATTTTTCAGTACAGATGGTGTTTTTTTTACGCACTAGTGCGAGAAGTGGTTCATTATATGCCAGGTCGAAACTTCGGAGTCTCATCTGTACTGAGAAACGTCGTATGATACACGTGCGAAAAGGAAATTCGGAACTCGTCTCGATTTAAAACACTCCCTTCGGTCGTGTTTTAATCTATCGCCACTCGTTTCGAACTTCCTTTTTTACGCACTTGTATCGTAATTTACTAGATTTGCTACCATAGTCTTTAAACATGTTTTGCAACTTCGATATAAAGTTTCAAACTACAAGAGCACTCCCCGCCACCACGGCGACGTGTAAACTGCAGCTACATAATTCGAACTAACCACAAACTCGATTACATAAATGGCAGTTTCAGTGTAAACAAACTTTGAATTAATTCCAATAACATGCCAGTTTACCCTCTTATTGTCTAGACTTACCGCGAAAAGGAAGATCCACTACAATATTGTGACGTTTTCAATGAAAAGGACCGCAGCTATCAGGAGTTCAGGATCGATGTTAAAAGTACATAAATTTCAGACATCAATGGATTCATGTGTCGGCTACCGATAAGATCGATTTAATGTTGAAGCTACTATGGAAGGCACTTGTAGAATGTAGACAAATGGGAAAAAAGGCAACGTAGCGAAATATCGCAATCGGTCACAAGCTTCCCTTTTCCTATGTGGCGAAGGGCACAGCACTGGTTAGCCACCAAAAGCGATGTTTCACGGACATTGCACCATAAATCGTCTGAAATTTCCGCTAAGGCCAGTGTATATGAACGTATTGTGTACCCTTTTGATTGAAAATGGCCGCTCAGTAAGTATGATGAGAGCGACGCAAGACTGATCGTTGTAGAGATCCTTGGGCTAAGCCTATATCCAGCAATGGACGTTTTTCAGCTGATGATGATGATGATATGCCTTACCCTACAGGATCCTCCGCCTCTTTTCTCTTTCCACCATTTCGTTTTCAAAATATGCAATTTTCCTTCCTCTTGTAGTTTTAAAACAGCACCACTGATAGCAGTTCGGTATGGGGAATCTGGACAAAGCAAACACAATTTTGAATAACGTCTTTACGAATAGATTTACAGAACGTATTTGTGTATGTCCTGTACTGTTTCCGAACAGAGTCTATTAAATATGGAATTTAAAAATCGCATGCTTTGTAAATAAAATTAAAAAATTAACTGCAAATATAAAAAGCAGCGACAACACTTGAAATCAATGAATGTGGTATTAAAACTTTCTTAGAATTTTATGAACGCATTCTAAGCTGAAATGACGGGGATTTCAAAGTCACGACGACATGAGATGTCAAACAAATATCAAAGAACGTAACAAGCAATGCTTCGAAATAAGTGTAAAAGGCTGTAAAACACAGACTCACTAGGCGGCATCGCGATCCCGTAGCCTTTAGAGTCGAGCATGCCTCCGACTTGCGTGAGGTCGCAATTCCGCTCGACCACATATTCGATAGTTGTTGATTCCATGAGGTACGCGTACGCGCCCTTGCCTCGCATCACGCGCTCCTCCCCTCTTTGTTACTAGTCGCGAATACAGACGGCCTCGCAGACTCCATGAACGACCACATGCGCTGGTAAGTCGAGAAGTTTGAGTCCTGTCGTAAAATTAGATTATGAGATACATGATGAAATACAAATTAGATTAAAATCTCATCTTTATCAATTTTGTGTCGACAAAGAATATCATATGTAGTTTTACATATAAATATGAGATTTTTATCTTGCGTAAACCTTTAAAACCTTATTATAATTTTGTCCTAAAATCAAATAATCAAATGTGAGTGGAGAGACACGATTACATTTACTAGGTATTTTAAATTATAAATTCACAATGACCAAGTGTCATGGGTTTATAATTTAATAAAGTCTTTGAAAATTTAATTTGCTATGAAAGTTACTATTTAGGTTCTATATTTTAATGAAGTCTTTGAAAATCTAATTCACTTAAAATACTATAAATTTGATTTTAACTAAAGAATTTCTCATCTAATCACTCGAAGAACAAAGACGCGTAATTTGAAGACGCATCGCCAAAAACAAATTTCGCAAATTCTAGTTTACATTTAATTAACGCTCGCTTCTGCGAGTACTCATTCTTCACTCGGCTTGAATAGGTGCGTTACTGATAAAGTTACTATGTAAAACACTTAATTGTGTTATACAGCTTTGTTTTTTACTCTCAAAAGTAATCTTACCCTGAAGAAAGCAGCGGTGGAGCCTCCTTTCAAAGCGCCATACTTGATTTTTGTCTGTTTTGCGAGATCTTCCGCGCTCTCAATAGGCGAGTCCATGCGCTCGACGGTAAGAAATGCGGCCAAATTCGCGGTATACGATGATATCATGATCAAAGTGAAGAACCACCACATTCCCGCCACCATTCTCGTTGAAACCGCTCTGGCAATACATTCAGATAACAAGAGTTAGTATTTATGAAGTTTCTACGTGCTGCTATCAAATAAGTGTTCATTGAAATTGAGACTAAACTAACATCTGAACATGTTGAGCAACTACTTGAATTGAAAGTGTAGTGATTTGATTACTCGTGAAATGTAGTCTTAAATGAAATTATTTGTAGCTTATCTACTATAGGTACCTCTATAAGTGTGTTTTAAATCAGTTTTGATATCATTAGCTTGTGAGATCGTTGTTACATGCACACACAGCAATTAGGTTCATGGATGGACAAAAAGACAATTAAAGGTTATGTAAAATCGATCTCTAGAACTTATATATTGCTTAATTTTAAAATTTGATGCAGCAAGCTATGGATACTACACAAGCGCAGAGAAATCTTGTCTGGTGCACTGTTATCGGCCATACCGAATTCAAAAACTAAATTCTTAAAACCATATCTAACTATTGTGAATCCAAAGCTCATCGAAAGTACCGAAACATCTCTATTTGAACCGGGCGGTGGAGGTTTACTTACTCAGTAGCTACCGATGCTTGAAATTCACAAAGGGTTGTGGTCGCTTTGAAACTAATCAGTGAAAAGGTTCTTCATCCAAGCTTTGTAGTAACCGAAGGCTACATTTCCGTATTAAGTCCTGCGTTATCGTCTTGATCGTTTAATAGAGTCGAATAAAATGCCTTCAGAAACCTTTTTTGCGATAAAAAAAAAAACTTGAAAACTGTGCAGAATTGTAGCCAACCGTTAGTAGTAGATGGGACTTACTTCGGTGCGATATCCGAACCTTGCTGCATCAAGGAGCCGATAGTGAACCACAGCGAGTTCAACAGAGTGAATTGATTCTCCAGCACCTGCGGCTCGTCAAGACAGTTCCTCGGGCTGTCCCACTCGTACGGGCTGAACCTGCGCCCAAATACCGCCCATTTAATGACTGACTACTCACGCTCACCATCAATAGCCCTTCATCTTTCATCTTTGTCATTTATTGACAAAGACATAAAAGTTTTGTTACGTGTTGAAAATGTCCAAATCGTAAAATAGTCAATAAATCCAAGTTGTACTTTGAAGCATGACTCAAATATTAATTTACATAAGTTCCAATTTTCGACTTGATTATGTCTAATTACAGACGGTTTACGATTTAGAGAAAATTTGCATGTATTTTTTTATATCTTTGACAAGAATGGCAAAGCGTCGGCTTATCATTGTGATGGTCTGAGCGTATGTTTTAGGAAAATAGGGTTCTCTATCGCACGGAAAAGTACCCATTTTTGCGGATGTTCCTAACACTATTCCGTCCTTCCATAAAAAGTACCAGTTAAGTATTCCCGACGGCTCCAACTTTTCGGAATTCAAACTGTATTGATTTCGCTGAGGTCACTATTCTCCAGCGACACTAAAACCACATTTGAAACATTCTAGTGCCAAATGTGTTTTCAAAATCGCTTTCTCGCCATTCTTCTATCAGTTATCTTTATCTTACTTGGGTAAAAAGTCACAGCTCTGCTGCATGAGAGATCCAATGGCAAACCACAAACAGTTAGCGAGTGAAAATATATTTTCCATTTTCTCTCCGTCCGGTGACCGCGTTTGATGCCATTCGTACGGAGTAAACCTATTGGATTAGCGCATTTAGCACACGAATAAAAAGGGGTTACTTTATGCGAGAGTAGATTTCCATGAAATATCAAACGCTTTAATTAGCAATAACGAAAGAACGTACCTGGCCAAAATAAATAGAAGCACTGAAACGCCCAAATATGCGGTGGCCATATAAATCCAGACGTCCAGAGACAATGGCGAGAGAAACGAAAACAGGTTCGGCGGTTGTTTTATAGGTTTGCGGTAGAGTACCGAAATTCCGAGGTTCATGAAAGGCATTGTGAAGTCGACCACTTGCTCCCTGTTCAACAAGAAATATCGTGAAATGTGGAATGTGTATTTTCTTTGTAAGAAAAACGGACCAAGCATTTTTAAAATGTACGTACCTGTCGTATGTAATGGTTAAATCCGCAATGGCTACGTCAGCACGTTGTTCTAACAATTCTCTTATCATGCCATCCCATTCTTTAGTTTCCCGATTGAAGGAGCCGTATCTGCCGTCAGGCGCGAGCTTGAATGTGTAATTGAAGCCCAGAATTTTAGATATCTCATGAATGAGATCGATGGCGTACCCTTCGAATTGCGCATTTCCTGTCAACTTCTCGCTTGCTTCCTTCCGCATACAATATGGAGCACTCTATGGAAATAATGAATGATTATGTAAATGTGAAAGAAAAGAAAATATTTTGTTAGAAATATTTTGTTTTCAAAGTAAATTATTGTCGTAGCTTTACGGACTGGGTAAATATTTATATTCTCATATTTACTCAACCTAATTGTGACAAATAGGTGCTAAAGTAAATGCGTATTAGCTAGATAAATTACATTTATAAGCAGTGATGTAAAGTAATGGGTATACGCGACTATGTTGCTACTTACGCATTGTAATGCGAATTACAAGTAATGTGAGCCAGGAGAGTTTCAAATGTGTGCTAATTTAAGCTTCATATGACTCGAGAGTGTAGTAAAATGTAATCAAAAGATCGATGTGCGTACTCACCAAAATTGTCGTCACTATTAATGTTTTGTTTTGCAATATCTCGACAATCTGCTTCTGATTTTCACCGTAAGATCGAGTGTAGTTCACGCCTTCCGATGAGTTCCAAATACCGGCTTTCTGGAGGCCGTCCCTTGTGAGTTCTATTATGTCGAGGGTGAAGTCGCTCCTGAATCCTTGATGGTCAAACTTTATAACTCCGGTTAATCCCTTCATCTCTACCTGTGTATTGAAACAAACGAGCGTTGTGAAACTTGCCTAATCAGACTGTTCAACTATTTAGTTGCGGGAGAACTTTGGATTGTGTTCGTGATGCACGTTTACGAGTATGTGAATTCCGTAACAGCGAATAGATTGTCAAATGCCCCTAATGGATTTGTTTTGTAGTCTAAACTGAATCTGAAAGTAAATTTAAGTATCTGTGTATTGCTGATGCTGGGTCCTGTGCTATATTCGGCACATTGATTGGTGTTATTAGCTGTTTTCATTGCATCATTCAGGGGTATTACAAAGTCAAATTGGTCTTCTTCATAAAGTTATTATTAGTTATTATTTATGGCATTTTCGAGCAAATCGTAGCTTAAGGACAGGGACGCTCTAACAGGTTATTCATTCATATCATCCTTATATTGAGCAACAATGTGATACCTTTTCTTGAGATAGTCACGTATATTTTTACGGGTCGTAGCCTTATATTAATTAAAAGCAAAGAAAACCAATATGTTTACCTATTAAGTACCAAATGATTTCTTTTACCACAATATTATTCAAGGTTAAATGTGAAAGACTCATTGCAAAACGATTTTCCTACTTCAGAGCTGTCATAACATGGAGAAAAGTTAATTTTATACCATTCAACTTTTACGTGGGCATTTTATGTTATGAAAGAACGTCGTAAACTTGCAAGAAAATCCTTGACGATATTAAGATTTATCTTGGTCAAAGAACCTTAATAAAAATAATATTTGAACGTAAGATTCTAAGAATAGATTTACTATTAAGTACAAACGTTTCTACTTACAGTGCATAGATAGGTACAGTATAAAACAAAGCTACTCAGATCAGCAGTAACTGAATCTGTGATTTCTATTTGTGCAGATTTAGAGGTAAGTAGTTAATATTCACAATTTCAGAAAGTACTTAAACGAGTGAGAGTTGTCTTAATATTACAGTAAAAAAAAATATTATAAGTCAATACACGGTGAAGATAGGTACTTGAAAATAGAAGAAAATGTAGGTACTCTTCTATAGAAAATATTGTCAGCCAAATTTATTTCAATATTTCGGGGCTGATCCCGTAGTAAAGTTGCTCAGCATAATCCACAAATTCACACTGTATATTCTAGCAGATGAGAGAATAAAGCTTCTATAGTAAAAAGGCAATTTTATTTGTGGTTAAAGAATTTTATTAATCTCAAAAGAAATTTACATTTCACTTAATGAGATACATGCATCAAATTAATATATTTATAAATTGCTAGTTTGCACCCGTGGGCGACAATTCTATTTACAAATTTACATTAATATTGTATGTTAATAAACTTAGTATATATTCCTGAGTATAACGATTATCAATTGCAAAATAATAAAATAAATAAAATAAATTTTTCATTTAATTCAGCAAGCGGGTTATTAATAATCATCTTCACAATCCAGTTTATTATCAAATATAATTTGGCGATAAATATTTATGAACGCTTTTTATGCTTTCCTTTTATTTTTTCTTTTCTAATCTAATTTTTAATATTCGTAATTTTTTTATACTTTTGATTTCTTCCAAAGGCAGGAGAATGAGGAAAACTTGACAACGATTGACGTGTAACTGACTTGTTGCATTAAGAAATTTTGTTATAAAATAACTTGCCTCAATTTTGCTCTTTTTAGAGGCAAATACATTGGAAATATGTATTTTTATTATTTTCCACACGAAACAACAAAACATTTAGAAGAACAAATAGATAAACTAACTAATTTTTTTGGAGGAGATCGCTTTTAGCTATAAGATGGCCTGGTGTCTGCCTCTATCTATGTATAATAACTGTTTTGTCTCCATTGTATCTTGCTAAGGTGTGCCAATAAAGAGTATTATTCTACCTGGTTACTTTAAACTACGTGGTTTGACTTCATTGATATTAGTATATTCGTACTTTAATCGTGTGATTGTCACCTTGTCTAAGTCTCGGCACTCATTTATTAATAAATAGCCCCATTGCAACACAGGCACGCTAAGCTCACTAACAATGCGGCCAACTAATCCTACTCCCCACTAATCCGCCCTACATCCTCAACTAAAGAGAGCTATCTGTCTCCTTTACACTGGACATGAGTGGGGTGGACAGAGCTATGTTTAATTAATTTCCACTCTAAGTGCCGCTTAATCTCACTGTTTAGCTGGCTTTTGTTTTCGTGTTTAAGGTGCAGTAAGATTAGGAAATGGGCTTTAAAAAAGTCGTAGCGCCTTTTGGTTCATATAACGGCTGTCATAAAATTCATTAGTAATTTTGAGGTCTTTCTCGAGGAACTTCTTCGATTCGAATCCCGATCCGTTTCGAAACTTGATAGAAAAAATCACGAACGTTTATTTATTTTTTCTAAAAATCGGCGACATTATGTTTGAGGAAGCTCACGGATTACCTTGTTATTTATTTAAATATGCAAAAAGAAATATATCCGCGCGCCCGACGTCAAAAAACTTAGCATTCGCATCGCTTAAGCGCTAAGGATAGCTGATTCATCTTATGGCGTATTGTGATCCAAAGCAAAGCGCTACGACTTAAAAACTGTTTGTTTGAACCTCCTGCACCTTAAATGTCTAATATTTGGAAAGAATGTTAGTAGGAAATGTTGCCGGTGCTAATTGTACTTTTTCCCGTCCCGGTGTTCTAATTGTCACTATTTAACAAGCACAACGCCTTTATTGCACCAGACTGTCCACTTGGCTCATTTACATAGCGACAATGAATATTTATTTTGCTGAACGGTGGAAAAACGAGATACAGCTGGCACATTGCAATCTGTATCACTTAAATGACTTATTTAAAAAGGAATCAACGGTTCATATTTCGAGAGGAAAAATGAAACAGTTAAAAACAAATTATGGAATATAGTTGGCAGATTTATAAATTCTAAAAAGGACTAAAAATTCTTCATAAATATCTTTTCACCACACCAACTGATAAAGGCTTACTTTCCTATTCGAAAACAGATAGCAAAATTGCATTTTATCCACAAGAGTGCATAGTAATTTCATACAAATTTTAACTTGATATCTTGAGCTGGCTGGTAGAAATCACCTATAAATGATGATTTTGAATTATAAATATTGAATAAATTGATAGATTTGATTTAGTTTGATATTTTGTTCGTGTTGGTGTGGTGCAAAATTTTGTGTTTCACTCGGCAGCAAAGTTTGTTTAACCTTCGTGCCTTGAAACCCTCGCAACGCTCAAGATTCCACTTTTTTGAACCACTCGCTATGCTCGCGGTTCCATATTGGCACGTGCGGTTAAACAACAACTTTGCCCCTTGTAAAACAAATAACTATTGTTTTAAGGAATAATACCGAACTGAAAATTAGCACCACCCAAATTACAATAAAAACAGGTGTCGACATAATCTATTATATCCAATCATTATTTGAGCTTCTATGTAAAATTTAACTCATCGAGTACTGCGGTAAATAACTCCTAATTAAACATCCCGCAGTGAATCTGTTAATAGAATTGATTTACGTATCAGCTATTAAATCAAGAGGACACTCACGATCTTCATAATTATAATTGAATGTGGATGACCCATGAGGCTATGTGACTTCGAACTCGCACGACAGAGACCGCACGTCAATTTGGTGTGAGGTGTCCAAGTCGTGTAACGCCATTGGCGAATATATGTACATCGTTTTAAATTGAAAATGTAGTATGTACTATTATTATGCGTATATACTTACGATTCATATTCGGACTCGCACGACAAAGGCTGCACGTCAATTTGGTGTGAGGTGTCCAGGTCGTGTTGAGACGCCTTTGGCGAATACATGTACAGCATTTTAAATTATTATGAGTATACTCACGATCTTCATGTAATTGATGAGACTGTACCCATGAGGCCATGTGTCTTCGGCATTGCACAACAAAGGTCGCACGTCAATTTGGTGTGAAGTGTCTAAGCTGTGTAACGCCTTTGGCAAATACATGTACAGCATTTTAAATTATTAAGAGTATACTCACGATCTTCATATAATTGATGAGGCTATACCCATGAGGCCATGTGTCTTCGGCCTCGCAAGACAGAGGCCGCACGTCAATCTGCTGTGACGTGTCCAGGTCGTGTAAAGCTTTTGCGAATAAATGCACGGCGTCGTACATTAACGCAGTTTCGGTCTGTGTAAAAAAAAAGAAAAATGTATAAACTAGCCTAATTACACTGCTATGTAAAGTACTGTAAGACCCATTTAAGAACCACCGTTACTAGATGTAAGTCACCAGTTTATTTCACTTATTTGATGTTTTTAAAGCGGCTCACTTTCAAATGGCCTGTTTCTAACCATACTTGTAATATATCGAAATTCGATCTAGATTTCAATCCATCTCATATCCATATAGGATATAGGTATATTACAATTAGAATCAGTCCGAACTAGTGAATTTATATATCTGTAAACGGACAGACAGTAAACATCTAATAATCTTAATTCTACAATAAATAAACCAAAACATTCACTAAACGTTTTATGGAGGTGGCTATTTGTAAAGGTTACGTTTCATTTGACATAGGGCATAATGAGGAGGCACACTGACATTTTATCCGCTAGGCGGCGCCTGTGCAAGTGTCTAGACATGTCACTGTCATCTCATATGTGAGAGAGAAAAAACCAAAAAACATATCATCTTCTCGCTCTTACGTACGAAATTCTTTATCTGTGCAATGCAAAGTGCAATGGTCTAATAGAGGTGGCGCCATCTGTCATAACCTTTGAGTGTGCCTCCTCATTAAATAATAATTGTACATGTTGTCAAACAAATGAACTAGTTCGTATAAGTAAATACCTCGTGAATTTGTGTACTCACCTTTATAAAGGTCATGTTTTCCCTGTAAACAGAACAAGTCGTATCATTATGCTGAACTGCTTCAGTCTGTTCTTTTTAAGAATATCTCAATAAGCAGCTACCTCGTTAAATTTGACATTTACGACTCGAATACCTTACAGATAATTAGCATAATTGTTGATAAATAAGGTGGAATAAAATGGTATTCATTGGCAACATTGCGCAAAAAAATCACAATCCAAATATCAGTTCCCCTAACGTACACCCGTGTAATGTATTGTAAATAGAAAATTCAATGAATTGCTATTATACATAATCACTGTAAATTTAAATTTAACTTGTTTGTTATTGACTTCTTCTAGGCAGTGTATGGCAATATATTATTTCAACAATGTTCTCGTCAACAACTTTAAATATACCTTAGCAGAGGTATGTCCCAGTTGCAATTTCCTTCCTTTCTTGCTTTCATCATAGACCCAATCTCTCACTACTCTTTGGACGTCAGCTCTTTCAGGGTCTAGCAACCTTAGTGAGGTTATATTAGTGCCACCGTATTTGAATTCTTCTAGGTCAACGCTATGCAAGTCCTGTTAAAATAATAAGAGATATAATGATAAGATTTCAAACAATTGCCATTTATAAATCTTGCGAAAATCTTGATCATAGTTTCAATATTTGGGAAGTAGTACAAACTTTCAGCTAACGACCCGCTTCAAACAATGTTTACAAGATTTCCCACCGATACGACAGTGACGTTTCAGTGTCAAAGTCACCTAAGTCAACAGCCAAGATTTTTAATTTAAAATTTACTGCTATAGCGACCCGTTATGCGGGTTTTCTATTCAAATGTGGGTTTTGCTACGTAAGGTTTTCCTGTGTCAATGGTTACGCTCGTAGGCTTTGTAGCGCGTAGCTCGCGGTGGCATTGAATATGTTTTAATACTTCTTGAAAATGAGACAATAACTCTAACAAAACTATGATTTTGATGTATCTACACTATGGTGTATTATGTAAGTAGATAACAGTATTACCAGAGAAGTGATGAGATAGCTATGGTAGTCCGACATCATCCCGATCTGTTGTGCTTGCTGAAGAACATCTCGTATTCTGTCGGTCGGCACAGTCCAGTACTATAAAGTGCGACTCTGCTGAGTTCTTGATTTGCTTAAGCAGAGGCCTGGTGGGTAAAACAGTGACATCAAAATTCCACCCAATGTGCAATCAGAAATGGTTATCTTGACATATTTCGTCTCATATCCCAGATCATTAACACTACTCGAATTAATTTTAATTTCTGTAGCTTAAAATATACCTATCTTAAATTACACATCGCTAATATATGTGAAAGCGATGCAATTTCAACACGTGTTCAATAAAACTTTTAACTACATATAATTATAATTCCAAAATTTGCACAATTCATTTTGGAATTTAACGAAGTTATAATATTGTAGTTTGGTACATGAATTGAATATATTGCACCATTATTAAATTTTTAATATGTGAGTAAATGTCAGTTTAATACCGACAAGAATGATTTATTTTCGAACGTATTATTTTCATCATCTTTCGATTTTAACGTTCCATTCGGTATTTATTTAGAACATATATTATTATAATTGATATAATTCGATTATTTCTTAGTGAATGCCTACGTGTAGAAGAAATAAAAAAGTCGTCGAAACCACTGAACTTGTTTAAAAAATACACTTTTTTCTTGGAAAAACTTGACTATCGCGAAAAAATGAAGTTATTTGATTCAGTTTTCAAAATTTAGAGTTCATGCTCGAGTAAGTCTGTCCATAAATATAACTGACCTGTAGTCATGGGAATCTGGCAGCTGCCTCACGGCGACCGGCTTACCTAAAAGGCCCACTTGGGCCTTCAGTAACTCCTGAAGTCGAACTAGACCCTCGCTGTTCTCGTACACGATTGTGAACGACTTCCCAACCCCACGCTCGCACCAGGTCCACGTACGCCTGTTAGTGAAATAGTGCCATTTTAAAATATCCAAGTATTATTTTTATTCATCGATGCACGGCAAATTTCTCGAACTAATATGCGTGCGCGAAAATTCGAACGCAATGAAACTATTTCGCTTGAGGCTACCTAGCGACAACACGGTAGCAACACTTGACTTATCGGCGACATTGATGACTTGTGTCGCGTGCTGTCGCCAGGCATGTCGAAAAACATTCGACAACGCCGCGTTAATTTCGCAACGTCGCTGGCAAAACCAATCGTGCGCTGTTGGCTGACTTATCCAGTGAATTTCAGCTGTGTTGGGCCACTTCGCTGGCGAGAGGCGTCACCAGGCATTCGATATACATATTTGGTCAGCCATTACATATAAATAGTTACATAAATAGTTTCGTAGATATATTTACGTACCCGGCTCAAGGCAGCTGGATGCGGGTACAGGTTGACGAGGCACGACTCGCGTCGCGTCCGGTAGTCCCACCGAGTCTCCAGGTGGGGCAGCTCCATAGTGTCACAGATGGATCTGCACGTGCGCGGCCGCCGGGGCGCTCTGCGGCCCAAAGATGGCCGCCACGCCGCTTCGGAGCAGGTGGCATACTGGAGGAGGAAGTTAATTTTAATCCGATGTTGTCTTGCGTTTTTTTTTTTTTTTTTTATTGTATGGCATAAAGAATTTAGAAATAAATCGAAGACACATCAGCCGGCCTAGCCGAAAATGACAATCGTTGACGGTAGACGCAGGTCTGGCTTTGTCGTTCCAATACGGAAGAGCGATAGAGATAGCTTTGACTGCGTACCCAGGTAGGGGCATACGTGATATGATGTTCTTAATAGTAATAAAACTCCCAGTCCCAATGTTTGTCGCCGAAATGGATGATGAGATTAGTGAGGATTCATCTCATTCTTCTGAATTCTTATATTGGATAAAACATTACGTATGAATCGTATGATTTAATGCAATATGATGGAAGATACCTGATAATTTATACTTGTAAGTACATAATCTCTGGAAATATAATTTACTCATAATCTTGCTCTTAGACGAACTTAAATCTCGAAATATATTTGTGCAAAAGAGTAAATAGTCAGGAATTTCTGTGTAAGAAATAGGCTCTTAGAAAAGTTTCCCCGGGCCACTTTGTATTCAAAAGAAAGAGTTTGTCATCCCGTCCAGCCCATCTCGCTAAATTGGATGCTTACCTACAGGCAACGGTACTTGTAGGGGTTTCTACTCCTAGTCCTTTTTGTTTATAAAAAGAATCTAGATTTTTTTGCTGAGCTGAATACCTGTACAATGTTGTATAATAGAGAGTTAGAACCTACCTACTCGCCAGAAGCTGATTTAGTTCTACAGTTGCTATTTGTATTTCTTATCATCATCATCGACATTGCTGCATATTGTATTTCTATATGTAATACAGTACGAAATTAATATTAATATATCCCAGAGTTTCAAATTGGTCCAGGAATTTGACTGTGCGTGGGAGACTTCACAAAAAATATTGTATTCGCACCTAGCTAATAGGCTACTTGCCTCCTAGTCAAATCAGTTTCTTTTAAGAAGTGTCAAAACGATTTTTGACGTCTTACTAAATATTGAATTAATATGAAATCGAATTGAGTAACGTCACGGTCTACTTCCTATATATATTTATACCCTGACTTAATAAAATCGAAACTGGATTTAAAAATAACTTCTATCCATGTTTTTCTTATATTTATATTTCTTGTTTTTCTGATGATTTTTCAATATTTTATTTTAAAGTACAGTCAAGTTCCTTATTACCTACCAGTTTTGTGAAAAAAATATAAAAATTAAGTATTTGAATTTCAATATAAACTCGGATTTCGTGTACGTATCATCATCACTCCTTGCGTTATCCCGGCATTTGCCACGGCTCATGGGGAGCCTGAGGTCTGCTTTGACAACTAATT